>NW_004567103.1:16145533-16182098 GCF_000260355.1 Condylura cristata | reverse complement strand
TGTTGGTTTTCAAAAACAGACTTGATGGAAAAGAAGAATAAAGAAAAATTTTATTTTATTTGTATAGATTTCAGGTAGAATTCTTTATTCTAGAAAGGCAGCTATGAATAGAGCAGGACAGGAGGAAATTGAACATACTTCATATTTTCTATATTCATATTGTCAGAACTTGTACCAATTATAGTACTGTATTTTATTTCTCAGTAAAAGCATTTGCTTTAAATATGATTTGCTTTCCTGACCTTTGGAGAAAACAAACATGAAGACACAGCCCCACCAAAGAGCTTGTTAAGAATACCCAGCTATGAGTTCCAGATTAGGGGGTTAGATGAGAACTAGGGTCAAAGAGAAATAATTTCCTGCATTAGGGGCAAGATGGCAGCCCCACTTACCAGAGGTGAAGGAGATTCTAGTCCGGTGGTTCCTTTGTTTCAATCTGTTTATGAGTCATCTAATGAATGTGTGTTTAAGTGCAGAGTCTCAGGTCTCAGTTCAAGAAATTCTAATCAAGTTCATTTTCAAGATCCCATGAATATATATTTTAACAATTACCTGAGGTAGTCTGTGGGTACACTTTGGAAACACTATCCTGGCCTTTTAGTGTCAGTACCAATATGTAAGTGATCTGATTGTGAGGAACTCAGGCAGTGGTAAAGCTTCAGGTAATCATGTTATTGTCCAAGCACTTGATATAATTTATGGAAATGAAGTAATTGATATCAATGAATCAGACAGTATTAAGTTCCATAGCAAATCAGAAAATATGTATACTCTACATTGGTACATGTGTAAAAATGTTTTATACACATTCCCACACACAAGTACACCTCTATATTATACACACATACACACACACACATGTAGTTTACCTCATACTCATTACAATAGATCATTTCTCTAGATTGATGCACTGAGTATCTTAATTAAAAACAACTGACAGGTGTTGACGTAAACTGAACCAAGCAAAAGTGAATTTATTTGCTAAAAATTAAGAAGGAGAGATATAAATATTGGATGATTGTACTTATATGTGGAATCTGGAGAAACCAAATGAAGAATCAGACAAAGACAAACTCTAAAACTGACATTAAAAGCCCTGTAGATCTCAGACATTCAAGAAGGGAGGGTTTGGAGTAGGAGGAAAGGCAGAGAATATGAAACAGGCTGCTCTCAATGGGACCGGCCATCCACCCCATAAAGAGGAAATATTAGTGCATAAGACTTTCAAGAACTTTAGCATAAGACCTAAAAACTTAAATAAAATTAGTGTGCAAGAGACAGAAGAGAAAGGATATAGTTAAAACAGTTTACAAATGAAACACCCACATTTATCTATCCTCTCATGAGCAGTACCCAAACGAACTGTGTTGGCACAAAGAAGGCCCCAGAAGCCTGAAAGCTTGGCACAATTCACTGTGAGCGTTTACGGTTACTGTCACTCATGCAACTACAAATAATTCTTCACGCAAAACTGTAAGCCCCCTGAGGCAGGGACCATCTCTGTGCTCCCATTTGCATCTTTACAGGGGCACACATGATCAATATTTTTGAATAAATGAATGAATATATACATGAATGAATGAATCTAAAATCTCAAGACAATATTGTTTTATATTCTTTATTGCTGTTCACTTCAATTCTGATCACCTAGTGTTATTGGAAAATAATTAATAGCCCATATATGTGAATGAATTGTTGAATTTTAACTGTCTCATATTCACAATAGAACTGTAAAGGAACACACTTATTTACATAGAACAAAGCAATTTATGTTTAATGCCACTTCCTGATAATTGTGGATGGCGCCATCAATTCTTACACTGGAAGTTTAGAAGTCTGCACCTTCCTTTACCCCATCTCTGTCTACCAGATGTTTCTTCCTCTGATTTATTAACCTAATTTCTCCCCGATCCCACCCCGACCTAACCCAACCTGGAAAATGAATTACAGGGTATCAGTCTGTGACTGGTGACTGTCAGTGGGAGAACTCTCTTACTGGTCTTTTCAGCATTGTTGTTGATGCTCAGGATGCAGAAGCCGCAGCCAAGGCAGAATATCCCGGCTATTTGTTTGCCTGAGGGCTGGTCAGTGTGTTCTTTCAGAAACATCCAGTTCCCAGCAGTATCTTACCCTTTAACGCTGACAACACAAGGTTTGGTTGCATTTTAATCTGTCTCTAAGGATGGCTGGCAGTTCAGCTTTACTTCTTCTGAGGGCTCTCTGTGCCTCCCTTCTGAGGGTGACCTACAAGCTCTACTTTGTTAATGTTAGTGTTGTACCAATAGCCCTTACTCAGCTCATTGTGCTTTTTTGCTCTCTCTGAAAATATTTTAGAGCAAAAGAATAATATCATGAAAAGAAAAGACATTTATCAAGTGAAAGGGAGGGGAAAAAAGGAGGCAAGAGGAATTGCCAAGAAAAACTTCCACCAGGGCTCCTTGTGAGCAGTGGCTGCAAAAGTCCATGGTGTGACTGAGAAATGGCCAGGTTCAGAGAGCACCAGTGGCCTTAAAGAGGCAGGACACATCAAGCGCATTTGCTTTTTTATTGACTATTTTCTTCCCCGTCTCATTCACTTCTCCGTTTGCATTTTCTCTGCCCTTGTGTGTGCTAGTTTTCATTTTGCTTTTCTAAATGATTTAATGTATCTGCTGCAACATTCTAATTAGGTCTTTTCCACTAGTACTTCGGATGGTGTAAAGTATCAAGAATGCAACTTTTCTTGCACCTAGAGAGCAGGTGACCCATGGTGGAGAAGTTCAGATAAATACACAAAATTTAACAGAGTCAGCAAGATTACTAACAAACCCGTGAGACATGTGCCTTCCAGAGCCTGACAGATGACATCCCTGCCCAGGATCAGCCCTCAGGCTGGTCACACTGCTATCACTTTCCCTGGTAATCTGTTGTCAAACCCTGAGCAAGCTGCATGTCATGGTGTTTATACCCTTTGTTTTGAGAATTACTTGATGAATTTTGCTCAAAAGGCAGGCTTATTTTTAACATGTCCCTGTTTATCAAAGGAAAGATATATTTCCCTTTTTCAGTCTCATTTGTAATAGGGCATATTGCTACCAGCTGGAATATTGTATATTATATATTGTTTTCAGACGTGTAAATATGTGACATAGCTTTACTTGCAACAACTAAGATCATCATTTTCATTGATTTTGTATTAATATGAACAATTTCAAAATGGTCTTAAAATGTCAACAGCCTCCACCTAGTACCTCTACAGCTGTTCTCATGTGTTTGGTAAAGGGAACTGAATTAACTGCTCCACCTTGTCAGCTGACTGGACAACAGCTAGTATCAGCTATCAGGTGACCTTCTTTGAAGCACAAATGGACCCACTGGATGTCTTATGACCTTTGTGATAGTCACACTGCTTTTGATTTTTTTCTGGCTTAATTCAGAGTGAGCCAGAGAACCACAGAGGCAAAGTGACTCCTTGACTGTGGGGCACAATGAAATCATCTCCAGGTAATTCATACCTAGTAAACTCTGACTTAACCTGCATCAGGCACAGACAACAATGTTGATTGCAAAGTTGCTCACAGATTATTTGGATTTAAGGCATAAATCTCCTAGACTTAGTATCGGAGAATTTTCTACCTCTACACTATATTATAACAACAATAGAATGAATTCCATTCAAGATTTGTTTGTATTTATACTAGTAAACTAAAAAATTCTCTGTCAATTCTAACTAGACTTTGGTTCCAGCGGTGTGTCCTGACACACAGTTTCCATGTAAGGCTGTTTTTTGTCATCATATTTCCCCTCTGTTTGTGCCTTCCAGCACAATTTCATAAAAGCAAGCATGCAGACCTGAACACAGATGAAATTAAAAGGGAGTCAAAAGAGAAAACATAATAACTTATTTGATTTTCTAGAAAATATTCTCAATCTCCAAACCTTTGTGTGTGATATATACAGCTGAAAAGTAAACACTGGTAAAAACCTAGAAGTGTTTCCTGTAAAAATGACCAGGACTTCTATAATGTCGACATTACGTAGTACTTAACGTCATTTCTTTTTTGAGAGAGTAACTAAGTGTTCCAGAGTACAAATGGGACTGAAAAAAGTGATTTAAGACTTCCATGAAAATGAGAAATGAGAACTTCTGAAGAAAAGTTTAAAAGAAAGATTGTTTTACCTGGAGGAGAAGGGCCAAGGGGAATAATAAGTCAAGTATGAGTAGCAATACAGAATAAATGTGGAAGACAGCGATTCCATTTGAATCCATGATTCAAATTTAGTTCCGTTTGAGTTAAAATTAAATTTAGCATTAATTTATACCAGGAAGAATTTGCAATTCATATTAAACCTTCTTAACTAGAACATAACAAAGGAAAATGGAAACTAGATATTCTTTAGCTATAATTAAGAACTGACCAAAATTATGTATGATTAATGCTGCTCAAAAGCAAAGGCACATTGTAGATGAGCATGAATTCAGTGTGTGTATAGTACTGACTGCATGTCAGACCCTTCTAAGAGGGAGTGCACCTGCTCACGAGGTGACCTTGTGAGGTCACCCTACTTTTGACCCTGAGGTCACCCTGCTTTTGACCCAAAGTGTGGCAGAAATCTCATTCCCAGGATACAGCCAGCTCACTTCCAGAGAATTCATTCCTGGAAAACTAACTTTGGACAGCAATTTCAGGTCCCTCCACTGATCACAATATGGCTCCAGATAATCAGGAGTCAGGGTGCAGGGCTGACACGGGTTGTTCACGTGGTGACCACGGTAGTACGATGATGAGCCAGAGGCCCAGAGAATCACTGTTGAGACGGGTCCTGGAGGAGAATCTCAGTCTAGTGATGTCAGCATTTACTAAGTTCTTTCTACTCTTCCACATTGTGCACTGGGGCCGTTCAAAAGTTCTTTTCAAATTTTGTGTTATTTTGCTATATCTCTTTATCTGAATGTTACACTATTGCTTACTATGCTAAGTAGAGCTCAGAGGTAAATAATGGAGCAATTAAATTGTTTCTTTCCCCCCTCCCTGTTTTTTAAGTTCTAAAATATTGTATCTCTTTCTTCTCAAGTACCACCTAGTAATTAGAAAATCCACAAGGAAAATTATTAATACAAGTGTTCCTATCAGAAGTTTTTAAAGAGTTTTATAGAATAAAGAAATATGAAAATGTCTATTTTGCAAAGTGTAGTACATTTTTTAGATTAAATGACCCTAATTAATTAACTATTATCTAAGCCCATGGGAATGAGAAGCCAGAATCTCTACTGTGTCATTCCCGTAGCTTTTTGCTGTACCTGATGAACAGTAGCCTAGACTCCTTGCAAAGCATTCTTTTCGCTAATTCAGAGTGTACTTTGTCCCTCATTACTTACAAAATTATGTAGATCATTTCAGTAGAGAGAATTTTTTTTGTTTTTGCAAATTTAAGGTAATCAAAAATGGTTTTTAACGGCAGCAATTTTGTAGTCTAATTATAGTGTTTATTATAATAAAGCATTTAATATAAATATATGGCAATTAGCAATGTTCCACTGGGGAAGGCTGAAAATAATTTGCCCTAATCTACAGATTTCCTGAGATTGATCATTTGAGTAGACTAATTCCTTTTCCTAATAACATCACTGTATGAAATAGCTCTAGGGATTTATAAAGGTTAAAGAGATATTTACAGCAGGAGAATGACAGAGCATATATGGCAACCCTGAATGCTGCAGTCATTTAGCAGAATTTCCCCCATTAAGTCACAGTAGCAGTAGCATAAAATTAGATATGAAAAATCTCTTCATTATACTTACTTTTCATGTATATTTTAAAAGTGCCAGGAAAACCTCCCCAGATTTCTTTTATTGTATCTTACTATATTTGAAACCCTATGAGAATTTCTAATTACATACTGGTGATTGCTACTTTTGATGGATAACTTAGGCACAGAACTTTAAAAATATCAATCCTATAAAATAATCCTACTGAATGAGCAAGGTTATTTTATCCATTAGCCCATCCTGCATGACTAAATGGATTACCTTTCTTAATTAACTTGGCACTTTGCAGTATATAAAGAAGCAAACAATAATGATTTTTAAAAAATATTTCTGTCAAGTCTATATTTCATTTTCTCAATTCTGATCTGCCAAAAAATGAAACAAATGCCTATGGAAAAAGTAATTACTTTCCTACTTCTTTAACTTCTTCTTAATTAACTTTTAATCTATGCTGTTTCACAGGGAGCATCTCTTAATACTAAATGTGTCTAAAATGTAGGAGACAGAGATTTAAATGATTTAGATAAACATCTGCCTAGCACAGAGGCATAAAAATTACAAAATTAAGATATGGGTGGCTGAGTGCCAGTAGTGGCTGCCAGCAGAAGAAAGATACTGACTTCATTTTTTAGAATCTTTTGCTTACAAACAAACCCACTTAATAAATGCCTTCTAACCATACATCTTCATTTGGGGGCATAGTTCTTGGTTTGACCTACATAGAATTCTAAAAAAATTCTAAATGAGAAAATGCAGAAAATTATTATACAACAATTTGTGAAAGCCCTGGATTTATTTTAATTTTTTTAAAAAAATATGTTTCTTGAGGTAATATTGATTATAACGCTATAAGTGTTATATGATATAGGTGGATTGGTTTGCTGAAAGACATTTTAATAAAGAAAAATCAGTAAGAAATGACACACTATTGTTTTTGTTTAGTTAGGGGTAGACTCTATCTATAGTAATTTAAAATAATCAGTTCAGTGATCCCTAGTAGGTGTTCAGATAATTGCTAACGTTATGTCTAGTAATTTTCAGCTAGTAAATGGAGTACAGAGTGACAAGTAAAGACAGGAAATTTTGACACTTAATACCTCCTTTACAACATGTGTACAATTTATCTTCTGTTAACTAAAAGAACATGACAATAAACTCCTTACATGCAAAATGGAAACAAGCCTACTTCCTTTATGTAGTCCAGTTAACCAAGATGTCTTGAAATTTTTTGTATAAACAGAAGAATATGAAGACATGCTTGATCAATGAGGAAGAGAGGGAAGAAGAAACAGACAGAGGGAGAGAGGAGGGAGAAAGAAAAAGAGGTACCCAAGCATACCCAAATGCATTGAAATAATAGGGAAAAAAATAAGTACATGACTATAATTCATGCAAAATACTGAAGAATAGTAGACAAGGAAATTACAGGCCAGAGATTCTGTGAACTTCTGAAACCTAAGGTAGATGGATCCTATTTAGTGGATAACTCAAATAAGGGAAGTGATTACCGGAATGATGTTGGAAGATTAATGAGTTCTTACCTGGTTATACTGGGAGCTACAATCCTTTCTCTAATCAGTCTCTGTGTGACGATCCATTGTTTTCTTCTTTCTAGAACATATGCACAATACAATATCAGTATGATTTTCTTACCTCTAAATATCTGGCTCTTTATGTTAATCTTTCCTGGTATGTGTGTCACAAAGTAATTTTTTTTTAAGATTGCAGCTAAAAGGATTAAATCCTTTTTTCAGTTTATGGATTTTATTATTTGTCTAGTTATCATTAACCTCTGTTATTTTTTTCTCTGAACATGAGCCATCACCATGCTGTACCTCTGCGATCTGTCTTCCAGTTCATCTTTATGATTCTCATTTTCTCTCTGTTCTAATTTATTTCTTGTACTTATCGTTGAAGGTATAGTTTTGAGTTCTTCGTAGCCTTTTATCGTGTAGTCCCATTATTTAATAATGTATGAATCAGGATTTAGGTGTTGAATTTTTTAAAGTTAGAAGTCCCTTTTATTTTATGTTAATGTTTTCTTATCAGTTTCAGTTTACTGGAAATGTCACTTATAGAACTTTGGCTCACTCATCATTTCTCAGTTTGCTGATTCCTTATATAAACACTTTTTTCTTTCCTTGCTTTTCATGTATCTTTGGCCTTGCTACTCATGAGGATAATCCTGTTTTAGAGCTGTGACAGACTTTCAGAGGGGGCTTGGGTGGAGCAAAGTGGAAGGCACCTGCAGCTTTGTTCTGGAATCAGTTTGCACTGTTGTATTTTCAATCAAATGGGTTATTCTCTCTAGGAGCATGAAGTGGAAGTAGAGCTTCCCTAGTCTTTATTTTACTTGAATGTAAGTAAAACCCTGTTACAACCACAGAAACAAGGGGCAATGGTAGCCTTTGGAGACTGGGTTTCTGCCTTGTCTCTGAGAGTGACCTGGAGGAAGCAGATTTTTCGAAGACCACAGGGCCTCTCACCCCTCACACAGAGATATTTGGCTTCCTTTTAATAGTCTCATTTAAGGAGAAATTTCCCCACCTTATCCCTAATGTTAGCTTCATCCTCTGTGGTCCACCAGTTTACATGCCTTTGTCTCTCCAGTCCCACAGAGACTTAGTAGGAATTAGAAGCCAGGAATGAGAGCTTAAGTGTCCATTCTTTATTCTGAAAAGAAGGAGAAGAAATATTGTTATTTGTGAAAAGTATAATTGTATACTTCTAAAACTCAAGAGAATAAGCTATGATGCATTGTGAAAGAATAAGAGAATTTAGTAAAGGTAGATTATGAAATGTCCAGAAAACAATTAGAAAGCAGACAAAAAAAAATAATGAAAGAACTAGAACCATTTACACAAACAGCAATAACATGAAACCCCTGGAATGGAATCAGTAAACCATCTGTAATACATATAGAACAGTATAAACTTTTCTTGAAGAACAAAAAGATGTGCAAATAGAAAGGTTTTCTTCATCCTGCATTGAAGTATTTTATTTTGTCTCTAGATCAAATATTTCAAAATATCTTTGTGAAATCAGAATGGCCATCTAACAGGGTATTTTTTTTTCCTCTTTGAGAGATGGAACAGAGTCAGAATGATACAAAATAAATCTCAAGGATATCTAATGTATCACATTCTTTCCCAAAATAAAATGTACGATAAAGCTGTAGGGAAAGTATGATCTAAGTGAGAGAACACAGGACCAAAGTCAAGGTTTTCAGACACTGGACACCAGGCAGTGAGGACCTGCACCCCCTGCGTGAGGGGGAACAAAGGGCAGGGACCCCTTAAGTGCTTCAGCTCCTTAGTTTGAAGGAATTGAAAGTCCAGGGAAACTAAGGCAGCCATATATGCATATGTGTTTATATATATAAAGTGTGTATATATATATATATATATTTATGTATTTATTTATGTATTTATTTATGTATTTATTATGTATTTATTATGTATTTATATTCAGAGTAATATGAGATGTGAACATTAATGAAAAAAGGATAAAGAAGATCAATGAGAGTTTGATCTTTTTTTTAGAGTTTTTTAGTTTGATTTGTTAATTGTATGTGTAAAGATGGGCACATTTGATGGTACTCAGTGCCTATTCCAAGTGGATTAGAAGACTGATTTTCATATTCACTGTTATTTGCAGTATAAACTGATATATTTGGCAATACATATTAAAATGTTTTAGGTACATTTGTGACTTAGCAGTTCCATTTGCCAAGTATTGTTGGTCAATATACAAAATGGGGAAATAACCCAATCATTTATTAGTGGGTGAATACAAATGAAGATTGGTATATCCAGTGCGTTCTCTTCTCTCACTTTTCTCAAATTCCTAAAGTCCACATACTTTAAACTTCTCAAACTCACTATTCATCATTAGCAATATCTACTGTATCTATATTCCTCAAATATACCTTTTCGCTTCCTACTTGTATCAAACACAGAAATACCCCAAGACCCTGGCTCCCACCTAACCCTGGTTTTGTTCTCATAAAACCCTTCTCCACTGGCCGAGGTTGGTAGATCCCCTTTCTCTTAGCTGCCTCTTCTAATGACAGATCACTGTCATTGTTGTAGGCATCTGCTGACACCCTCACCCTCTTAGTTCTGAACACCTTAGCTTCTGGGTTTAGAGTCTCAAATTCTACTTTAATAGAACTTGTGCTTTACATGTTCTTATAGATGGCTCTCACCACACCTCTAGTTCCTTGACCTATTCCTAATGATGATTTATCCTCTAGCCTTCTTCATCATTTACCTCATGCATATACTCTAGCTTGTTGACATCACTACCAATAACACCCTCGCCATCATCTCAAGTGTCCTACTTACTGAGTCTAACCACTATCTTGCCCATGACTCCTTCCACTGACCCACCATTCTTTTTACTGTACCTAATTTTAAAGCTTGCTTAGATTACATCCAAATTTTTGTCAACTTTGCCTGTTCTTATGTGACTAAATTTGTCTGGAAGAAAAGAGAACTGTGCTGAATAAGTAAATCTTTAAAATACACACACACACATACACACACACACATATATATAATCAGCACCTCTTATCTTGCTCTGAAATTTTATACTTATTTAGAATCCTAAGATCTAGTTCTTATAGATCACCATTGCAAAACCCCATAGGTATTTATGAAGAAATATTCTGAGACTCTACATTGTACATGCAGTAGTCTGCTGTCTTTTTGATTGCATATAGAGGGTTATCTGAATTTCATCATTTTAATTTTTAAAAGTGATTTAATAAACTATTCTTCCACTCACAGTCTTTACAGCCAAATTGTAAGTTAACCTACTAACTGAATTACAGACATCAGATATAAACAAATGAACAGATTTCAACCGTCCATCCATTTGATGTAGTGATTCAAATTAGTTTTAATGGGCCCCAAGGCAATTTTCTAGCCTATAACTGCTATTAAACAGAATTCTGTAAACTCACTGAAGATGTTTAAATACTCTGTGCAGTAATACAACTGATTTGTGTTTTACACAAGTAATAACTATGACTGAATTACAAAGAAAATATGCCCCAAAGAGACACTATTTAATGCAGTTTTTATTTTATTACTTTATTTTTATTTTATTGCATTAGAAGCTTTACATAGTTAATTCAATTTTTTCTGGAAAATGGAAATATTAATAGTATTCTAGTAGTACCTATGCTATTACACTAACAGCTTTCAGTATTTAGCTCAGGTAATTCTTACAATTAGTCTATTTTTAGCAGGTACTGATATTATTCCTAATTTTACAGATGAGGAAGTTGAGATTGAAAGAGTTGGGGTAACTTGCCGATGTCCATTCAGCTAGTAATCTTAGAATCAGAAATTAAATATCATATTTGGCTTCACTTTAAGGTCATGTTCTTAAGCACTGTGTGACTAATGTGTTTATCATACTTAAACCAATGACTTTTGATTATTTTTACAATTAAATAACCCTAATATCCCAAAGGGCTTTTGACCAAAAATATATTTAAGTCAGTCTCATGAGACTGACAGTAGAATATTGTATACAACATGAGATACAACTAGTGGAATCTTTTTGGAATACAATAATAATTTTGAATTAAAAATTGAAGAAAGTTTTCATTTACCTTAACATTTTAACATTCAACAAAGGGAAAATCCTTAAAAAAGAAAAATGGCAGAAACAAATATCATTGAAAACTTTTAGAATATGAGAATATAGTAGACAAAGTATGTTAAAATTCACTTGAATGGAGTCAAGTAGAGACAATAAATAAAAAGGAAATTAGAAAGTGGCAGAATATTCCACACTGTGCCTGTATGAAGTGTCATGGCACAGAGGTTTGTTCTTTGAATGCTTTAAATAGACAATAATAAATCTTTAGGAATTTTAGAAGTATAGGAGACAACCTAAATTTGATAGCACATCAGATATATTAATTTCCTCTGGTGATTTTATGCATCTTGAAATACCTAAGGCCCTGTTAAAAATAAAATCTCTCTGAAGCAATTATAAAAAATTACTCACTGTTGGCCCTCCCTGATGGTGCAACAGGTTAGGAGCAGTATTGCAGCTGGCCACAACTGCTTCAGTGAGAGTTTGATCCCCCACCCTGGAGGTGACCACATGGCATGGCAGACTTCTCCTGACCTGCCCACTGCTCCCCTCAGCAGTGTACTTCATCAGTCTGCCTATTCTGCTCCCCAGTCTGTCTCTGGCGAATCTTTTCACCACCCCTGCACCTCTGCCTTGTACCCCAGTTCTGTATGAATAAATAAATCTTTTAAAAAAATTACTCACTGTTTATTAAATTAAGAGGCTTTTCCTTCGTCTTTGAAATACCATCCTGGTCAGGTCAAGAAAACTGATAATGCCTCATTTTCTCTTCAACCTCCCCCCCAAACCCTGTCAACAATTTTCAAAATATCATGTAATGTTGAATCTGTCCACCAATCCAAAATGATTCTCAAATTTACCTCATCTTCACAGTGTTTCTACCACCTCATTAATGTAGATCATCATTTATTACTTCAACTAATGAAATCACATCAGAAATATCCTTGTGACCTACAAAGCTAAAATCTAAAGCTTCTTCATGAAATTAAAAATCTTAGAACCTTGCTCATCACCTTTCCTGGCTTACCTTCCTCTCCTGAATTACACCTGAATTATAAACACAATGACCTTAAGACTGCCTCAAATTGCCAAGCACCACCTAATACTAAGTCCTGTTATTAAAGTACAGTAGCTTATCAATCATCAGTCAGAATCCTCCACAATCAAGCCTCAGGAAAATGGTGCCTCCATCTTGAAACTTTTCCTACTCTCCCACATTTAACTCCCAGTGTACAATTCCAGGCCTCCCTCCCACTTTATTCCATCAGCTGTGTATCCATGCTCCATCTTTATAATAATTTAACTTATGCATTTTCTTACTGAGCTTAAACACTTTGTGGAGAAATACAATAGATTATTTTTCTCCTTAGCACCTAGGAAAGGACAGTATTTACAGAAAAAAATCCACTACCTTAATTATATGTTGTTTAGTAAAATATCAGATAAGCTCAAAAAACTGCAATAATGTATGTTTTTAACTATACGGAATAAGAATAACACAGGAGAGAAAAATACAATCTCTATATTAGAAATAGAACATGATAAAACATTTTGATAACTGAGTGAATTGAGATGGATGTCTTATTGGAAGAAAGAAATAGTAAAGCAGAAAGGAAAATAAATCAAAATTATTCTTTGATTTCAAGTTTTCAGGAAAAATTATTTTCAGGTACTGTTTATCTGCATTGGGAAGCAGTGATTTTATAATTTCCAGAACTGTCATCTTTTGTTACACTGTTGTCCTTCACCCGCCATGCTCTCTGGGGGTTTTCAGCAGATTACACACTAGGAACTATGGACAATATGGCAATGAAGTCTTACAGCTCAGGAAGCTGGGTAATCAATTCCCCACTCTCCAGGTGGTGCTATTTGGCTCCATTCACATTAACTTTTCAGCATTCCACGTGAAGAAAGCCTCCAGATAGTGCAGAGGGAGGGAGAGTAATAAGACCAGTGATTACAAATCAATCACTTTTATTGCTGCGGGAGCCAGTGGCAGAACACAGATGATAGACAAAGGAATGGCTTTGTTCAATAATGGAGTTCTTTCTTGGGGGGTGGGTAATGAAATCTTTTCAGTATTCCACTCATAGAAAATATGTATATTGTTCCAAACATCAGGTGGCACACAATAGAACTGTAAGTTTTAATAGTGGACCTTACTGTGAATATCAGATGTTATAAAGCACCTTTGATTAGATCTGGAGGAGGCTTCGCTCTGCTGCAGGTAGACAGTCAAAATATCTGTTCCATCTGTCCACAAGAAGAACAGGAAGTGCACATTCCTTAAATCAGGGGTGATTCCGGTAAGGTATTACTATTGTATAAATTAATAAAATGTATTCATGGCTTGAACAAAAACAATTTTATGCACATAGATATGTGTACATTTCTGAGGAAAAACTAAAGTCATGCTATCATAATGATCGAGAAATATAGTATCTATCTGGATTTCCATCCATTATGTCTTCTCAATATGCACCATGTCAGGCTTTGCTGATTTAACTTCTAATACTATCACATCTAAATTGATAGTAGTGTTTTTTATTTGCTTGTTTATTTCATTGAACCCTTACTTTTTCCTTAATTCTCTTCACACCTATTACTACAAATGTGACACCCACATTTTAGCAATATGTGGGACATAGAGATAGAATAAAATATACTTCAGTGATTAGAAAAATTATATTTACTTGAAGAGGAGGACACAAAACTACTAAACTAATGTGTACCTGTGTAAATAGAACTCAAATCAGAGCTTAATCCATAGTCATTTTTTTTTCTTTTTTAGGAAGTAATTAGAGAACATGTAATCCATAGATCGGCAATGCAGTGTATTAGAAAATGACCCACGGTGTGAGGATGGAAAACAGTTATTCCCACAGCCATCATTGGCTTCTATGACATTGTAACTAGTCACTTAAATTCTGGCATCTTCAAAGCATATTAAAAATGGAACAACTGCAATTTTTTAACAAGAAATTATGTACATTTGGGGGTGAGAAATAGCATGTGATTTTGACTTAGTTGCTCAATGTGTCATTTTAAGTATTATTTACCTGAAAAGATCCACTTGCAAAAGAAAAATACAGAAAATAAGTAGTATTGGTGTGCACTGTGTCAGAAGATATTTTTACATGAGCCATTATCCCAAACCCAGAAAGCGTATATTTTAACTGGACGTAGAGCTTTTTATTTGTTCTAATAAAATCCTAATTTGCCCAACTTCTATCAGTAACCATGGTTTCCACACAGGACTCATGAAGGTGGCCGTAGTTTTATTTCCTAATAAGACTCACTGTGGTATAAGGCCTGACTCAGAGCTTTTCCTAGGAATACTAAAGGGATAAATAAAAATGTTAAAGAAAAATTACGAAACTGTCCCTGGAAAACTAAATGGTTGATCATAAATTGGAGTGTCTATGCAAATGAAGTAAATAATTAAAAACTCCAAGAACAGCATTGACTAGGTGGTTGATGACTGGCAATTATAAAAGCTGAATTTTTAATATGCATACATCTAAGGAGCCAGTAAAAATTAGCTCCCAGACTAATGGACTTGCCTTTCTTCCGAGGCAGAATTTTAATGAGAGCATTATTTATAACAGAGAGCCCAAGAACCAGGGTATTCTTGCTTAGTCTCATTTTTTTATTCCCTGACACCTTATCCATTAAACTATGAACTTCTTTACAGAAGAATAATACTTTATGTGCTAGGAAATAAAGGTCAAAATGACCTCGGGAATTAGTCATAGTATATATACTCTAAAGATGTGCCACTTAGGAGAAAAGAAGGTTCAAAGCTTGTGTTTCTAAATAATCAAGTAATATGTATTTCTTGTACATATTTTGCATAATTAGATTACCTTTCATATTGATTCACTCTTGATTGTACATAAATTCTACAAAATTTCTAGTAATTCTTTCCCTTTTTTTAATTTAAAATCCCTGAGGATACTATAATCATTATGTATCCCTTTTGTAATGTTGAAGAATGGTTTTAGTCATCCTGATACCTGTATATTTACTTAGCTGCTGATTTCTGCATTTTCCCCTTGGAACACAATTTTATGACTGGCAATCTGCATAGGAGCAACTCAGAGTCATTTGGTTAGATTACTCCTTTCCAGTCTTAAGATTACATCCAGAGCCATCTCTGCTTTTGCCTCCTTGACCTCTTCCCCCACATTTGTGACTAAGCAAGGATTGTCTAGCAGACTGCATCTCAAGAGATTTTATTGGCTGTGTGACATCCTCCATAAACAATGAGTCAGGCCAAAGCCTGGTCCAATGATGTGTCAAAAGAGTGGTTTACTTAGAGCTGCTTTAAGCAGAAAGTCACCAATTCCCTTTCAATTCTGACTCTGCCCTCACCAGAGCACAGATCTCATATCATATGGTCAAAGGGGACATGATAAGTGTGTCCCCCTCTGTCTTCTCTTTTTAAGCATTCAGCATTTTATGAACTTTCAAATCTACCCATAAATGCTAGAGAATTAGGGCTTTCTAAGAAACCTAAGGTTTTATTAAAATTTTCATGACATAGGTCCCTGTGCAATGTCCACCATCAAATAGTAGGCAAACCCCCAGGATAAAAGAGAGTTTACATTATTAACAAGAGCAGATCTAGGATGTTCTCAATGAGAATCTCTGCAAAGGTAATTGCAATATTGCTTAATAATACTGGATTGTGAATGAAGCTAAGGTCTTTTCGTATGTCTTTTGGTGCTCTGCTATTTATTTTCTTTGTCCTTTGTACATATCCTGTGCAGAAGTTTCTTCTAATGTGATATCCCATTTGTTTTATTTTTGCTTTTGTTTTCTTTGACTTTCTGACCAGTTCCCAAAGATAGAGTGTTTGCATATTTTTTCTCTGTATTTTATGGTTTCAAGTCTTACATCCAATTATTTATTCCATTTTGAGTTAACCTTTGTATATGGTGTAAGAGTGGTATAGGTTTTTTTCTCCTGCGTGTGACTGTCCAGTTATTGAAGAGGTTTTCCTTTCTTTATTGTATGCTTTTACAACTTTTCCATAGATTAATTGTCCATATAAGAAGTGTAGGTGTATTTCTGGACTCTCAATTCTATTCCATTGACACTCAAAATATGGCAATGTCATAAAACTGTCATTCAAGGAAAGTAGGAGAAAAGGTAATTTAATTAGGAAGATTAGAATTTTTCTGAAAATTAAAAAAAAAATTCAAGCATAATGTATGTCAACAATGAGAGGTAGGATCCCACATTTTCAACAGGTCACAAAATGTGTTGTTACTATTAGAAAATCGACAAATTTGATATACTAAAAATCCAGAAATTATACTCATTAAAGATCCCATTAAGAAACTGAAAGTGCATCCAAAATAGGAGAGATTATCTGAAAAAAGGAAGAAACAGAAGAATAAAACACTCCTATTAATCATAAGGAAAAAAAATAGCCAATATCCAATTAAAAAGAAAATGTAAGAGATGAGATTTGAACAGAACCTTTACAAAAAAAGAAACCCAAAGAATTATTAAATAATAAAAAGATATTCAATATTATTAGTCATCATATGGATGTAAGTTAAAAACACAGTGACACACCAGTATACAACCACTCAAGTACCTGAAGTAACAAGGTAGAAATACCAACTGTTGGCAAAGAATATGTGAGGAAAAATGTATTCATCATATCATTATTTATAATAATAACTACCTAAATAACTCCAATATCCATCATGAGTAGAAACAATAAGTAGGTTAACATCACAGATTAGGATATAAAAAGGAATAAAACCTCATTATATTGAACAGATGAATTTTGCAGTCATAAGTTTAAACATAAAGTAATACATAATTAGCAATTTGATTTGCAATGGGAAAATCAGAAAAAATACTGATATGTATTGATGAAAAATAAAATAAAGACTATACTGTAATATGATAGTGGTTGGAGATGTTTGCAGAAAGCTCCAGGGATGCTAGTAATGATCTATGAGCTCACATAAGTGTTTTCACTTGACATAAACTCGTCAATTTCAATACTTACGATTTTACCACTTTGATATATGCATGTTATATACTTCAATAAAAATGTTTTCTTACAAAATAAAATAGAAATAGAAAAAATGCATACCCTTGGGGAAACAATAAAACACACATCCCTAAGACTAGAAGAAAGATTCAAGTCCTACTCCACTCAGAATGTCCAAGACAAGGAAATACAAATATGATAACAAAATGAAATTGATTTATTTTTATCTCAAGATACATCATCATAGTTCTTTATGTCTACATAGGTTGTACTTAAGGAAATATGCATTCTAATGTCTGTAATAAGAACAGATGTAACTTCAAAATTGTGCTTGAGTTTAGACTTTTCAGACGTAATTGTTAATTTTCTTGAGATTTCTGCCTGATTACACTGATTAGTAAAAGAAAATTTCTTTCAGTCATATTCCCTTTTATAGAATCAATAGCTTATTAAAATAAGTTAAGCATCTGTCTACATTTGAATATATCTTTACATAATTAAATATGCATTTTATATAGTAGAATATGTATTATATAGAATCACACAAAAACATTCACTCATAAATGATGGAAAATAATGATATGGATAATTCAAAAATCATTTTCATTTCTATTTGAATTTAGAATACCTTGCATGATTGTTAAGGCATATTTATCTTCTTGATTAGAGTTTGTTTAACCTGACATGAAATTGAGTCTGAATTACTTAAAGAAACAACACCTGATCTTGAAGGATAATATCTACAATATATTGGTTAACAGGAAGAACCTCTCTAGGGATTAAGTATTCATCCAAAATGATCAGCAACATAGTGATAAATGAAAATTTCCTGTAAAATAAAGTCAGTCATTAAAATAAAGTTGTACCTGAAAGTCAAGTGAAATTAAGAAATTGAACTAAAATAAAAATGAGAGTATCTCAATTAATTTTAAGTTTTCTAATAAGTTCCAATCCTGTGTTTGTAATTGTGTGTACATTTTGAGAAAGAGTGTGCTATATTAAAAAGGTCACCAGACACTTCAGATTCTGGCAAACAAGTGTTCAAATACTAAGAGTATTAGCAAGTTACTTGGCCCCTTGCAGTTCTTGTAAATAGCAGGTGCCTTGAGCTATGATTTCAAGAACTTAACCACAATGACATTTAAATTAATAGTTTGCTTCTGGTGTCATATGCTCGACAACTAAGCAGGGAGAGGTTGGAGAGGTTTCTGCTAGAAGATGATTACTTCCGTTTGTGATGTAGTCAATGTAATGAGACCACCCAGTTGTACCACAATCAATAAAAAGTTGAATTTAGAATCCTCTGGGCTGGAGATGGAAGTCATAGTAATCAAGCACATGTACAAGTAAAATTATGAGAATGAACCAATTACCCTGGTATAAACATGTATAGTAGGAGAATAAAGGAAAATTGAGATTCTAGAAACCTAAGAACAACATTTATAGGAGGTTACAAAGATGTTTATGTGGGGTCTTATAATCTGTTGGTATGGATATCCATTCCTACCCTTTGACTCTCTATATAAATAAACAAACCAAATCTGAACCCATGGAGAAAACATTTAATAAAAACAACAGGACATCAAAAACTCTTTGGATACGGTAGGTCACGAATAGAACTGAACCTACTGAGGGATGGAAGGCAGGAGTAAGAGGTTTTCAGGGATCCTGAGAGTGTGATCTCTCACCCCTGCCACTTGTTCTCCCTGTTTATTCTTCTACAGATTCCATTTGCTCCTAGGAAAAAAGAGCCAATCACAGTGTAGGATGATGAGAAAAAGTTAAAATATATCCTAGACATAGGCCCCTTCGGTATCTTTGCCCCTCTTTGGCAATCCTGCCTTGGAGTCTTTCCTTTTCTTCTTTTTCCTCTAAATAAACTGCTTTGTACTTTCTTGAATAAAGTTTGCTTTTCTCTGCTTCTCCGAAAATTTTGTGAATTCCTTTTTACAACTTCCTGGGACCAGAACCTGTCATGGTTCAAAGGAAAAATTAAGTGCATACCAGCTTTGTGTTGAAGAAAGTTCCTACCCCTGTTTGTGGGTCTGTGTATCCTACCCCAAAACTCAGCTGACAGGAAAGTAGAATTTAAGCCCTTATTCTGAATTTTGGAGGTAGGAGTGTCATTTCAGATACAAGCTTTAGACATTTTGGCTGACTGCACTGGCATCACCAACCAGCTGCCCTATGGAGCTGGAGCCGCCCAATTACTGGTCTTGAGGGGTGCTAAGCGCCATTGCTCGCCCCCTCGGTGCCCCATGCAGACAGGCTGACCAGTCTTGTGTCAAGAATTCTGATTCTGGGTCCAGCCTGGTGGTGTGACAGGTTAGAGCACAGCACTGTGGAGCTCTCTGCTGCTCCCCTCAGCAGTGTACTCCAGTACATCTTCCTGTTCTACTCCCCACTCTGTCTCTGGCGAATCTTCTCACACCCCTACACCTCCCAGTTCTTGTAGGCAAAAAAATAAATCTTAAAAAAAAAAAAAGAAAGAAAGAAAAAGAATCTGATTCCACTGATGATTTTCAAACTCTAATGAAAATTCCACATGGGAGGGGGTAGAATCAAGTTTATTCCTGGCTATCATAGTCCCTGGATGTGATATATTCAAACACAGATGATGCAGAAGTATAGGGATCCTTTATTTAAAAAAAAGTAAGCAAACTTAAGCTGAATAGCATCCTTTCCACCTACCCACGGATTACTCAGTGTGTCTGGCATCCTGTCTGCAAGGGGTACACTGCTAAGTGGCCTGTTGTTCTTTTTGTTTGGTGGTCAGTGCAGTAATGCCTCATTTCCCATCAGCCCCCTGCCTCACATCTCTCTTTTCTCTTTGGCTGCAATGGCTGTGCAGCTCTCAAGTAACTACCAGCACATCAATCCTTGCTTCAGGCTCTGCTTTCTAGAGAGGTAAGAGAGGCAGCTTTTTTGCTTACATAGGTTCCAGCATCCCGTCTTACTCTGTGCGGGGAAGGATGGCAAAGCACTCCTAACGTGTCTGTTAGAGAACATCCACACGACTCTGAGGCTTATAGACACAGGGAAGCTTGTTTCTAGAAGACATGTGACAAATATTAGATGTGTCCTACGCAAGGACTCTTCTATTAGTTCTTATTCCTTCCTTGTGGATCTGTTAATGGTGGTTCCATTTACCTTTTCCCTCTTTAAATAATGGAATGAATACGATCAAATGAAGTGTTTCTATGAAAAAAAAATATATTACTGGGGAATTTATCATAACATTTTATAGAGTGAAACACATAACTATCATTTATAGGATTTTTACTCTATGAAATTAAAATATAATTATTTCAATGTATATATAATTAACTTAATATGCCTTTATCAAAATAGTTTTCTCATAAGGCATCTCTTTAGAATTTCCAGACACCATACAATCACTGATTCAGTTCCATTTTCTGAAGAAGCGTAGGAGAATACTGGCATAGCTGCCATCTCTACCATAGAGACAGCTACAACCAGACAGAAGATGAGTTGAGATTGATAATTAACCATTATGTATGTGTGATATCAGTGTTCAGATCTTTCAGAGCATCTCAAATCTCTCCCCTTCTAGAACTTCTCAATCAAGAGTGAAGATGGTCACCATAGCAAGGTAGAAAGTTATGTAGAGAAAGATGAAATACTTCCAAGTTAGATCTTTCCAGCACTGAGTAAAAATATAAATTGTTATTTAAATTTTCCTCACCATCAGAAGGCAGTATTTAGCTTTCTTACTTTCCCTTTAATGCAATCAGCAAACTGAATGAACCATACAATATGTAGAACATCGTAGAAAAGCTATAAATACTAACCAAATTATATAAAACTGCCCTTGGCAATAATCATCTCACAATCTGGTAGAGGAATCACTTTGTTTAAATAATTTCTTATGTTCTGAATTCACGGCATTTAAAATGCTAGATTTTACTACAGCTATAATGTTTCCTTATTCATAGAAATTATTAAATGAACCAAGTTAGAAAGTTAGAATTCCAGAGAAGACAGTAATGCAAAAATTTAATCACCATCTAAGATTTCCAGTAAATTTCAAACAATACCTAGAACCTGGAGATCCCTATTTAAATGGTAATACTCAGGGCAAAGTGGAAAAATAGTTCCCAAGTTTTCTATTGACTAACTGAAAGACAACATAGTCTCTCATATAATTCATAGGCTTTTGTGACATATTACATTGATTTCTGTCTTTTAAGTCAGATTTTGGATGAAGAACAGCCTAAGAACTAGAGACCAAAAAAGGATGCTAACATTCTCAGTTCCATTTCTGGCCCCAGATCTTTTGTTCTTTTTTTAGATAAGAAAATAGAACTGGGTGGAGGGGATGTATGATTAGCTTAAGTAGGTATTTTAAGTCTCTAAATTGAAGCAAAGTAGTATAGTCAAAAAATATGGACTTTGCAATTAGTGAAATTGGATTGGAAATCTACTTTTTGTCACTCCTTCATGTTTAAATGTAGGTAATTGGCTTAACCTTTTGGTGGCTCCGTTTCTTCATTTTAAATAAGTTAATAATAATAATAATTTTCTTATTTTTAAATTTAATTTATATGTATAAATTTTATTTATAAAATTAATTTTTTTTGTAAAAAATCAATTACATCATTTAATGTCTGGCACACTAAGGTGTCTGGCACATGGTAAACTAAACCTCACAAAGGATTTCTTGGCCAAAGAATGATCTAAATAATGGAAGCACTACAACCACCAAAGAAGTTTAGTAGGAGAACCTTGTCTCAGAACTTTTGTCAAATAAATTCTACAGAACTAGCAAAACCTTTGCAAGTGTACTAAGCACATTACAATTACTTAAATAACTGGGTAACTTTGACCCTCTTTATTAATTTAACTCTTCAAACCACAAGCTCTTTTATTTTTTTTTAATTTTATGAAACACCATGTTTTACATCCTTGTGAATATTTGAATGTTCACAATTGTGAGCACACTACCAGAGTTCTGAAACAGTGGGGCTACAGTACATTTCCAACAATTTCTCAGGTGACTTTGATGTACTTCTTTGAAGGACCACATGTAGAGAACTACTTTATAAGGAAGTAGTATCAGATGTTTCAAATGTTTCAAATACAGGGCTATCAAGCAATATAGAATAAGCAATGTTCAATATTGAATGTTGAATATTGAATGTTGTGAGTGAAAACTGAAACCATCTGTTCTTTTTCTTTTTCTTTCTGGCTTATTTCACTAAGCATGGTCCCTTCCAGCTCCACCTATGTTGCTGCAAAAGGCAGGTGTTTACCTTTTTGATTGCTGAGTAACATTCCATTGTGTATATGTACCATATCTTTTTAATCCAGTTATCTACTTTCGAGCATTTAGGTTGATTCCATGTCTGCCCTATTGTAAAAGACCAGCAATAAACATGGGGGTGCAGGTGTCCTTTTGAATCAGTGTTTTTGTGTTCTTTGAGTAGATACCTAGGAGTCGGAGCTTTTCTAAAAAGAATCACTTGGTTCTCAAAGAATGCCTGGAAAAATGCAGATGATTGAGCACACTACCAGAGTTCTGAAACAGTGGGGCTACAGTACATTTCCAACAATTTCTTAGGTGACTTTGATGTACTTCTTTGAAGGACCACATGTAGAGAACTACTTTATAAGGAAGTAGTCTCAGATGTTTCAAATGTTTCAAATGCAGGGCTATCAAGCAATATAGAATAAGCAATAATATATGTTTATTTAGGGATATTCATGATATTCATGTAATATAGCATACCACCTGTCTCCTTTCTCCATCTCCTCACTGAAAACCGCAGTTCAACTGACACATCTCCAGAAGTGGGATCACACCATGTCTACCAGCTGCATAGTACCTTCATTTCTGTCATTAACTTTTATTTAACAATTCTTAGATTCTCTTGTCTCTTCCCCCCCCCAACAAAAGAAAAAAGAAAGGCCTATCTAAGTATTGACACCCAGTATTCATAAATGGTATTGAATGGAGAGTGGTTTTCACAAACGTATTTAGTTAAGATCAGTTCATACTGGAGTGTGATGGGCTCTACGTTAATGGCAGCAAATAAATAAATGTACAGACACAATGGTTAAATGTCACATGAAGATTGAGGCAGAAATCTGAATGCTTCATCTACAAATAAGAAAACATTACAATAGACATCACCGTGAGCTGATGGAGGAGCATAGCACAGATTCTTCCTCAGAATCTGCATAAGGAACCAACACTAATGACACATTGACTGCAGACTTATGGCCATCAGAGCAATAAGAGAATAATTTTCTGTTGTTTAAAACCACCCTGTTTGTGATACTTTGTTATGGCAACCTCAAGAGACTAGATCCGCTCCTTATCCCAATACTTCCAAGATTCTCAACATGCTTGTCAAATTTGCTTCAGACCTCAACATTTTTAGTCTGTCTGCTCACTCATTCATGATGTTTTCTCATTTTGAGAAGGGTGCATTAAAGAAAGAAAGGATGCAAGAAGAGAACAGGGCAAGTGTCATCATCTCCATGTGATCACTGGCATTGGGAAACACTGTGACACTATAGAAACACTTTTCTGACCATTTCTCTTGGGCTTCTCACCAGTTTCCAAGTTCTGATTTCTGTTTTAATTGTCCTTCACCCTTAGTTAACTTCAACACCCTGACTGAGATCTGGACTTTCCTCTTGGCTCCTTCTTGCCCCTGCTCATGGCTTTGATGCTCCCACAGTGTCCTGCCATGGACCTGGTAAAACATTCCCTTACCTTCATCTTTTAGCTCCTGCCACACATTCTTCCTTCTCTGCCCTGAGTCTGCTCTTTATACAAACTTTCCTGAGAAGTCTACTCAACCTAATTTTTCCAAAAAATAAAATTTTCCTTTTCATCTTCTTTCATAAATTACAGTGTCGTACCTGAAGACAATATATTTAGCACCTTTCTCTGCTACTATATATATATATATAGTTCTATATATTTTCCTTCTCTATGTCCTCTTAACTTTTGGGAGTCTGATAGTTTGATTCTCCCTACCACTTTAGGTCTACTACCCTGAGGTTGTTACTCCACTGCCTCCATGCAACAGTCTTCCCCACTTTTTCCCTTTTCATTCTTCTGCCTACCTTCATCTGTCTTCCATCATCAAGACATCATCTCATGTCATCTCTGCCATTACTAACTGTTTCACTCTGTTCTTCTTTCATGATCAGCCGACAAAGAGGTTCTCAATTTTGAGTACACATTGCAATCACCTGAGAAACTTTAGAAAACTCTCCAACACCTCTGCCTCCAGAGATTCTAGTTTAATTGGAGGAGGTCAGAGTATCATATTTTTATTATATTCACTTCCCAGATATTTCAGCTGTTCATTCACTAATGCTAACCGATAGCTCAGCAGCTTCAACATCTGTGCTAAAGGTCTTCCTCACTTCCTGACAACACATTCTTTAGTTCCAGTTCTAAACAGTCACTTCATTTCACTTGCCCCGTCACTCAGACTCACATTACAACTCATCATAGCTTGAAATAGTTCATCATCTACCAGCATAACCTCAAGCTCTGACATTGACCTAATCGACTTTCTCTCACCTTTCTCACTTCCAATGACTTTAAGCTCTAAGTTCCTATTATGACCCTGGTTTATTCCTTGACATCTCCCAATTCATCATCCAGGATGATTTAGCTTTCAGATCTACAGTTAGAAATGTCGTCAACCATTTCAATAACACGTTCATCTATCCATAAGGAATTGCTAGTCTGCTAGTATACAAGTAATTTTTGTATATATTTTTGTATAAACCTCTTCTTTCTAGTAGGAAAATATTAGAAGACTTCTTGAGGCTTCTTCTCCAGACCCCTCCACAGAGAACTCCCAAAAGAGTATCTGATAAGTTAACAATCCATTGCTTAGAAGAAAGACCCACACATGTAGAACCCAGTCTCTTTATTTCTATTGATTTCAGGATGTAGCTAGTTCTTCTTTTCCAAGGAATAGTAGCAGTTCTTCAGCTCCACTCATGTCTATTTAGATGCTTTTTAGTCAGTGTAGGAAATACTTTGATAAGGTCTCTAATCTGCATTTGCTAATAAAGCTATACTAGTAATAGATTTTTTTGTTGTTCTGATGGTAATATGTCAATAGACTCAATTAATTAATCTTTCTTCATTCCTTTTTCTTAACTATCTGATCCAGGAACCCATCTGATAAAATCTGTGTCTTCTAGCCACTCTTACTGTGGCACACTACTGGGGAATGCAGACATAGTTAATGGAGCCACTGCAATTCTTTTATACTCAACTTGACACTCACTGCTGGAATTAAAATAATTCCTTGTATGTGTTTACTAACTCCTCTCCCATAACTATTCCAAACCTCCCTATTTTACTAAATCTCTAATACTAAAGCGACCCCTCTTAAATTTTCAGTGGATAACCACATCTTGTACAGCTTTGAGAAAAATCAGACATTTGTAACTCATCCACTTTCCTCTTCTTTGCTTTCAAATTTATCTTATCTTCTGTGATTCTCCCTTGGAATTAGCCATTTTTCTTTTGATAATCCTTCACAACATTTCAGTGTCTCTGACACACTGTTCCATTAATCCCTCCCATTTTTTTATATCTTTAACTTCTCCCTCTCAGCAAAATAATTTATCTTTGCCTCCAAACATGGCACCATGAAAAGACCCTTAAGTGGAAAACAAAATTTTCAGTCATGTTAGACCTTGAAATACTGTTTTCTCTCTTATTAGAATATAATTCTTAAAAGAATCAACCTATATTTTCTGACTCCAATTTTTATCTTCCTCACACCTCACATTATTTAACTTGTTGTAAATCAATTAAAGTGCCTCGCCTGTCAATAAAATAATAAATACGTCGGCAGGTTTTTGTTTTTCATTTCTGACATTGTCTCCTCTCTTTCTCTTTTTTTAATCTATCATGTACTAGACTTCAACATTTTATGTGGGTGATAATGTAAAGTTGTTGTCCTCCCCCATTTCATATCCCTGTTTACCATTATGCACCTGGGTCTAAATTCACCATACCTTTACCCTATTTGTCAGGTTACCCTGCATTCCTTAAAGCAGTATATGACAACTTTATTTCATAATGACTCACACTCCGAGTGTCAGTATCATTCCATACATTCATTTATTACTTTCTCCATCACTCACTGTGTACCTACTCCTTGCCAAGGAGTGCATTTGTGTCCTGAGGGTTATAAAGGAGAATAAAGCAATATCTCTCCTCGGTCTTCTTACACTTTAATGGAGAAGATGACTGACAAGTAAGCAGGGGTATGATAAGTGCTGATCTAAAGGTATGACTACAAGGTCGTCCAAATGGAAAGTGATTCATGTTGTGTGGGGGAACAGGAAGGAATGCTTTACATGAGTTAGTCTCTCAGCATAGAGTCTTTAATAAAAACAGGGTGTTTAAAAAGTACACAAGAAAATTCCAGTAGGCTATAGGGATGCTATTTTAAAAGTCAGCAATACATAAGGTCTTAGGAAATTTGGTTTAAGTAGAGCAAAGAATCAGAAAAGGGCATGTCCGCAGGAGATGCATCTAAGGAGTACAGTGAAGGTCACCATTGGTTGTTTTGCAGGTTCCCCCTAGCAACAAAACAGAGTCACCTTTGATTCTATTGTTCCTGTTTCCCCAAACCTTCAATCACTTGTTATATCTTTCCGATATTCCTTTCATATAGCCAATGATATCTTTTCCCAGATATTTTGTAGATCCCATTATCTTCATCACTATTCTACAGCTCAGTAGCTTTCCCCTGTGTCATTCACACTATCTTTACTTCAGATTCTTCACCATAAAAAGAGATTTTATGATATTGTCAAAGAGAACAGTCACATAATCATCAGCTTGAGGACATCCCACTATCACACTGAAAGTAACCATTTCATCATAACATTTAAGATGTTTCTTAGTGACCTATCTGTATAAATATATGCCTATATGAAGTGCCTCTGTTCAGTGTCATAGCCAAGAATTACTTTTGGTACGAGTGCACTCACGTGCACACACACACACACACACACACACACAGCATTATGACCTCCGTGTCTTCGCTTTTGTGTGAACATCACCTTTCTCCCTCTTCCTTTGCCTTTGTAAATCCTGTCCAGCCTAAAGCACTTTAAATATATCTTCTTTTAAGATCAATAGTTTGTTATACTATTTCAAACAATTATATCATTTTGCTTTTATGACTCATTTTGCCTTTTTATTTTTTATTTTATTTATTTATTTAAGATTAATTTATTCATACAGACTGGCGTACAGGCCAGAGATGTGGAGGGTGAGAGGATTCACCAGAGACAGTGGGGAGCAGAACAGGCAGATCGATGAAGTACACTGCTGAGGGGAGCAGCAGGTGGGTCAGGAGAGGTCTGCTGTGCCATGTGGTCACCTCCTGGGCAGGCAGGGATCAAACTCATGTGGAAGTGGGTTAAGCTTCTTAGTGCTGTGCTTTAACCTGCTGTGCCACCAGGGAGGGCCTATTTTTCCTTTTTAATAATGCTTCTGATACTACCACTTACCACCCATTACCACAGAATATAACCTTTGGAGAGCAACATTACTTTGCTGGCTTGCATTTTTCCCCTTCATATCATTTCAACATACTGCCTTAACTAAAGTCAATGTGATTTTGGTTAAGCCTCCAAACTTGCTTTTTCCTTTGATTAACATTCATGTTCAAGAAACTGTGTGTTCAGTTATAATAGTTTGTTGTAGGCCATACACAACAAATATATAGGCAAGAGTCTTCAGATGCCTATATATTTGATGCTATCCATCTGTGCTACTATCCCTAGAAGGTAAAAACAAATAAAAACCAAACTGGGTCAATCATGTTTCAAATGTGATACTCAGAAAGTATCCTCAGGCACACCATGGGCTAAGAAAAAAGAAAATCTGATGCTGCAGTGTCAAATAAGCAATAAATTTTATTTTTAACCATTCAACTCACTGACATCATCATTATTAACACATTGAAAAATACACTTTACCTCAAACTGCAATGTCCAGATCCTCTTATGATTTTCCTTTCTCTATTCTATTATGTGATTTTTAAAAAACACATTTACTAATAATTTTTCCCTTAAATGACAGAACCTTGCATGCGTTACTAATACATGCATACACACACTGAATATATTTTTGATTCAATATAGACGTTTTCAAGCTTGTAGAAATGCTAGCAGTCATAAATGAATTTAAATGCAGATGTTATTTTCTATCCTAATTTTATTTAAGGAAACAAAATAATGTAGAAAAAATGTATACACCTACATATAAAGACCAAAGACCGAAGTACAGCAGACATTACCCTACAGAAAAGTGATGGATACATTTCCATTCTTCCTTTCTCCCTCCTGCACAACCTCTTCATTACTATAATTATTACAAATGGATAATGAGACGATTTTTCATATATTAACTCAGTCATTTACTAAATATTTTTTAAGCTCGTCTATATCCCAAAAAACTGTACAGGTTATTAGCAGTTCTGATAAAATCAGGGCATTTGGTTGTGTGTAAATCAGTAAAGGAATGAGCAGAGATGCAAAGAAACCAAGCAACTGTACCTGCTGCGGATTACAGGTAAATGCCTGACGTACCAAGGAAGGACAGAGGAAGACCTAAGGAGACGGAAATGCCATTCCTGTTCAAGAGCAAAATTTATCTGGAAGTCAAACTTCCAGTTACAAATTTGAAAATTGAAGTCAGTCATTTCAGCACAAGTATATTCAGTGTGTCACTTAAACATTTGTTGTTCCAGAGGAAAACAACACTGAGATAAATCTTTCTTATTTTTAAGACTGAATGAACAATGAACAGCAATGACATCCAGAAGACCCAGAAATCGAATATTCGTTAGAAAGTGATTTTTTTGCACATGTTGGAAAAGGAAACAACATGTTTAAGAAAATCAAAATGGCATCTTTGATAAAATCCAAGAAGAAATTATGTTTACTTAAAATGAGTTAAGCTATAAAGAGAAATGAATGAACAGAATATTGCTAATATAAAAAGGAAAATACAATTTAAATTATATTGAAAGGACATTAACTATACACAGACATTTGATTTTATATGTGGAAGATATCTTTGAAAAGCTTTCTCAGGGTGTGGGAAAGAGAAATTTTCATTGCATGCGAAGGAACAAGGGAGTTGAAAAAATGACAGACAGAGAGTCACCACACACAGATAAATGTCATTTCACAAGAAAATGTCACAACACATGTAACCCGATTTATTTCTAACCTTACTAAACACCTGTACTTGCAGTTTGAAAGAACTCTGTAGACCTCTGCAGATAAAGATGAAAAAATCCCTCCCCAACTCTATTCCAGAGATTTGGGCGCCCACTCCTCACCTCTGATAGCACTAAGTTCATTCTCCTCTCTAATAGACATATTCTAGAAAACCACTTGAGTTGAAAGAATAAAGAAACATATCTATAAATCTACAGGGATAGAAATATATTAGCTATATGAAAACAAATAATTTACCTCCAGAGCATGAAAGGCCAGAATATAAAGACAGTTTGAATGGGAGTCATATACCGAATTGTCTTTTCTGTGTGCAGGGACAGGGACACATGGGCAGCCCTGTTACATGTGTGTGCCTGGAAGCACACACGCGCGCACACACACACACACGAATGTGAACTGAAGGAGAGAAAATCGTGCATAAGGAAGAGCATTAAAATACGTAGTACTGATCATTTGAAGTAGTTCAAATAGGATTAAAAGTGACGAGGAGGCACAGCATGCATGTAAAGCAGTGTCTGGCAGTACAACACTCACTTATTATTCATTGAAAGATTACATATTATAGATAATCATAAGTGAACAAAAATACAAACCTCAAAAGAAGTAGATAACCTGACTAGAAATGTGCCCCTGGAAGAGCTGGAAGGAGCTCTAGAGATCTAACTTCTAAACAGATACTGGGACCAGACGGTTTTTTTTTTTTTCTTTTTTTTAGATTTATTTATTTGTACAGAACTGGGGTACAGGCCAGAGATGCGGAGGGTGAGAGGATTCACCAGAGACAGGGTAGGGAGCAGAACAGGCAGATGGATGAAGTACACTGCCTAGGGGAGCAGCGGGCGTGTCAGGAGTTGTCTGCCACGCCATGTGGTCACCTCCAGGGCAGGCGGGGATCATCGAACTCATGCGGAAGTGGCTTAAGCTTTTTAGTGCTGTGCTTTAACCCGCTGCGCCACCAGAGAGGGGCCAGGGACCAGACGGTTTTTACAAATGAATCCTCTCACCTTTCAAGGAACAGAAGATAGTAGCAGTGATGTTCCAACTATTCTAGGACATGAAGAAATGGAAAGATACCCTAGTCATGTTATAAAACTGGCATAACAATGCTATTAAACAATGAAAAAGACCAGGGAAGCCAGAAAAATAACAATTTCACAGACTACAGAAGTTAAAATAATAAAATATTTGTAAGCTAAAATTCAGTGCTTTATTAAAATGACAAAAGCAAGCACATTATGAAATAATAATAATAACAATTTAGAAATATATGCCTTTGATCCCTTCCATCCCTCCCTTCTCAAATATTTCCACTGTAAATTCCTTGTGACAGTAGTTATGTGTGTCCAGGCCACTTCTCAAACCTTGTGTCCAGCCCTATTGCCCGAATAACCAGTTAATCTCTCTTAGTAGGTGAAAATTAAATGGAGAAGTTGTTAGAGTGTGATGGGAAGCATTAACAATACGTACAAGTAAAATTGGCAAATAAAAATAAATGAGTCAATATAAATTGGGGAAACCAAGTATAAGAAAATAAACCTAATATTGATATACTTCTTGATTCAGCAGTGAGTTTTATGAACATAATCCTAATAATGTAAATAGAGTGTTGATTTAGCTATAAATTTATATTAGAAATATGGAATGAGGGGAAATGAGATTCTGTTTCAAGGGAATAATAATTATGCATAACAAATACAAAATCTAATATTATATCTAATATATATTCATCAGTTAATAGCAGTGTGAGGTTTTATTTAGGTGTATGCAGGTGAATCTTGAGATTGTGTACAATGAAACAACGAAAGGAGTTTCAATTTAGTTGTCTGTAGGGAGTACAATTGCCCAGATCCGGGTAGGGAACTGCTTTATTTCAGTATCGTAATTATTTTTTGGTATTATAAGTAAGATTCTCAGTATTTAAATGGTTTTAAATGTATTGTTTCAGCTTTTAAAATTTGAGTATGTATTAGATAATAAAACAATTTATAAATAAATGTAGTTGTAACAACATTAATTTGGGGCAAAGGTATAATTAAACTGGCCTTCAGGGAACTGTATTGTGATATTCAAATAGATTCATTTAATTAACAAGGCATTTTCACATTGTTATCAAAGGCTTCAGTGATCCATTATTCCTGATCTATAAATTTTATATTTAGGATTTACTCTAAAAAAATCAAAATCATTCACAAACTTTTTCATCATTTACTGTGTGTGTAGTATCTTTTGCAATAGAAAAGATATATCTTCTTAAAGTTTGATAATTGCACGACCCCCAATTTACATATATGCCAATTACTAACTTGTTGTGTATCAGCTCCAAACTCACCCTTCTAAAACCACTTTTTGTTCCTGAGACTCCCATCCTGGAAACAACATTCCTGTTAGCCACTGCCTCCATATTGAATTCCACCTGGGAGGAACTAAGGGAGATCACCAGGCTGGAGGAGGAAGTAGGAACTTAATCCTTCCTGTGGACTTCCAGAGCTTCTAAATGGCTTGCTTCTTCATTCTTCATTGCTTCTTCACAGGCCTTCATTACCTGTGGCCTTTCCTACAACAACAGCTAAGTACAATTTTCAGTTCTTTTTCCAGACTCCTAGGACTAGCATCAGTGAAGCCCTTCAGAGATTCCAGGAAGGAGTATCGTCTCTAAGAGGTCTGAGTGTTATGATTTAATAACTAAAATATCTTCCCCTTGATCTCTTAGCCCTAGGGATTAAATAAAGCTGCTTCCTAAAGTTACTACCTTTAGGATCCTTTAGGGGTCTCTTAAACCATATCAGCTGTCTGGTTAGCAAATTTGTACTCAAAACATTTTTCCTCTCAAGTTCTTTTATAGCATAAATGGTACATTTTCTAATTCCTGACACCTACTAAACTATATAATTATAGGGTGTGTGTGTGTGTGTGTGTGTGTGCATGCCTTTAATCTCTATATAATACTTTTAAAGCCTGAATAATGGTTACTCAAACACCTTGGGAAAAAAAGGTGTTCTTTTCCATGGCAAAAAAAAAAAAAAAAATCCTTTGTTGAAAATAACATAAGCCTTTCAGCAAAACAAAAAAATCAATTATAATGTAAAACAATTTTCTGAATTTTGAAAATTTGAATTACAGGTTACAATGGAGAAGATAATTAAGTAAATAACACAAAGTGTGGAAATATAAAATCTATTTGAGCTAAAAGTCTTCCTCCCTTTTGCATTCAGTCTCTGGGCTTCTCTGAACCCCAGTCACTGGGCTTCTCTCTGATCCTTACAGACCTCTGCATTCTGCGTTGCGCGTTGCTTTGTGCTCAGTAACTGTTTCTAGTGTAAACCTGAAAGTGCTTCCCACTGGAATTAGATGATATTGGTGGCTTTGTAGAGAGAGGTTTGTTTTTGCTAAGGCAGGAGAATTGGGATGATCCGTCCAGGGAAAGGAACTCCTGAAGACAACTTTGGTTCATTTGATGTTCCCCATTTTATCCAGACTGTGTTTTACTTAACCACTGTGTCAGTCAGACATGTTAAGATAAAGGGCTCATTTTCATTAGGAAAAAACAAACAAACAAAAAAAAGCGGGCCCTCCCTGGTGGCGCAGTGGGTTAAAGCACAGCACAAAGAAGCTTAAGCCTGTTCCCGCATGAGTTCGATCCCCGCCTGCCCTGGAGGAGATCCACATGGCGAGGCAGACCTCTCCTGACCCGCCTGCTGCTCCCCTCAGCAGTGTACTTTGTTGATCTGCCTGTTCTGCACCCCACTCTGTCTCTGGTGAATCCTCTCACCCTCTGCATCTCTGGCCTGTACCCCAGTTCTGTATGAATAAATAAATAAATCTTAAAAAAAAAATCCCAGATGGTTTGTTGCTTTCCTGAAAAGGAATTAATTCGTCTAAAGGAAGATGGCTGGAAATATAGACAGATAATAACAATTCAGCCAGTGACTCCCTGATGGCGCACAGGTTAAGTGTCAGTGTTTTCTAACCCAGTGATTGTAGCACCAGTTGGATCCCTGCCCTGGAGCTGACCCACACAGTGCAGCAGACCTCTCCTGTATCACCTGCTGCTCCCTCAGCAGTGTATTTGAGTAGATACACCTGTTCGACTCCCCCTCTCTGTCTCTGGTGAAGCCTCTCTCCACCCCTCTGCCACACCACTGTACCACACCCCCACTCTTAAAAAAAAAATCAGTTTTTATGCTACTTCACCCTTTTCTAAAACACTCTTTTTTAAAAAAAGCATCATGATGCCTATGCAAAAGCTTTCCTCCGAGGTGAAAAAATTTGTTTCTTAAGCAATTCAACCTGGCATGAAAAAATCAAAAATACTTTGTACTAAAAGAACTCCACAGCAGTTTTATAGCAGCATGGCAAACTAACATTAATAAATGAAGCTAATTAGGCTTGATTTGCATATTTAACTCATCTTAATTACACATGGATTCAGCAAACATTTTAAAAGCTGCAATCAATCTTGCACAGACATGGTTAGTTATTTATATGAAATAACAAAAACCAGGAGTTTTGTTAATGATTATCCTGTTTCCAATTTATATGCCAATGGGATTATTTCAGTAATAATGCAGTATATTTTCTTTAACAATTTGTAAACTTTGTAAAGGTTAAAATTCGTCAGTGTCAAAAGTTATTTTTTTTTTGAAACAGTTGCAGGACATGTGAATGTTATATACATAATTTAATTGCATTAAATGTTTGACCCAGTTCAAATTAACAAAAAAAAGAAGATTCATGGTATTCATTGTTATTAATTTTTTAATTTGATAACTAAAGTAAGAGCTATGGTAGAGACAAGCCACACATAGCTAATAATTAGTAGAATGGTTTTCTCACTTTTTTTCAAGACATAAGCTTTCAAGGTATAAACGTTAATTTATAACTTGAGCACTGTTAGTTTTGTCTGCTTTAACAGTACTTTTCATTGATCAGGAAATTCGAGGTGAAAATACATGTAGTGCAGCTGCACAATATAATTCACTGTAGCTCCAATAGGTTTTGTTTTCTCTTACAGTTTATTTATTTATTTTTTACTGTAAGCAGTCACTTTATAGAAATATACACAGGCACCATGTTGTGAAGAGGCATCGTCGTGTGGGAGAGGCTGTTAAGAATGGCCAAGTGCTCAGGTGGGGTGTTGTGGCCAGAGGACAACAGTGCACAAAACTTGATCCTGTGATTCTGTCCAAAGGTGTAAAATTCAATTAGAAGGGCCCCATGTTCTAGAATTCTCTTTGAGTATTCGTTTATGAAGTCCAGACTTACCCCCAGGAAGTTACCCCTTTGGCTTGAATTGCCTTGAAAAGGCAGAGGTCATGTAGAAAGGAAAAGGAGGCTGGTGAAAGGCAAACTTAGAAAATGTCTTTCATAATTTTCTAGAGAAGGTTCTACAATATTTGAGTGCATGTGTGTGTGTATGTGTGGTATCTGTCCTAATTCCAAAATAGTTTAAATACGTCAATGAGTCAGCTCATCCCTGTGATTATAATTCTGAAGTAATGAAGATAATACCATTCCTGGAATCACAGAGTCCCTACTCTGTGTATGTAACTATGTAATAACTCACAGTTATGGGTCATTTGTTATTTCCCAGCATTTCATAGGCATTTCATATGAATTAATTTGCAAACCTTCATAGTGACACCATCACATAGATGCTCTTATTATTCCCATTTTAGAGACGAGCAGTCTGAACTTCGGAGTTCAGTTTGTCCTTTTTTCCAAGGACAAAAAAGCAGCAAATCCCAAATTCAAATCCAAGCAGTGTTGTGCCAAACCACGCATTCCTGACTGCTGTGTTACATGCATGTGTGATATTTGTTTGCTTAGATATATGCTCTGATGTGACACAGAAATGAAACTTCTTGCTTCATTTTGGTTCAAAATATGTTAATATATAGCTATATATAGATTATACTTAAGACACAATATCCTACAAGATGATGGCTCAGTGTAACTCTTGAAATCTACTAATGCTACAATGGCTTTTTCAATCCTGCGATATTTTAAGAATAGTGGAATAAAGATATGATCTGAATCTTTGTTGTGGACTAACCCACAGTTCCTCAGAATATGTCTATATTTGAATTATGATCTTAAAATAGGTGATAAGAATAAAGGTGGTGATTGGGATGGGCTCTAGTCCAGTCTGATTAGAATCTTTATAGGAAAAGATTAGAACAGAGATACATACAGAGAAAGACCTTGGGGAACCCCAAATAACACCCATTGATCCTTTCTGTGGTTTAAAGCCTGAATAATGGTTACTCAAACACCTTGGGAAAAAAAGGTGTTCTTTTCCATGGCAAAAAAAAAAAAAATCCTTTGTTGAAAATAACATAAGCCTTTCAGCAAAACAAAAAAATCAATTATAATGTAAAACAATTTTCTGAATTTTGAAAATTTGAATTACAGGTTACAATGGAGAAGATAATTAAGTAAATAACACAAAGTGTGGAAATATAAAATCTATTTGAGCTAAAAGTCTTCCTCCCTTTTGCATTCAGTCTCTGGGCTTCTCTGAACCCCAGTCACTGGGCTTCTCTCTGATCCTTACAGACCTCTGCATTCTGCGTTGCGCGTTGCTTTGTGCTCAGTAACTGTTTCTAGTGTAAACCTGAAAGTGCTTCCCACTGGAATTAGATGATATTGGTGGCTTTGTAGAGAGAGGTTTGTTTTTGCTAAGGCAGGAGAATTGGGATGATCCGTCCAGGGAAAGGAACTCCTGAAGACAACTTTGGTTCATTTGATGTTCCCCATTTTATCCAGACTGTGTTTTACTTAACCACTGTGTCAGTCAGACATGTTAAGATAAAGGGCTCATTTTCATTAGGAAAAAACAAACAAACAAAAAAAAGCGGGCCCTCCCTGGTGGCGCAGTGGGTTAAAGCACAGCACAAAGAAGCTTAAGCCTGTTC
>NW_004567103.1:16143161-16145433 GCF_000260355.1 Condylura cristata | reverse complement strand
GATTAGAATCTTTATAGGAAAAGATTAGAACAGAGATACATACAGAGAAAGACCTTGGGGAACCCCAAATAACACCCATTGATCCTTTCTGTGGTGACAAAAAAATGTGATCACTGCTCAATGTCTGAAAACAAAACAAAACAAAACAAAAAAGAATTTAACATGTATTTAGGGAAGGAGGAGTTATGTGATCAGAATTAAACTCATTGAGCAAACGCAGTTATTAATCTATCAAGTTTCTGAAGAGGCATGAATGGGTTAGGTCCGTCTTAAAAACTTATTTGTGTGTTTATTCTGTGTCTCTCACAGAAGTGGAAGAAAGTTAATATTAGCCCTAGAAACATGTTCTCTGTAGTGAATCTTAGGCCAACTGGCTGACTTTCAAATTGGGAGTCTGATGCTATTTGGCTTCTCAAGGAGTATTCACTGAGGTTAGTTGTCATTGATTAATTAGGTAGGTTTAAAACCAGTTCTGGTTGTTTACTTGTAAGCAGGGCTATGAAGCTGTTACTAATTGATTGGACAAGTTTAAAACTAGCTCTGGCATCTGTTACTATGGCTATAGAACAATAGTCTTTTCCTGGGAGAGTCCTGACTTTTTTATTCTCAGTGACTACCAAAAATCGAATGTACAAGTACTAGAAAACTCTAGCAATTTATCTACCACTAGTCATATATTTTTCACTTGTGTGGGCAGTATGCTAATCACTCTACATACATCTTTCCAAATGTAAATGGGAATTTAAAAATGTTATAAACCAATGCTACTTCAGTAATTTTTTTTAAAGATTAAAGTAAAGTATTGTTAATTTTACATGGTAGAGATTATGAGTTACTACATGTATAGTAATGTAGTGTTTATACAAAGGAGACATTACCAGTAATATTCCAATGAATTTAGAACTAAACCCTGCAATTTTACTCTAGTATCAGTCTTCACCACCACAGTCTACTGCCTCTCATAATAAAGTACACATGCAGTATGATTTTCATTTATGCAATAATGAGAATAAAAATATCAAATGCACACTCATAGATTATTCCATGTAACATACAACAGGTACCATTTTTGGTGATTGCTTCTGAGGATGACCCAAGATGGCATACTAACTTTCCACTGGATATCTTTCTGTAATGTTGGATTTTTCAGACATATTTTTCACATTGAGGGAATATTTTTACTGAGAAGGGCATGGGAGAATTTCTGAAATCATGGAAATATTCTACATCTTAATTTGAATAATGGTTACAGAGAGAGCGAGAGTGAAAAACCCTTGAAGCCCCAAAGACTCGTATTTTACTCTATGTAAGTTGTATGTCAATGAGATAGAAGGGAAAAACAAGACATTTTTTTCACATTAAGAAAACATTTTAAAATACAGCCTTGTTTTCAAACAATGCAGTTAAGAGTTGGAACATCTTATTTTACATTTTTAAGTCTGTTAAACCTTCTCAAAAGGAAATTAAACTCATCAGTTACATAAGTGCATTGTAATGACAAAATTTATAAATATTAACTAATAATTTTAGAATGCATTTACTTATTTATTTTATGATTTATTTTATATTAGGCATAACTTTAAGAGTTTTTCAACTGTTGTCTTGAGTAGTAGGCTTTGGAAAAGAGTTATTTTATTATTTGTTTAACTGCTCATGTGGTATTATTGATAGTAGAGAACATTTTTAATATTCAAGGAGAAAAGGAAACATTCTACTTGGGATCTGTGCCAGTTTGGGTCAACAGAGTTTTGTTATGATAACAAACAACTGTCTGGTCACAGCACATCTTGCTCGGAGTTTATGTCCTTGTAGGTTGAAAGGGAGGTTGGGACTGTGGTGATGACACATGAGTGAATGGTGATGGGAAGTCCAAGGGGGTTGTAACCAAGTTGAAAAATGTACAAAATGAAGAATGATGCTATATATATAATTGTAAAAGAAAAAGACAGGGAGGTCTCTGTTAATCCTACTCACCAGGATCAAAAGTTTTCTAGCTGCTTCCTTACTTAAATGCTGATGGTTTGTGCCAGAGTCAAACAATATCCCTGAGGCTACTGTACCTGTAGTTAAGTGCTGGAAAGGTACATTTGGAGGAAGCAATAGATGAGTGTTATATGAGCATTCCACTCACAACTTTTGGGGCAGGACTTGTTTGTGGTTCTGTATGACTATATCCAGGCCAGGAAGTCACATATGCCAGAAAGTACAAACATTAGAATAATTTGGTAAATGGTACTGAAAAAAGTTACCCCTACGGTCTTTTTTTTTTTTT
>NW_004567103.1:16058563-16141436 GCF_000260355.1 Condylura cristata | reverse complement strand
CCGGTCTCTTCATCTCATGTTTGCTGCTCCATGTGGCTTCCTTAGGTCTCCTTCTCCATTTGCCTTCTGCCTTCCTTCTCTCTTCTTCTCTCTCCTTTTTCTCTGCTCAGTTCCACCCTCCTTCTGGGTGGGGCAGGGAACTTGGAACTTCCCTTCTCCTAGGGACCACCCAGTTACATCAGGACTGACCAAGATGAAAATAAATCCTGGGAATAAAATCAAGTTATGTATCCAAAAATACATATATTGGTGAGGTAACATTCTTTCCAATTTTAATATTTCTCTATGTAACTATTGTTTCTCAACATCTATTTATCAGATTTTATCAGAGCTGCCTTGGGCCTTGGAAATGAAGGAGTGAGTGGTGGACAAGACAGTAGGGGCTTCATTCCAGTGGGAAGAAACTAACAAGCACACAGAAACAAATGTATTAAATAGTTTTAATGATGAGTGATGTAAAAGAAACAAATATGATAACTTAGATCCTGGGCATTAGCACTTGCCAAAACACTTTAACAAATGTAAACAAATTCTTCACTGGTAGACACTACTAAATCTCAAAAAAAACCTCTGTGTTTAGAGTTGCTCTATGTATACAGTCATTGTTTCACTCAGCTGACATACTCTTTGCTCAGAAAACAGAAACATGACAATGTTCATGGAATCCAATGGCTGAGAAGAGAGAAATAAATAGGAGCCAAATAATATAGAAATTTAGACCTACCTAGAGTTGGGGATTTATTTCCCAGTGTAATGGTAATTGTTTTACTACCTTTAAGCAGGTACTTGGTGTGGTCTGATTTATGTTTTATCAATCACTCCAGTGACCATTAGTAGAGTGGATGGGGAGAGGGGACAGAGGAGGCGTGGAGACACCACTGTAGATGCTCAGCTTTTGTCACGCTACTATGATGACTTCCTTGTTCCGGGGATGATGGTGAGAGTCAGAGGACAGTATGTTGACTAAAGAGCTAATGCTATATGGGGATGGAGGTGACAAGGGAAGAAGTGGGTAGATATCTGACTCAGTTTTTTTTCTTTTTTTTTTTTTAAATTACCTAGGTTTTATTTAGCAATCGGTGATACTAGTTAGTTAGGGGGGAAATTGGCAAGGGTAAAGATAAGCATTTGGAAAGTATTAAATCATAAAGGATGCTTTTGTATGTTCTGTCTGACATGCTGCATCAGACAAGTGTCAGCTGAAAATGGATGACCGACAGGGTAGATTCAAATAGAAGGTGTGCTGAAATTCAAACAGTTCTAAGGAACAAAACATAACACCCAAAGTCTCTCAACAATGGAAAGCCATCATTACCCTCAGGTTAGGTCTGAAGGGCCAGAAAGACAGCATTACTGGTCACAGTATGAGCTGGAGCCATGGCAGAGCATCCACACAATAAAAGTTGTAGGATTAGGTGAGCAATAGGGTCAGAGTGGCTGACCAAATCACAGCTGAACAGGAAGAGAACAGAAATGGCCACTTTATTCATGTCTATTCTTTGTATTTCCTTATCCTACCAGGGCTTTCCTCTGAGTCTAACCAGAGGCCAGAGTGACTGCCGTCCCATGGTGATGTAGTTAGTAGAGATCAGGGCAGAGCCACAGAGGGAATGAATCTGAGGGACAAACAAACCAAAATAACACTGATGCCTCAAAGACTTTTTACTGGGGTCTTTAAGGAGGCTGTTAACTAAAGATAGAAATGTTAATTTTGAAGTCATCAACATTTCAATGGTGTATATCCTAAGTATCAGATGATGTCCATTAAACTCTGACTTTGCATTTTTTACTCTACCAACATTAAACATACAATATCTCATTTAATTTTTAAAATAAACCGATAGATTAAGTATCAATATCTCATTGTACACAAGGTGGTGGTATTAAACATATGGATCTGTTTTGAGAATTAAATGAGGAAAGTGAAGCAGACTGTAGTGAGTAATTTCCTTAAGGTAGCAAATGCAAAAAGTCTGCCCCAGGCACTTTTATCCCCCCCCACCCCCCCCCCAATGACAGAAACCATTAGTGTCCACTGCTTCTCTGAGAGAATCAAATACTGCAGCAGTGACTTGTTAGATCACATGATTTTAAAAAAACAAAACAAATCTCTTCTCTCTTTTTCATGTTTTTCACTCCCTTTAAAGAAAACAATTCTGACAAAAATTCATCAAAGCATTGACTCCAAATTTCAATATCCCGGTTTTGGGTATTGCTTTTGATTAAGGCTGTTTGCAGAGTAGAATATTAGTAACCCACATATTCCCTACATCACAGAAAGAGTAGATTCACTTTTATCTTGGGAACAAAGCTGGATAGAAAGACTTTTTAAACTTTTCTTAATTCATGAAACATTTATCTTCGAGTCAGGTTTTGTTATAGCTGCACAAATGTGGCCTGTCAGCATTTCCATTATAACCCTATATTTCCAAGGCCTTTCAAGAATGCCTTAGAGATTAGAGTTTGAATTAAAAATTGGCATTCAGAATTTGAATCAGAAAAGTACATTTTCCTTACCAATTAATCAAATAGTTTTTAAAATTTTCAATATAGAAGAGGACCAAATAAAAGCTGTTATTAATTCCAAAAAAAAAATCAAGACAAAATTGATCATTTAAATATTTAAAATATTAACACTCACAAAGTATAATTTTATATAACAATATATGATATTCTTTTTCAACAAAAAGTTCCTAAAGTAATGTATGAAAGCTAAATAAAACACATGTCCCCTTTCTGGCTTTGTAAGGAATTTATTTCTACTTTGGAAATTCAGGTGATCTGACCTTCTCAGCATAATTGGTCTTGAAGTTAAAACACATTCAAGATACTGAACCAAAATAACCTGGGCAAAGGGAATACTGAAAGAGAATTGCATGTTTCAACAACTTTTAATGAAATATGAATTTATGAGGAGAAATTTTGCATTCTATGAAAAGGCTCCTGTAAATGGATTAAATCTATAAATGGATGCTTAAAATTTAACTGTCCCCACATAATAGAAATAGTGTGGACTTACTAGAATTTAGAGAAAACTCCCAATTATTTTCTGAGTTCAAAAATACTCCAGGAATGTCTTACAAGAAGGAAGACACATGATAATGATCCTCTGTCTTTAATATCTCACTTTAGTCTTTTCTGTCATCCCTGTTCAACCATAAATGGGTTAGCACTAAATAAATACAAGGTGGTGGATGAGAGCAAATGAAGCCTTTTAATCAATCAGCTCTCCTGATGACCTTGCTGAAGAGAGCACACACAGGCCCCTTATAAAGTCCATCACCGACTGGTGCCCAGTGGTCAGAGGCACCTGAGGTAAACTGAACTAGAGAGAAGCTGGCAGCAGTAAATACTCAGACTCCTCAGGCAGGAGAGACTCTGCCACCCTCACCCTGATGCACCAAAAAAAACTCCAGCTGTTGTCTAACCCTATGAAGACCTGCACTCTCATTTTGGGGTGAAAATTTTGGTTTGCAGGGAGTTGTCAACTCACAGACTGTCAGGAAAGCCCACTTCAGTCTGATAATCTGGCCTCATCTTTTTTCTAACACTTGTCTCCAGCCACACTGACCTCCTTACTTTCTAAAGACACTCTGGGCAAATTCCCACACTGAGACATGTGCTCTAGCTCTCCTGCCTTCCAGGACTTCTGTTCCTCCAGTTGTCTGCTTGACTGTACCCTAAGTACCTTGACATGGGCCTAACATATTTCAGTTTCTCAAAACTATTTGGTGAATGAATAAATGGCTGAATGAAATGTGAATATTGGCTCATAACAAGAACCTATAAACAATAGTCAATACATGTAAACAAATACATAAAACAATATGCAATTTATATACATATAAACAATACATAATTTGGTGTCGAGATGAATGAACATAAATGAACAAAATGAACATTTATGTTCCCATGGGTTTATGTTATAAACCTTTTTTTTCCTGGTGTCACTTAAAAGAAATCTGTACTTTTGTTTGTTTTTATGTATTTTAGCTGTGGTTTGGAATTAATTTCAATTTTAGCTATGGTTTGGAGTTGGTGAAGCATAGTTTTTCATGAAACATGTTGCTTAAAAATTATTACTGTAGGGACCTCCATGGTGGCTTTCGGGTTAAGTCTCAGCGCTATCACAGCTATGGCCTGAGTTCAATCCCTGCCCAGGAAGCTAACCCACATGGCACAGTAGGCCACTCCCATCTTGCCTGCTGTTCCCCTTAGCAGTGTAATATCTGCTCTGCTCTCCACTGTATCTGGTGAATCCTCTCACCCCCACACCTCTGGCATGTTCCCCAGTTGTTCTATCCAGAATATACACACAATACTTACACACATATACATACATGTGTGTACATAGATTATTAAGGTGAATGTTTCATAACATCTTTATGCATGTAGTGATATTAATGCCAAGCTATGAAAATTTAGAAATTAAAAGGTGCTCCTGTGACAGACCAACAATGAAGTTCCCGCCACCTCCTCAGTAATGGTGGAAATATGCTGAAAACAGGGTTTTCTAGAAGGACTTTATCATTGGGTTTCGTTATGCTAATTGCAAAACTTGAGTCACTTTATAAGAGTGTGCCACCTGTCTAATGGTGTAAAAGGGAATCAGAATGTCAGCGCAGACACTCTTGGGATAGCCTTGTGTGACTCAACGTGGTAGCTGACAGCGATACTAAAATTTTTCTATCATAAGAATGCATTCATTTGTTGTTGGACTTAAAATGTGGTTTCAAACAAAACTGCTACCTTTCCATTTATTTTCACATATCAAATAGACTTTACTTGATATTATTTTCACTTTGTCTTCCTAGGGTAAATGTGAACATTCTCTCTATGGTCACATGCATTCCATCAATGATGCCACCTTCGCCCCTAGGGTAAGTTCTGTTCTCTCCATGAATTCTTTTAATGCTTCATAGATAAAAATTCACTCTAAGGAGACAAAGTTCCAGAGGGAAAGGTAAACTAACAAGAACAGGTTTGGGAATGCACTATGACAATGAAAAAGTCATTTCCATACAATAAAGGTGTTGAAAATTAAAAACATACACAAACACTAGTGGTGGAAATGAAGAGGAGGGATTCTCATTTTGTGCTTAATTTCACTTAAACCATTTAATTTTTTGTTTTTAAACTTGGGTTTCAAGAAAGTTAGTGTAATATGGATTGATAAATATTAGTGTACAATAGTAAAAATGATAACAAGGTGCAAGTATGTATTTGTATTTTGTGGTATTCGGGTATCAGGATGACTTCCCTGATGAATATTATTTAACTTTGCTTAAGTTGCTAAACTACATGGGATGTGTTTAAAGAGTTCAGCTAGTAATCATGGAAGGATTATTCAAGTTTGTTCCTTCTCAGATGAAAGCAATTTGACTAGATAGATGACCTCTTAAATCCCTTCAAACTTTATGATTTAATTATACCTAACATTTTAATTTGTCTCTCAATTCCCAGTAGATGTAAACCTTAATTCCATATTCCTCTTCTTTTCCAATTTGCTGAAAAAGAAATCTGATAAAATGACCTACGTCTAACTTCAAAATGACACCATAATCAAAATACTGTTACTGTCACAGTTATTATTCTTTTTTAAAAGAGGAAAATGTCCACCTAGAAAGAATTTTACTAAAGGAATGTTTCTTCACCAGCTGAAATGATGTGGTATCACTGTCAGCCCTGGGATGTTAACGACCAGCTCCGCTACAATATATATTTCAACAATTAAATTTGTCTTAAGTAGGGATTTCTACTTCACTGACTCTATTGAGCCAAAACATTATGGATTAGTTCTAGATATCAGTAAAATTTTATTTCTAGCAGAATATAGAGTCTTTGAAGCATTGTGGACCCAAATGACATAGAATACTTGCTATAAAAATCTATTAAATGTCTTGTAGGTTGATGAAGTCTAGAACAATTGAATGGAGTTTAAAATTAGTAAAGTAATTGTTGTAAGTCAAACATATAAGCAATGGCATAAGTAAAAAAGACACACAATTCAACATCCTAATGGTAAAGTAAATAAAATAGGAGATAGCCAAATTGCTTTATTAACTCAGCAATCAAGGGGCATACCTTAATGCTACATATTTCAACAGCAAGATGATGAAAATGAGGTCCAGGTGCTCAGGATTAACTTGACCACCTTTACACATTTGTCCTCATAGCATAAGGGTAATATAACAGTGTTCAAAATTGTCATACCAAAGCCCCATTAATTGACTTTTCCCATTAATTTATCTTTCCTTTGTTGTAAATATTTAACTCATATTAAGGAAATCATGTTTTGTTATGATGATTGATATTCCTAAGTAAAATATTTGGTGACATGTCAATTGCTTTGCAAACTGTTTTACTTCACATACCTGCTAAGAATGTCAGCAGGTTGGGAGGTAACAGTGACTGAAAGAGCACAAAGTCTTTCGGGATTCTCTTGAGGATTTGGCATTTCAAATAATCTCTCAGACAGAATTGTGATAATAAATGCATTGGGCAGTGCATACAGAACAGGCAGAGATTTGAATTATTTAGCATTAGCTTTGCTAATTAATTGATTCCTTTAAGGATACAGAAGCACAGTTACATTTCTAGTTAAAAATGCAGTTAGCTGTTTAGGTAAACACAATTTTAGGAAAATCCTACAATTTTAGATTTGTAAACAATAATCACAAATGAAAAATTCAGTGTTATGTAGCTAGCTAGTAATGCAAATCCACAGACACAAATAGATGATATGCAATAATTTTGTTGTGTAGTATTTTGAAAACTATGCAAATTGACTTATTTCTAAGTTATAGTATTAAGGCTCTGATGTCTTCATTTCTGAATGTTTTTTTTTTTTATTGAAAGTAGATAATTATTTAAAATCTCCTTTTAAAGTAATCTGTTAATGAAACATTTTAAGGAACTGTGAAAAGCTTTTACTAAGTCCACTTAGCAAAACAAAACCAACAAAATTAAAAAAACAAAGTTGACAGTAATTTATGGAAAAATATTAATAGACACAGGCAATTTAATGTGAAGTTATAAAAGTGTTTAGCAAGAAAGAGAGAACTATATTCTTATCAAAGAGATTTTTGCTGTTTTATAGGCAGTTGGCTCAAATTCTAACTTGTTTCCATCTAGATAATTCCACAAAAGTTATATTGGTCATGAATGGGGATGAAGGAAAAAGAAGTGGTCAGTATTGTGTTTATAGCATTTGGAAGTTTTAACTACATGAAAAAGAGAATTTGAAGCAAGGAGACACCTATTCCATCTGCTGGTCTTGAGACATAAGAAGTGTAAGGGCAATAATTGTTTTAGAGAACAAGAAGGAAATTGTAATAATGGGTGCCATGCAAATCTCAATTTTGGTAACAAGGTGAAGAAAGTGTCCAGAAGAGAGAGTGGAAATAGAAAGCAGATGGCTGGTGACATATATAGGTCATTGCGGGGTGGGTTACCGGGGTTGGGGTTGATGGGTCTGTGAGATATGTGAAGGGATCAGATGGGGGCACTCATAGCTCATTGGTGATGAAGGTGTAACTAATAAGGGAAAACCTACAGATTTGGGCAACTGTATAACACATTTTGCATGTAAAAATGAACATAGAGTCAAAATGTTCCCATAAAGGAAACATCAAAAACCAAGTACTCATAGGACCCTCCCTCATTACCAATGGGTCAAGTCTCAGCACTACAAAACTAGCTGAAGCTTCAACACTAGCTCAATCCCTGGCCAGGAAGGTGACCATATGGCATGGCAGACCTGTCCTGTCTTGCCCGCTGCTCTCCTCAGCCGTGTACTTCATCAGTCAGCCTGTTGTGCTTCCCACTGTGTCTCTGGTAAATCCTTTTACTGGCCCTGCACCTCTGACCTGTACCCCAGTTTTGTATGTATAAATAAATAAAACATCTTCTAAAACCAAGTGCTCATAAAGCATGATGCTAAAGGAAAGGAAGAAGGTCTACGCTGACTTTCCTGCACCCATCTCCCTTCCCCAGTTCCCCCCACCCATATTTCCCAGAGGCTGTGGATCCAGGTCGTTGGCTCGCAGTTGTCCCAACATGTGTGGTCAAAGTTAGCTTCAGGCCAAAGGTCACTGAGGAAAGAATGGATTAAATCATCTATCTGAAGCCATTCGCCAAATGCATCAGCTCCAAAATCTCAGTTCCCAGCACTGCTTTCCTGAATATAACCTCTTTTCAGTACAACTATAATCCTGCTTCGCTGTGAGCACTAGTTACCTAAGATCTTGCTCCCCACCTTATCCCCCCTCCTGCCTTCATTTATCATTTTGTGCCAGCTTAGTCTCCTTAGTTGTCATGCTAATTATATTGCAAAGGACTTTAATTCAATTTTACCTCTTTTCTCTGCAGTGCTTATCTAGCAAATCTACTTTCTTTGATCAGCACCACAACACAATAAAAAATGCTGGGGAAAACTAAACAAACTGTTTCTTTTTTCTTTAAATTAAGTTTACAACTTCAAAGAACCAACAGCCACTCACAATTGTTCAGCCTTGAAATGTTATTTCTCTGTTGTGTTTGTCTATGTACTTACATTACCTATATACACACCTATATACCTTGTCTTTAAATTCTTATACTTACTCTAAGTTCCCTGTCCACAAATTTTTCTTTTATATCCTGACTCATTCTCTAACGAAAAACTGCAAGCTATCAGGGGAAAAAATCTCATATATTCTCTAAATATACAGGCATCTCCAGACCAGGTATTGCCTCAGGTAACCATCGTAGGGAAGTATATTATCTCCTAAGACATTTTAATATGTAAGTGGCATTATAAATCCCATTTTTCTTCTTTCTTCATAAGCTTACATTTCCAATTATTTCTTGTTTTTACCTTTGTATAGTATTCATCTACATACAAATATGGTCCACCATTTACTGTATTTAAGTTTGATGTTTCATCTTTCAGTCACCTACTGTCTTGTTTTTCTTACTTTCACATATTCTTGATTTCTTCTGTAAACTTGGATTCATTTGAAGTTGCTTTAGTTCCAAATTATGACAAATTTGAAGGATTTCTTTGTATTACTGATTTATAATTTGAATACAGAATTGCCAGAAAAAATTACTCAGGTCATACGTGTTTTGGCACTTTAGTATAATTTGTTTTTGTTCTAGAACTGGATTATAGTTTTAGGTCAATAAGTGGGTTTAGAAAGAATATATATTCTCTTAAGGCATCATCCATTCAAATATGAACTCTAAGTCAACTACTCCACTGGCTTGCTCTTGATTTTTATATAGTTATATTAAATAAAACCTCCTCAATTTTGTCACAGTTTGCTTTTCAACATCACCCATGAATTCTTTCTAAATAGCGGGGGGGGAGGGGAGGAAATCTGCATGGTCATTATTTTTCCTCTATTACTTGACCACTAAATATTAAATGGAATTCATATTTGATCTTCATTTCTGTTCTCTAGCAGATTTTCTTCTAATATTATCTAATTCAAATCTGTGATTTAATTTTCTCTATATGTGACAATTTCCAAGTAAATTTCACTCTGATCTCCAGACTCACTATTAGCTATTTTGCATCTCAGCCTAAATATCTATAAGATTTATCATTTCAGTCTGCCCTGAATGCAACTCTTGCTTTCCCTTTATCCTAACTGGTGTCTTTCCCAGCTTTCCGTCTTAGTTCATGTCATCTTGTTCTTCCCAATGTAGAAACAGGAGGGTCAATTGTAGCTAATAATTGCCAACATTGGAATGTACTTTACAAACATAGTGAAAAGCAGTGAGATACTTCTTGTTTGATTGATATTCCCAGAATCTGGTACAGTTTAATATTCAAAATTTTGATGACTGAATCTAGAGAGCTGAACAAGATTGAAAACACAAGAATGCTTACAGCACTGTTAATGCATTGTCTGTTGGTATTTCAAAAACCGTGGATATTAAACTATAAGCTAAACTCATCTAATCTTCCGGATAGATTAGTTCAAGCTTCTATAGCATCATAATACCCCATAACTTTGGAACACTGGAAAATTTCCCAGATTCAGTTAACATTGTCTCCTCTTAGTTCCGTTTGGATACTAGATTTGTCATTCACAGGATATATAACCTAGAGTAAACAATTTAGTTCTTCTATAATAGTGAATGATAAAAAGAAATAAAGAATGTGAAAGAATATATATGATGTGCTTAATATAGTGGCTCACAATCAGAATATGCCCTTACTACCAGCCTACCTCTATTACTCATAATAGTAGTAGTAGTAGTAAGTAGTATTGGAGCTAATGTTCCTTTCCAGACATTTGTGTTCAAATATGTAAAAGTAAATGAAAAAACACAAACATAATTATGTACAATGTCTTATATCCCATAATTTAATTTCATTTGACTTGACATCAATATAATAAACATAAAGCTATGATACATATGTTGAACTTCAGCAAGAAAATAGATTCTATTCTAAATAAGAATAAAAACTATTCTAAATAAGAGTGTATCAATATGTAATTGTATTAAACTTGAGTTAAGTGTTACTAAAAGTGATTATAAGTGGCCCTCCCTGGTGGCGCAGCAGGTTAAAGCACTAAGAAGCTGAAACCACTTCCGCATGAGTTCGATTCCCGCCTGCCCCAGAGGTGACCACATGGTGTGGCAGACCTCTCCTGACCCACCTGCTGCTCCCCTCAGCAGTGTACTTCATCGATCTGCCTGTTCTGCTCCCCACTCTGTCTCTGGTGAAGTCTTTCACCACCCCTGAGTCTCTGGCCTGTACCCCAGTTCTGTATGCACAAATAAATAAATCTTTAAAAAAAAAAGTGATTATAAGCCTCAGGATTTTGTCCTTTTTATACCAGAATATAGCATTTGACATTGAAAGTTAGAAAATTTTAGCATGATCTGAGATAGGCTACTTACTTTTCCTAAAATGGTCAGTATATGGGCATAAGGACATTCATTCACTTTACATTTTCTTTATTGATAAACAAATACCTGCAGTTGCCAATTAGCAAAGCAAGCTTAATATCTGAATTTCAAGCTTGCAATCCATGCTTAAACAGGAAGTGCTTAGTATCAATCTTTGGCCATTTTATGTAAAGAAACACAAACAACATTTAGGTCATGCAGGCATTGATCCTCTAAAGGACAAATGATGTCAGACAGTACTTAGACACACAAAATTTCAATTTTGCTTACTTCTTAAGCAATCCAACTTGATGTCAACTGCCATTTAGCTGGGCCAATAATATCGATATTTGATGTCAGTTCTTATTCATTACTGTACCCAGGTGATGCATAAGTCAAAAGTTTTACATGTGTGGTAAAAAACAAAAAAGCAGATTCTGTCTCTGGGGAAATTGGAAACAACAGGAAAGAAAATTAAGGAACATGTAACTTTCCATTTTTATTTGTATATTTCAGCGCTTTTTTATATTCAAAAATTAATTTTACAGTAATCCCATAGTAGGTGGTATTTTTAAACTAAATTTTAATGAAATTTAAACTAAATTTTAATGAAATAACTATTTTGCAAAGAATATAATTTCTGATGGAAATATGTGGCACTAAAAAATAGTCAAAAAGAGTTCATATAACTAAACATTCAAAAAGTTTTTCTGATAATAGAATTGATGAGATCTTTCCCCTTTATTTCTTTCTTAGAAATTAACACCATATTCTACAAAGAAAAATAATACATTAATATTATATCACCTATCCTCCAAAGTTTAACCTTTAATAACTTCTGCAGTCAGATGGATAAATCTTACATCACGCATTTATTATTTTCTTGATGGCTGCACAAAAATCACAAGCATATGATCATGTCATATTCCTCAATATTTCCTCTTTGAATATAAGCATATAATTTTTTATACATATATCCTTTGGAGAGCTTAAATATTTTTGGCATATATGAAAAAAAGTCATCTGGAGCTGCATAGCAAAGTAGAAACTGATAGTCACATATCCTGGGCACTCCTTAAATTTGAGGGTTCAAGAAAGATCAATATCAGTTTTTGTCCTTATATAAATTACAGATTGGTCAGACTCAAAGTCAATAAAAAAGTAAATGAATAAATAACCTAAAGAAGATGTGTTATCCATCTGGAACAAATAAAGATAAGACAGAGATAAAGAAGGAATTTGGGGCTTAAAATGGAATGGTCAGAGAGAGACTTTCTGAGAAACTGACATTTAAAAAAAAACATGCATGACTTTAAGAAAAAGAACTCAAGCAGAGGCAGCAGCAAAGGCCAAGTTTCTGAACTGGTAGATGTGTGGAGTAATGAAAGAAACAAAATACATCAAGTAGGCTAGGATTAGTTTAAGCATATGGAATCTGTTGTATCTAAATAACCACTAAATTAGATTTTATTATTGCTTAACTGTAAGATAGTTGAGACTATTTTAGAATCTCAAGCTTTATCTGTGGTTTTCAAAATGTTTATGTATACAAAGATGATCAGTCTAAAAGAAATGTAATATATAATTTTAGTTGAGTAATAGCTTAGCACTGTATACCATCTTGGAACAATTCTTGTTACAGAAGATGATAAATAGCCATTGATATAGAAATATCAGGATACAGTGAAGTCTCAATTATACACATTTCACAATATAATTTTTTTCCAAATAATACTAGAATATCATTATAATTTATACTTTTCTCTCCAGTATCCACTAATTGTTGTCAGTCTTTATTTATGTATAAGTTTTAAAGTGTGAAAGCACTACATGTATGATAAAAGCACGAGGTATTTTTGCGATTGTTTTACATATAGTAATAATGTCTAATACATCATACATTATCCTTGAGTCACATAATTAGAGCAAAAGGAATCGTCACACCGATTTACACATGAACATAATTACAAGAAAACTTGATTATCCCCTTTAATGTAATTTCCCCTCCTTAATTGTGTGTTCACGGTTGCATGTGACCATGTGAATTCATACTTCATGAAGTGACTGCTATTTAAAATGCGAGACTACAGCCAGAGCGAGACTACTGCCCTTCCTCTTCACTTTTAATTTATATATATACAGTGACCCAGCAGATGGCTTGACTTTCCTGTGGTCAGTTTTAACAGCGTCTTGGGATCTAGTATGTCAATCACAACCACGTCCCACCCCTCAGCCCTGCCCAGTAGCAATATGAAACACGAATTCTTTAAGTTAAAGAATTTAAGTTGCTATTTTCAACTAGTATTCAGAAGCTTCGATTTACTGCATTTTTCTTTAAGATTTATTTATTTATGCATTCAAGAACTGGAATGCAGACCAGAGGTATAAGGTGAGATGATTTACCAGCAACAAAGAGGGGACAATATGGGCAGATAGACTGAAACACACTGCTGAGGGGAGCAGTGGGCTAGCCAGGAGAGGTCTGCAGCGCCACGTGAGTCAGCTCGCTGGCTGGGGATTGAACTCGTGCTGCAGTGACTACAGACAGCTTCATAGTGCTGCGCTTTAACCCCTTGCGCCATCAGGCCCCTTTACTTCATTTTACTTAAAGTAGCCAGGTTTTCATATTTGCAGATATCCCTTAATTTGCTACTTGAGTAGTAATGAAGCCAAAAACAAAAACAAACAAACAAAATAAAACCTTTGATTTTTAACTTAAATATTGTTTGCATCTAGGTCTTTATTCCATTTGGACTGGAAAGGATTTATTCCACCTGGACTGGAAACATTGCAAAGAATCAAAGAATCTTAGCTATAGATTATCTTTTTTTTTGTTTTTTTTTGTTTTTTGGGGCCGGGGGCTATTGTGACTTGATAATGAATTGACCAAACGCATTCACAAATTTCATCTTCGTAAGCTGAGGAATAGAATTTTTTATTGGAAATATTTGGTTTTTAGTTAACATTCTCAGACACAAAATTGAAAAACCAACTTACTAAATTATGTATTGTTTTCATATTATGTTATGTTTAGTATACTTTAAAAAATGGTAAAAACAGACTTCTGGACTTTGGATTCTAACAATAAAGTTGTTTCCTAGTGAAAAAAAAAAAGCCTCTAGAGTTTCTAAAAAAATTCTTTGCAACTAGAAGCTTAGCTTAGTATAGCAGTTCTTTTAGACTTGTTTGACCCTCTAATCTATTTTTATGATTCCAACTATAGTTTGGTGGATATTTTATCCAATTGTTTCTGTTTGATGTGGTTAAGTGTAGTTTATAGTCATAAAATATGAATTTTAGTAAACATCATGATGACACAAACCTTTGAGTAAATTATCATTTTTATGTATATGGTAGAAACACCCTGATTTTATGCAACTGTGCTTATATACACGTTAAGAGACAGTATATTTATTGCAGGTTATTCCAACAGTGTAAATGCAGTGGACACTATATTAATCAACAATAATTGGCCGTGTTAAAGGAGACTTATGCCAAATAGAGTAACACCTTAGGTTGTTATCACAATAAATAAGAGATTTAATTGAAGTTCCATGCCTTTACATGCAACATCTTCTTCCACAACGAAAGAGCTAAACGATTGTTATAAAGAACAGTAATTAACATGTTGCTGCCATCTTTGGTAGATGATTTATTTTACTTCACCATGAAGTGTTAAAAATACATATCAAAAATGCTTCTAAGCGCTTGAGTTTATTTTGAAATCCATAGTAATAGAAAGTCATACTCTGTGACTATTTGCATAACTAAATTAGGTGGGTAAGAGCATCTTATCTTTTCCAACAAGTAAAGAAACAGATTTGACTGGATATTTTACAGTCTGCATGTCACTCAGCAAAGAATGCAGACATTCAGATTCTAAGTCCCTCTCTGACCTGAGTCACCTCAGGGGAAGAACAGCACTTCTACAATATCCATTCCCTGCCTTGCCTTCATTACTCCAGGAAGAAAAACTAACTGACTTTCTTGCTTGATAAAGGACAATAGATTAATGAAGTTAAGTGCCTATATCATTCAAATTGTCATCCCTAGTATACTATTTCAAGTGTAATATCAACTGTGGCTAGCTTTTACTCTTCAGGAGGTCCTATGATCTTCAGTTTCTTATGTAAATTAATGCAAAAACGTCTCCAACATTATCACATGCAGTTCATTTCCAGTGCCAAAAAGAATGCTCTAGTTCTTGAATCAGTAAATGGAAAGAGCGGAATGGCTGTGTGCTAAATTAGAGGTTAACAAACAGAATATAGGTCCCACCAGGATGAGAAGAGTAGTGGAGAAGAAAGCACGGTGTGTATTTTCAAGTAGGTTAAATCAAGAATCACTCATCTCTATATTATCCAATGCATAAATATTTTCAAAATGTGAAGCTGTGGACAGTTTGCTGCATTAACTGCCATATTTCAAGCTAATTACAAATGAGTTAATTTGTAATATGAATCTATAGCTCATTTAGGTATAGGACCATGTCTCCTCCGTTTCTGGGTTGCATCTCCCCTGTCTTCTCTCCTTCTTACCACACTCCATCACCTGACACCAAGTCATTTTGATACGAAATGCTGATCTCAATTCCCTTGGCCCGTGAAAGGAAACAGAGTTTGAGTAGAAGGAAAGTAGTTTAAATTGAGCAGGGCAGTATTCAGTCTGAAGGATCATCTTCCTGCTTTTTGGCAGAGGCTAAGACTGTTTATCCAGAGTTCCAAAGGATGAAGGGGAGGAGAAAGCAAAGAGGCACCATGTGCATCCTGGCAACAGAAGCACTTGGAGGTCTTAGTTGCCACCAGCTTGCCCTCACCATCAACTTGTGGTCAACAGCTCAGAAGTTATCCTCCTAGCGATATTCTTTCCCCTCTCTGGAAGTAAGAAAACCAAGCTGGTTAATTCTAGAGGGTAAATAAAGGAAATGAGAGACCTTACTGGGTTGGACAGACACTAGCATTTTATTGCTATAGCAATTTTAACAGCTAAGCTTTGTTTAGTAAATATTTAATGAGTGAATTCTCATTAATTTTATGAATCCTTAAGAACTTCAGATTCTAAGTTCTAATTTCTTTGGTTAGACAATCATAATGAAAAAAGTAAGACTACTGGAGGGTTAGAGTGTTTCTAGAAATAGGATGGGTTTGAAAGGCTCTATTAAATGCATCAAAGAGAAGTCACATCAATTCTAAATAATAATATAAAGAAATTGAAGAATAGCAGCAGTGTGGTTTTTTAAAGCTTTTGAATATCCTTTCAGTCGCAGATTGGATTATTCCTGCTCCTCACAGGATTTTTTAGAAAATATGATTATCATTTCAGTCTTCATTCAAATATAAATGACACATCCTTTATTTAAAGATGATTGTTTAAGAGAAAACATAAACAAAGATCTCTCAAGTTATAATTATTTCAAGAAAATATGTTCTGTGTAATATGTTCAATTTGTGTGTATAATATGAGTGTGAATTACTCTCTTGGCTAATCACATCAGTTGTATCTGTGCGATATCATGATTGCTTAAACATTGAGTGGGACACCTGTCAACATATTTTAGTTAAATCTTGTATTTTCCAGTTTACAGGGGAAGTCACACTTTACCCAAGCTATTCATTCTGTGATTGATAGGTCACATTCACTAATAAGCCACATTAACTTTTCCTATCCCCAAATTGCCTTTATTTTCACCCTTAACTTGTCGAGTTCCAAGATCACTGTACAAAATCCATATAATACCATGTATCAAAATTGAATGGAAAAGCTTCAATAAAGACCTTATATCTAATTTGCATATTAATTTATTCCTGACTTTCTTGTTTATCTAATATATTTGAACTCAATCAGTTTGAGTTTCAGATCCCAGCTACACTTAACAAGAGTGTGAATCAGAAATACCTTTAATTTTCTCACATATAAAGTGGTGATATTAACATTGTTAAAAAGATAAGATACAGCCCAAAGGGAATCTTTCATGCCAGGCCCACCAGGACTTACTATCTAACAAACTGTAGTCTCAACCTCTCCCAGTAGTGAAAATTTAAACTTAATCATTGCCACTGGTAAAATAACCTGCATGAGAACTGCCCCCACTCCATGACATGATCTCACCTTCCTTCTGACTACAGAAGCCTCTCATTATGAGTTAAGTTTTGTGGCATTTTCCTATTTTCTAGAAGGGTTGCTGCCCTTATTCAAGAATCATTTGATAAAGTCAACTAGATCTTTAAAATTAACTGGACTTTTTGTGGTTTAGCAACATATGTATCATAAACTCATCAAGTTAATCTTGTTGGCTGCTAGCTATTTTGTATTCTTATAAATATTCTTGCACTTCATCCTGGGATGCTGTAAAGTTAGAAGCTAGTTAGCCCTTCCATGTCTGCATTTAAAATTTATTAGATAGGATAGAAGTAATACTCAACCCAGAGTAATCATTTCCCACTACTGAAACAATCTCTTCTTTGATGCTCTAGTTGACCCAGTGTCCCCAGTCTAGATACCTTTAATTCTGGCTGCTGGGACAGGCATCATTCCCAGTCTTGTGGGCTTTTCTGTCCCTGGTCTTTTGCTTCTTTTCAAACCTCTTGATAGTTTCCACATATGTTGTATACTAATGTACACTCCACCAATGCTGTAAGAAGTCCCTCTGAAGATCTTGAGAGTACTCTCTGTGTGTCTTTCTCATCTCTCATATTCCACTCTGCAAACCCGAGCTGCCTTATTCTCAGCTCAATGTCCTCAACCTTGGACCCTAGGTTCTCTTTCCTAACGCTGTAGTGAGTAACTGTCAAGGCAGTATGTCACAACAATCTTACAAGACTCAGCTCTTCAGTTCCTAGACTTTCTGTGATAATTGTCATTTGTTGTATGATTTACAATATCTTATAAACCTTTTTCCCCCTATATTTTGTTCTTCTTTTTTCTTTTTTTGCCATGCAGGAGAGTAAACCAAGTCCCTGTCACTCTGTTGTGACCATCTATGAGAATCTTTTTATACTGTTTTTTAATTAGTGATAGACTTAACCGTGAGATATGTGATTGTAATGATAATAACATTTCTTTAAAAATTTAGAGTTAGCTTTCTCCTATAAAAGATAAAGGTTGACAGATTGACAATGTGCTTGTAGGGGATTTGAATTATAGTTCTGATTTGACCCCAGATTCATGGAAGGCATAGCAAATCCCTTAATTTCTCAACTCTTCACTTTTCTAACCTGTCAGAGACATTTATCTAGACAATCTTTACATTCTCTTTCAGAAACTTATGTTTTCTTGGGAAACTGAGAAAAGATATTGTATTTGAATATATCATTTAAGAAAGCTTCTAAGGAAAACAAGAATCTGGACCTTCTGAAATTTGAAAAAATTCTTTATGACTCAGTACGTATTGGCAAACTCAACAGCAAAAATGAATTTTTTTTTCCTTTGGCATACAAAGCAATGCCAAGCTAAAATAATTTAACATTGCTCTTCAGATTTTGAGTACTAAGCTTATCTTATACTTTATATCTCTGGTTTATTTCTTCAATTCCTTGAATCCTATTGCCTTGCTTTAACATTGTAGTACATTACTATGTAAATGCATCATAGAAGACCATTGCAATGTGACCAGTTTCATGGAAGAAAACACAGTCTTCAAGACAAAGATCTCATACATGAATACCTGAAATAATGCCAATAATGACACTGAAAAGGAAGTAAACTCACGAGAGTCAGAAAATTTATCTTTAGTGCTTTTAGAACAGGCTCATTGCCAGAGGCAGAATGCATTAATTTCAATGCCATGTTAAGAATTTCCATTTCTCCTTGAATAAATTGTTAGTCTCAAAAATTGTCCTTAGTGCTGAAAGATTCTCAGTGATTTATTGAAACTTCTAACCTTTACCTTTAGACATCTACTATTTTTGCAACATATTTGGCAGGCAGGAAGTTGGCCCAATGTACCCTCAATTCCTCTAGAATTCTGCTTTCAGTTTATTTAGTATCCACAAATGAAAAGCATTATGCTAGGTATTGCATTCAGACAAGTAAAAATTTAGGCCTTTTCCTTGCTGAACTAGAATATAATTTAAAAGTCAAAGTAGGTAACCATCTCTGTAAGACATAAGTTTTAAGTACCAAAATTGACTAGTTAAATAGGAATGGTAACACCTGATTTAAGTCTTATGAGAATTCAATCACATAACTACTAGAAAATGTTTTGTTTTGACTTATCAGCTATGGAAATAATATTCATTGATTTATTTTTTTAAATATTTATTCACTATGTATGTGATAACCCACACATTATTGAATGCAAGTAGTTTAAAGTAATCCTGTTAAAGAGAACTTTCTATAATTATGTAAATGACCTTTATCTAAATTTTCAATATGTTCATGACTAGCTATATTAGGATTTTTTTTTTACTTTAACTGTTTAAAACTAAATACAATCAAAATAAATTCAGTTCCTCATTTGTAGTAACATTTCAAGTACTCAGTACTTGAAAATATAGATCTCAACAAATAGGCAACTCTAAAAAATACATTTTCTTGTGACATGAATATATGGTTCTATGGGAACAAGAGAAGGAACACCTTATGTTTCTTGGAATATTTTAGAAACAGTTATGTTCCAGCCAAGTGTTAAGTACACTTAATATTTTCAATGGAAATAGCAATAAGGAAAGCATGAGGAAATGAAGTATTTCAGGAAATGAAAGTAAAGGAACAGGAGGGGAAGTCGTACGAGATGATAGATAGGAAGGAGGCAGGCAAGAAGGGGCTTAAATATTCTTCTGTCATTGGTTTGTCAACCATGGCATTATTAGTGTTAAGGCTTGGTTAATTTCATGGTGGATTAGAGACTGCCCTATGCACTGTACAGTGTTGATCAAAATTCCTAACCTCTACCAACTGAGTGTCAGGGGGAGATGCCCCAGTTGTAAGAATCAACAATATCTCTAGACAAACCCAAGTGGTCTTTGGGAGTCAAAATTGACCCCACTTGAAAATCACTCCTCTAAAGATGACCTGGAAATATTAGGATGAAGGGGGCCCTTCCTGGTGGTGGTGCATTGGGTTAAAGTACAGTACTATGAAGCTATCCACAGCTACTGCAGCACGAGTTTGAAACCCGGCAGGTACGTGACCTACATGGTGTGTCAGACCTCTCCTGAGCCACCCCATTGCTCCTCAGCTATCTGTTCTGTCTCTGGTGAATCCTCTCATCCTCGCATCTCTGACTACCCCAGTCCTGTATGCATAAATAAATCTTAAAACAAGAAAAGATCAGGGTGAAGGGAAGTTATTCATTACCTCTGTCCACATGGAAGATGTGGGCCTGAAATAAGGAATTGTGGAGAGATGCTGACTTCAACTGATCAGGACTATACAGTAGAGAGATAGAGAGCAAAGTGACCAGCTCTGATGATCTCAAGGGTTTAAAATCTTTTGTTGAAATAGAAAACACAACAGACAGATCAAGTTTGAGGGGAAGTATCATTTGGCTTTGAACATACTGATTGTTGTTATCTGTGGAACACCCAAATGGCAATACCTGTGGCTAGTTGGAAACAAAGATCTGGAATTCAAAAGAAGTGTGAGTTGAACCTATAAATTTTGGACTCATAAATGTCATGGTATGTTTTCTCTCTGCTCCCAGCGATCTATACTTAATTGACAACAGTCTTCATTTCCAGCTTATCTCCAAATGTAGTTCTATGCATTTCATTCACCATATAGTGCCAGTTTTGTTTTGTTTTCCTTATTTCATATATAACCAAGGACTTTAATACGAGTCAGGTACACTGGTCCATTTATTCTCAGGGCTTGTGCTTGGGGGCTTTTGATCTCACATCCTCTCACCCTATATCGCCCCTCTTCCCCTCTAGCACATCACAGAAGTCTTGCTGCTCTTAACTCAAAGGACATATTCCCAGTGAGCCCCTACCTGGCCATGCTGTCTAAAGCCATTCCAGATGCTATCTGCAAAATACTCCATGTCAGTTCTTATATTCAAATCTAAAATACTGCATATTTTACTGAAGTTATTGTTAACTTTTTAAAGCTATTGTTAATTGAGGAGGCCAGAATTTCTGTCATTTGTTCATTCTTGTACATCTACCACTTAAATCAGTGCTTAGCACATAGCTGACTCAAGAAATATTTCTTTGGAGTAATGGATTTCATACTGGTTGAGACATGTTGGCATGGAAATGATCAAACTCTTCTCTTATGAAGCTTATGGCATTGTATTTTAGAGCCTCAAAGACACAATATTGTACTTGATAACACCCACCACAAACCTTAGGACTATTGACCTTCAAATGTTCTTTAATATATCAATACTTATGCTTAAAGACATAACAAATTTTTAACATCATAGATACAATTCGCATTTTTAAGTATGATTCCAAAGCACTCTTCAGAGTGTTTTATATTTTTAACCTCATCATAAATTTACAGCATTCCCATTGTGAAATAAATTTACTTTGCTTTATGTTCTGACATCATACAGTTTTCAATAATGATGCCTCTGACCTTGTCTTCACTAGTATCTGTCCATAATATTACTCTATTTAAAGTGTTATTTCTAGAAAACTGCATTCAGTAGATTAACTGGAGCTGCATTTCTGGAAGAGTCCTCTGATCCTATAGGGTTGAGTTAGGTGTTCACTCTTTCCCTAAACAACCCTTTGCCTACTTCTAGCATTTTATTTTGTACAGTTATTGTTGATTACTCCCATAAGAGAGGGATAGAAGAACCCTGAAGTTATGTCAGGATCTCCAGAGTCATGGTAGTGGTAGAGGTGAGTGAAGAATTCACCAGGTCTGTGCTGGCTTCTTGGCTATTATCTACTAAAGTGTAAGATGTTGTAAATAGTCCCTGTACTTTTTCAGGATTTACATCAGCCTTTAATGGCAAAGATGACTGTTTCAATAACAGTTATTTGGGCAAATTTTCCTTGTTCCACTGCATACTCTTTGCACCCTTATCAAAGATTAACTGTCCATAAATAAGTGGGTTTATTTCTGGGTTTTCTATTTGATTCCATTGGTCTGTGTGTTTGTGTTTGTTCCAGTACTATACAATTTTAATTATTACAGCTTTTCTAGTATAGTTTGAAGTCTGGGAGTGTGATACCTCCATTCTCCCTCTTTTTTTTTTTTTTTTTTTTTTTAATTTTTTTTTTTTTTTTTAAAGATTTATTTATTTGTGCATACAGAACTGGGGTACAGGCCAGAGGCTCAGGGGCGGTGAGAAGCTTCACCAGAGACAGAGTGAGGAGCAGAACAGGCAGATCTACGAAGTACACTGCTGAGGGAAGCAGTGGGCGGGTCAGGAGAGGTCTGGCTCGCCATGTGGTCTCCTCCCGGCAGGCGGCAGGCGGGAATCGAACTCATGCGGAAGTGGCTTCAGATTCTCAGTGCTGTGCTTTAACCCGCTGCGCCACCAGGGAGGGCCCATTCTCCCTCTTTTGATCAGAAGAGCTTTGGATATTTTTTGTGGTCCCATATGAATTTCATATTTGTTCAATCTCTTTGAAGAATCTCATTGTAAATTTTATTGGCATAGTGTTGTATCAAAAAATAGGGGAGGGAATTTCTTAACAAGGGTCAGTGATGGTGCATGGGTGAATTGGTGTTGGGAATTTTGAGGGTACTACACCTGAGGGGAGAAAATATGCTTTGTCCAAAAAAGAAGAATGTCATAAAATACATAAAAAAATAAATTATAATGCAAAATAACAATCATTTGGTTCCCTGCTACCTAATGTAACTGGGCCCAGGGGCTAGGGAAGCTCTTCAGTTCTCTTTATTGCTTCAGAACTTTCCATCCCAGTCTGCAAAGCAAGAAAGAGACTAAGGTTTTAACAGGACAACCCCCAACAATTATCCTACTCTCTCTTTAGCAATTAGCTATAAATTTCTTGAGTGTTTAAATCCATTCTATCTCTTTCTCCTGGTCCCAAGTCAAGGATATCATACTGCTCAGTAAATATTTGTTGCTTTATAAACATTGTCTTAATCTATTGCTAATTACTCTTTTGCCTTTTCAATTTTAAGCACTTGCTTAACTTTTTCTTTGCTAGTACATATTTGCTGATATTCTTCTGAAGTACTATTGGTTCTTTCCATTGTTTGACCTTGTTGACAGAACTTAATCTTCAAATACTTAAGGAGTACTGCAGGGTTTCCATCAAACAAAGCCTTAAGTCAAGGCTTGAAAAAAAATCTTTTTCAGAGTTTACAAGTTTTGGACACAAGTTACATTCACAAGCTGAATGTGAATCTATGTTCTATGTTTGAGTTACAAAATTATTTTGAACAAATTGTATTACTTTGTCTCTATTTTCTTATCAGAATAGTAAGATAGCCTGACCAAGCCACAGAGCTGTTGGATTGAATATGATATTAACATATAAATCACTTTAAGCAAATTGACTTGATTATGTAATGTGGCATTGTGTACTCTAGATGCTAAGTAATTATTTTGAGCTATCCAGCTTCCATTTCCCTGGGGCATGATTGGTATATAAGTTATTAATGGCTCCCAGATTAACAGAAGTCTATGTGATAGGAGATACATGACAACAGCAATATTATCCAAATCTTTCCAATGGTTTATCCATTATCCTTGCACTCTTTGAGCATTCCCAGATTTCACCTACTCTTTCCATTTTACTTCCATGATTTCTTTGCATTATTTGTGCTATTAGGTACTGAGGAAAAGGTGTAATGAGCTGCAGAGGCCTGTCCTAAGAGACATGCTAATGTATCAGAACTAAAAATGTTTGAAATACTAATTTTCCTCCTAATGAGCCTAAACATTTTATTATAGTTATACCTTAATACCACGTTGCAGGTCATTACCTTCACATATTGAAAGCAGCTGATGTTTCTGAGGGCTTAATGTTCCTGCCATGTGCTTGATGACCCCTCTTTCTTTCTCATTTTACATGTAGAATTTCAGGCAATGAAAATGAGATCATTTGACAGACATTGTAGATTTTTTTGATTACTTTTACTTATTCAAAAATGTTTGATTATGTAATAATATGTTCTAATGACATTACATTTCAATTTTTAAAATGCAAAAAGGAATGCATACACTTAAAATGATCCATATTACCACCAAGGACAATCATTTCTGATTTAGTTCTTACCAATCTTATTTTTAACATCTTGTGTGTGTGTGTGTGTTAGTGTAAATCATTTGTTTGCTGTCTGTTTCTTTCATTAAACTACATATGCATGTCTTTTGTCATTAATTATGTTTGGAAATACATAACGATGGAAAAATCATAGTGAAGTTACATAGTTATATGTGTTACAATTTATATATATTATTAATTTATAGCACGTGCATGTCAACCTAGCTACTGAGAATTATTATTTCCTACTGTCTCCCATCTTACAAATAATACTATGAGAAACAGCTTTGTGACAAATATTGACCTGAGTTACTGACTTATCTATATTTATGCTAATGCTGAGAGTATATTGAATATTTTTAAACATTTGTGATATGTTTTATATTTCAAGATGTAGAATTAATATATTGATTAAAATCTCAGACTCTGAAGCCAACAAGAGGTGTGCTCGAGTCCTAACTCCAAGTCATTCTACTGGATAATTTTAGGAAAGTCTCTTGACTTCCTTAAACTTTACTTCACTCATATGTAAAACAGAATAAACTTCATATCACAATTAACATTACCCATAATAATAGCACATTTTTTAAAAATATTTATTTATTTATTCATACAGAACTGGGGTACAGGCCAGAGGCTCAGGGGCGGTGAGAGGCTTCACCAGAGACAGAGTGGGGAGCAGAACAGGCAGATCGATGAAGTACACTGCTGAGGGGAGCAGCGGGCGGGTCAGGAGAGGTCTGGCTCGCCATGTGGTCTCCTCCGGGGCAGGCGGCAGGCGGCAGGCGGGAATCGAACTCATACGGAAGTGGCTTCAGATTCTCAGTGCTGTGCTTTAACCCGCTGCGCCACCAGGGAGGGCCAAATAATAGCACATTTTATGACAGTAAAAACTATTAGTCTCTAACCACAGCATGGCAGAAGAGGGAGATTTTGATGAACCTCCCTTAAACAAAAAAAAGTAAAGGAAAAATTGCTCAGAGGAAATTTCAAAAATTCATCATTCAAGTGAGGTTAGTCTTCCATTATGGGAGTGAAACAGGAAGAGGGATTTGCAGACCGGGTAGCAGCTATCTTACTCAGAACAACAGGCTGGTGGACGAACACAAATGTTATAGTTGCACAATCTTTTCTCATTTTTTATTCGGAAAGTAAAGGGGCATTTATTGTGAGAAAGGGCAAATAATCTCAAAAGGGAGAACCAGGTCCTTCGGTCCCAAGGCAGGTTTTTCTGTACTCTGCGGTCTGGTCCACTGCCCCACCAGCGGCAGGGGAAGTATTTCCCTCTCACCATCCCCCAGGCTGAGGAGCGGAGCAGGACAAACTCTGCAGTGCCATCTGTGTGACCTCCATTTACTCTCTAGGCTTCAGGAAAAAGTCCCAAATAGGGAAATACATATATATATATATATATATATATATATATATATATATATATATACACACACACACACACACACACACATATATATATACACATATATATATGTATATACACACACATATATATATATATGTATATATACGAGATGCATGATATTCCCTTGCTTAATAAACAAAACCAAACCAAGCAGTCTGGTAAAATGTGACATTATGGAGGAAACAGGGAATCTCCCTGGGGAATGATGGCCCTGGGGAATGGAGACAGCCCTGATGTGCTCAATCTTTTCTCTGGCAGTTTTCAGTAGAGGAGGAATGCAGACTAGTATACTCATTGGTTCTAGGACTATTATATAATCTAGCTGCCTCAGGCTGGGGGCAGAGTCCCACCCCCCAACCAATGGAAATCACAATACCTGCCACTCATTACTAATTACTGCTACTAACTATTGCTTCCCTGCATTTTCCCCCCTATTGCTTCCCTGCATTTTCCCCCCTAACCCCCTCCCACATACTTAATGTGACCCACCTTGTCTGGAGCCCAACATCATGAGGAAGGATGGCAAGAAAGTAGATCCCTAGAACTTAAGCTCCACGGGCACAGTTAATAGACCTTACTATAGAGAAAAAGGAGAAGAAACGGAGTACATCTCTCTCTTGAAAAGAAATTGCCTGCCCAGCAAGACTCAGACCTAGTTCTTGAACTCTAGCATCTGTTCCCTCCTTCACCTGTTGCTAACTTAAAGACAGAAGAGAATAAAAATAAATCCATAACAACCACACCAGGAAATTATTGAATAAGTAAAGCACTGGCATATGAAACAAAGTATATCTGAACACTTGATGGAAACAGTTAAAGAGAAACCAGAGGCCCATATCAAGGGCACAAAATTTAAGGACCAGACACTCATCCAGTGTTAGTGGGAGTTGGAGTTAACTTGGGAAACAGTGTGGAGATTCCTCAAAAGAAAAAAAAATAAAGTAAATTCCTTATGATCCAGCAATGCCACTTTAAGTATTTGCCCCAAAAAATATGTGAACACTAACACAAAAGGATTTATGCCCTCTTCTATGTGATAACATCGTTGTCCACAATAGCAATTTGCACCCCACCTAAATGGGCATTCACAGAGGACTGGAGAAAGAAATGTGGGCTATATATGCAGTGGGATCCACTCAGTTATTTAAAAAGATGAAATAGCGATTCTTGGGACAAAATGGATACATCTTTAAGTGGTTATGATAAGTGAAATAAGTCAGAAAGGGAAAGATTGTTACCAGATGGTTTTATTCATTTGTGGAATATTAAAAAAAACCCAAGGGGGGGAAGCTGGTAAAGGACAACAAAGACTAATAATTCTTAAACTGTGGAAAAGACAATAGTTACCAGAGGCAATAGGAAGGGAAGATAGAGACTCCGAGTGAAGTTGATTGAGTTCTGGCAGTAGTGACTTGGTGGAGGCTGAGTGAAGAGTGGGCACATAGAAAAGTGTGAAGTTGTGTGCCAAGATACGTCATTGTGTAACAATGGGAAAGTCACCGAAACTGAACAGGAAGCTGTTCATCTTACCTGTTTGTTCAGTCACGAATATTACAAGCCTGTTTGTATTTACCTTATCAATATTGTTGTTAAAACATCTGCTCTAATTTGTTTGAAATAAAAACATGATTGTGTTCATTGAAAATCCAAACTCAAGCCAATTTAAGCACATACAGGTCTTCACTGAATGGCAAAAATGAGCCTAAGAAAAAGCAGGTGATAGCTCGCATCACATCACGTATGAATTCCTTCATTCAATTAAATCTAATCTTGTAATTTACCTTACAGCTTTTTCTTTTAGCTTCCAAATGTTTTTTGAAACTTTCTATAATTTTTAGTTTCTAAATGAATTGCTCCATTGTGAGAAAATATGACCTTTATTATATTCCCTCTTCGACATCTCTTGAAATATCTTATAGCCTACTACATTATTAATTTTTTGTAAGTACATATATTTGATAACATTTTATATCATGTATTTAATCTAATAAATACTGCTTTAGATCAAGGGTTTCTTTTGTTAAATTTTGGTTTCTTATCTGAACTATCAATATCTGGTAGTCACATTTTAAAATACTCCTTTGTAACTTCAGGCAATTTTAATCTAACTTTATAGACATTATGCTGTTTGTTTTATTCTTAAGACTGTACTTTTTAATTATATCCAAATTTATGATTATTGAATCTTGTTACTAGTGTCCCTTTTACTATGCCCTAGTAATAGGTTTTATTAAATCATGTTTTGATGTTGATATTCTTTTATCAACTTCCTATTAATCCATGTTTATTAGATCTATTTAATATCAAAAGAAAAAACTTACCAATAAATTAAGAAGAAAAATCACATGATCATATCAATAGACACAGAATAACCATGTATTCCAACAACCATTCATTATGAAAACTCTTAGCTAGGAGTATAGGGGAACTTAACTCAAATTTATAAAAAATACTTTTTAAAAACTTCCAGTTAACATCACTATTCTTAGTGGTGAGAAACTCAAAGCTTCCCCAATAAACTCAGACACAAGCAAGGATGACTCTTCTGCTACTCCTTTTCAACATTGTTGGCTGCAGGATACAAGGTTATTACACACAACTCAATTGTTTTACTAAATGTCAGTAAGGAGAATGTGTTTGAAATTTAAAACATAATGCTACCTACCTGAGTAGCTCCAAGATTTTGTAGTAAAACTGTATACTGCAAAACTACCAGACATGGTTTAAAACTTTTATGTCTTGTAAGCTTTTTTCAATTCTCACATTAATATTTCTTGCTAATCCTGAGAACTCTCCTTTCCTCTGATAATTAAATTCATGAATTCTTCACAATTTTTATAATGTGTGTTTACATATTTGAACACATTTCAAGTTCTCTATGTTCCTTTTAAGTCATAAAAAAGATTAAGCATCTCATTTATTAGATTGGGGACAAGGTTTTATTGCTTTGCCAATAACAACAATTACAGAATTATTAAAATAATGGTATTCATTGAATTTTTAGCATTTTAAGGGAAAAAGAAAGGGTTCACAAGTAGCACATTTTTCTAGTAAGTCAAGGAGGTAAAAGTGTGTGAACTTGTTCACAATGATAAGAAGGACAGTGTACAACAATCAAGTTTTCATCTTAAACCTTTTAGAATATTTGGGAAGAAATTAAGATGAATTGAGACTTTACTGGATCAGAAAGAAAAACTATATATCAAACTGGTACCAGTTTCCATAATATTCATTCATCTGACATTCCTTGTGTTTTCATTCTCTTTATCCACTGCCTTCATCCTTATTCCACTCCATGATACCAAAACAACCACCAGTATTTTCACTAATAATTATTCCTGACAGACTACAATAAGCACCCTTTTCTTGGCATCAATTTCACCAAGTCCTCATGATTCTCCCTGCTGTGACTACCACTGTTGTATTTTTTATATTTGATTTATAAATTGGTAATCCTAACTAATTGCAAGCATATAAATGCACTTTTATTTCAACATTTTTATGTATATTATTTTATTTAATAGTATACAAGAAAACATTAATCATTAATATTTAATATGCAGTATATGTATTTAACAAATACATGGGTGTGTATATTTTTGTTTATTACATGTTCTCATAAAACTAAACTAATCGAGATGATTTCTTGAAAAAGCATCTTACAAAATTTATATAGGTTTTCATGTAGTTAGATCTCAGACAAAGGTGTAATGAATGCCTTTTAGTGTAGAAGAGTATAATCTTGTGGATTTAAGAATACTACAACAAAATAACTTCCGTCTGTGAGTTACTATATACATCTATATATACTTCTTTCTTCTTATACTTTAAAGGGTCACATGATAGCATCTTGCGATGCCTGTGGTGTTACAAAACTATGGGATTTTCGGAAGCTCTTACCAATTGTGTCCATTGACGTAGGTCCAAGCCCTGGCAATGAGGTGAACTTTGATTCTTCAGGTAGGATTGTTGCTATCTAGTATCTGTGACCAAACAAATTTTAATAATGTTCTGAAATTTATGTTTCCTTAAGTTTTTTTATTGTTTCCTCCTAGTAACTTTCCATTCTTAATTTATTAGAATGCATGATATTTTGTGAGATTATGTGACATTTTATATCAAATGTCATATCATGAAAATATTACTTTTGGCATATATTTAAAGAAAGAAATAAGTATGTGTTCATATGGATAATTCAAATCCTACAGAAAATCTTGGAGTCTATACTCCTTAGAATCACATGCCAAGGTAAGTAAATTGGCTTTTCGAACATGAGTTTACAAAAATGAAAGGTAAATTCATGACAATTTAATAATTTACCCCACATTCTCTAGATTTTTCAGGTAATTGTATATACATTTATATTTTATTACAACTACATACTCTGGATTTTTTAACATACTTATTAGATTGTGTTAGTAATTTTTGCAATCATATGATTATCAGTCAAACAAAATATTTTATCCTTTTCTTGAATAGTGTAGTAACTGATGTTAACAAACCACACAAATATTTCAGTAGTCCACCTAACATTTTAAAATATTAGGTACCTATTTATTTTTAATAATAACCTTTGCTAACTTAAGAATTTATGTAACTTTTTGGATAATGTAACTTTGTGAGTGTGATTTTTTAAATGTCTTTATGTTTGAGAATTTTAAAAAACTTTCAGATTTATTGTTAATAGATCCAAATCATAGAGATGTAATTTTTAGGAAAGAATATATATATATATATATATATAAATTATATATGTGTGTGTGTGTGTGTATATATATATATATATATATAGACTAATATTTTATGTTAAAATAGCCAATTTTAATTGGGATTCCTGAAAATATGGATATACTAGCAACAGTTCCAGAGTCATGAGACTGTGTGTGTTCCATGGTTTGGGTTTCACGATACCACATTACAAGTCTAAAATTAAAAATACAGTATGTTTTGTCTTAGCAATTTTTTTCCCTTTACCAATTAGTACAAGAAGCACATTAACACCAGTGACTTCTTTAAAAGGCCTAGTAATAACGTCTTGAATTAAGGCATTGATAGTCTGTCAGAATTAAAAACAAAATACTGCAGAATCAAAGATCCCAACTATGACAATTTTATTTTACAGTGGAAAACCTATTTGTACTTTCTGATTCATGAATTGGCATTGGTATCATAGTTCTAATGGAACATTAGTTTGGTTTTCATAAACATTTTTGTACCCTTAAGTTACTTATTAATTAGAAGTTAACATCCATCTACTCATGTCTTTGAATTTTGAACATGTTGCTATTACTTTTTGTTCTCCTTGTCATCTAGCCCAAAACTTATTTTCTGTGCAGAATCAGGCATATGTGATTGTAGATAAATGTCAGATCCAATCTTAATGGCACACAAATCAATATCATCTTAAAGTCCTTGATACATCAAACCTACCTTTTTCCCTCCCTGACTATTACATCCTTGATAATACACTAATATTAGGAAAAGTGTGAAAAATCAAGGGCAGCACAATGAGAAACAAAAGACAAAACTGCAAACTGGAGATCCTGCTAATGAAAACACTTTATAAATTTGAGGAAATATACTTTCAATGTGACCTTTCTATTCCTTTGATAATTTTTTCAAGGAACATACTATAACTAATGTTAGTTCTACATGGTTGAGAAATTAGTGTCATAACTTTTTTTCTCATTGAAGAATGAAATATTTGTGTTTCTGTTTAGGGAAAATCTTCAGTGATTCTTTATTGTAAAAGTGTTAAATATATTAAAAGTTGAAGGACCTAGGTGTAGCAAACACAGGTTTAATGAGAATATAAATATAGAACTGAAAAATAAAATAACAAAAAGTATGTTGGTCTCCAGTTAAGTAAAGGCTGAAGTAAAGAGTAAAACAAAATTGAAACAACAACGTGAAGACCTCTTTCATGCTACATTTATTAAGGAAATTATTGTTTAAAATAAATGTCTCAGTTATATTATGAAAATCCTTCAAAGATGAAGATAAAATCAAATCTAACTTAATGTAATTTGTTTCAAATTTTTTTTATTGAGTCCCCACAGTAGCAAGGCAATATATATATATATATATATATATATATATATATGAAACAATCATTTTCCAACAAAGAAAGAGAATATTAATACTAGTAAAATAATTGACATGAAGGCTCAGGTTAGTTAAGTTGTTCCAAATTATGTGTCCATGTTGAAATTCTGTGACAGAATTAAATTGTGTAACTTTCTGCCACTATGACATTATTTGTTGCAACTGAACTAAAATGAGATAGACTGTGGTCTGGTGTCTCAATTGTGCTGTTGGATTCAAAGAAAAGTCATTGAAAATGTGCATATGATGCCATCATAATGTCACATCATACATGTGGAAGTAGTAGACAGTATTCTGCCTGAGATATTTAATACAAATAATGTAAACAGGTATTCTACGTAAGCATATCAACAAATTTTCTAATCAAATGTTTTATCTCCAATTCAGTTTAATTGAAGAGCATCATGAAATTATGAAGTGTTCTATTTTAAAATAACTTTCCACATAAAAATTATTATCTTTAAATTTAAGAGATTTCTTGTCACTACAAATTCAACACAGTATAGAAATAAATTGGAGTAAGGTCTCTAAAAGGTTAAGTAAACCTGACACATATAACATTAGGTTTCAAATTCTTGATTGTCTTATTTTTCTTAGCTTAAGTATTTTCACTTTTAGTTAATAAAAGTAAACATGTACTTATATCATGCTACTTTATCTGTTTTAAAATTGAGATTCCTTATAGGAATTCTAAAATATGTTTTGGTCAAAAGATAGGAAAAAAAAGTATAGACTGTAATTCAAACTCTTAAATTTAATCCTCATTCACTTTTAATTTTTAACTTAATGTTTAATTGAAGTTACAGTGCATTATAACATTATGTACATTTCACTTAGAATCACCATATAATATCTTCTAGATTTTATTTAATCTCCCTGAACTATGGAAATAGTGAAGGAAATAATTTTGTTGCAGTGTTTTAATGTGTTTCCAGGCAATAACATATCTGTTATAATGAGGAAACTTATCATGTTTTATAGTAGCACTGGAAGGGATCTTAGAAGTCATCCCAAATGTTTTAGGAATAAGAAAAATATGTGAGCTTCTGGTATGCAAGCAAGTTCCCCAAATCTGGTGTTAGTATAGACTGTTTCTAATGAAAATATAAACACTAACAAATAAATATCAAAAGAAACAAGAGTTGAAACCTCATTTTCACATAATAATAATATTATAAACAAAATGATTAGCTAAGAAGTAAAATGTATTATACACACATATGTGATGAAAATCAAGACTTAAAAGATGTTGGAATCATCACCTAGCACTTAGAATTTAGTTTTTCTGCTGCAATAAAAAAACCAGCTTCTCATAAATTTAAAAGATAAGCTACAGTAGATGTCACAAAGCATTATTTACATGCTTTATTTGCAAATATATTGCTTGTGATAAACACATATTATGTGTGTTTATAGTTATATAGCATATTAGTATATATTCATAGCACATGCATTTGTAAAAGGATAAGTACTCCTTTCTCATTAAGCACAGAACATTCAGGTAATATAATGCTACGCATTTTTGTGAATATTCACTATCTAAATAATATCTTACTTGGCATACTTAAGGTGCCATATGTTTTACCATTTGAAAATTTATTAGTATTTGAGAAAATGTTAAATGGAGTTGCATAGTGAGAGTAATAAAAATGAACTGTGAGAATTTATACATACACGTTTCCACATCTCTCATTACTTCCTGTTTATGTAGTTCAGCAGTGATTTCCCTCCTTTGTAAAAGGTAATTCCAGTACATTTGCAAGGAAGTCACATCCCTAGAAAGAGCAGGAGCTGAAGTTTGTGCCAGATGGGGGCTTTCCAGTAGAAAGCGTATCAGTATCAGATCATCTGAATGGGCAGTTTCTCCTACCATTTGGAGACAATTCTAAATATTCTCCACAGCAGAATCGCAATAGAAATACTAAAATGAGAAGGGAAAGAATACCATTTAAAAATATCAGACACCTCTAACATATTTCTAAACATACTATTATAACCATAAAATTTTTGGTTTAAATTTGATTTATTAGTTCCTGTTAGTTCAGACTTCACTTCATTGCTTTGTATTTAAAAAGCAGATTGTGGTTAATTCCTTCTGATGGAAGCAATGTAATGTAATAAAGCATTCATTTAGAAGTTTTAAGCCCATTCGTTTTAAATATTATCTCCTCTGCTTACTTGCTGAATGAACACGATGAAATTTCTAAACATTCCTGAGACACAGTTTCCTTTGTAATGGTTTTAAAAACTATAGGGATTTCCTCTTCCAGCCAAGATGGGGTAACAGGGTCCGGATTTACCCCCCTTCTGAAACAAGTGAAACAGCAAATACACTGAATAGTATTTTTCAGACATTGACATTTCACTCAGCAGTGAAAAGAAGTAAACTGAACCTTAGGACTACCATGAAATACTAACAAGAGAAAGCTTCCAATCTACAATTCAAGGATGGACAGAAACGAGTTTCTTCTCTGAGCTGTAGAGACAGAGTAGGTTGTACAGGGAGGCTACAGCATGTGAAATTTCAAGGCTGTCACTAGAAAACACATGATTATACATGACAAATGAGGAAAAGAAATGAAAGCATTGAACAAGTCAAAGATAGACCTACTTGATCAAACATGGAAACAGAATTCAAAGACAGACAGTAGAATTCCAGAGAGTAAAATTTAAACTTTAGATTATTCTACCTCTCTTTCACTAATAGCCATAGATTTAATATTGATACATCTGTCCAAAAATATTTATTTTTTATGAACACTAAAATAATCTTATCAATAACATTTGGCAAAGTCTGACTCACACAACTTAGTAAGACCCAGAATCCTGTCTCTAGCTGTCAGTTAGCTGGCTTTGGGAGAAAAAAAAAGGCAACTCTCCCTACTACAATCTGCAAGGTTTTGATGTGCCTTATGTACAAAGACCTATTGGAAGTACATTATGTTCCTTGTTCCTAAAGGTACGCCAACCCCACGGCTCAATATTAATTCCTATCAGAGTAATCAGGCTAAGTCATATAAGCATTGTAGCTTTTTTTTTTTTTTATGAGCTGGATTATACCTACTGCTCCTCTGTCTGCCATTACTTTATGTCCTGGTCTGTTTAGAAACTAAAATAAAAATGAAAAAAACAGGTTAGTTTCCTCTATCTGTTAAGGTGCAAAGCAAAGCCAAACTAAGTTGATCCTCTTATGAGTAAGCCCACTCTACCATTTCAATGTCCTGAAAAAGTGTCATACAGAAAGAGGATAAAATACAAGAGAGAAAGATGACTCGATGAACCTGTGCAATTATACCTAATTATATTATATCGTAATTACATTATATCGTACATTATATAATAGAGTGGTTCTATTATGCTTGCAAATCCATTTTGTTCTTGAGTAGAATGTGAGTCTCTTTGATACTGAAGAAATTGAAGGAACTGAAGAAAATCAGTTTGTATCCCCTTGGAGACCAAAGTGTGTGATTAATACCTGGAATGAGGTATGTCATGCTCTAGGAACCAGGCAGGATACTTTCTTTTGTAATCATCACAGCACGATGAGTTTGTTCAGTTTCTCTCATTTTAAAGTTTTGAGAGTATTAATTATCCATGTACATATGTAGTTAAAGTATATTTGTATAGTTCTGTGAATGTCTGAATTGCATTTTAATTTTTAGCTTTAGGAAATTGGAAAGAAACAACTTTGGAGATTCATAGAAATTGGTTTTATATTTTATCTTTAGAAAAAGTATCTTTTCTTTTTGATTTTGTCATGCTGTCCCCTGATTTGGAGACAATTTTATTTTCCTGCTAAAAAATATGGACAATGATATGATAATAATTGTGCAAACACTTCTAAAACTTGAATTAATTTAACAAAGATATATTAATTCAGGGATAATAGTCATAGTTGTACAAGGTATCTGATGGGCCCATTGCATGTTCCAGGGGTTGGTGGCAATGCTCTGTCAGTTGCTAGGTACTTAGTCTATCCTCCTGATAATGAATCATAACTTCTAAGAACTGAAAAGCACTTGATATGTACAAGTTATGACAGTTTAATATAAGTGAAAGCTACTGACCTTTCCAAAATATCGTGAATGTTATACATGTAATTAAGGCTCATACCGTTCAGATAATTGTTTGTAATATTGTGTACTTGCTCTAATTGATGACATCATTATACAAACCATGCAGCCTCCTCTCTTTTGGCATGTCTTCAAAGTCTTAGGGAGAATGATATAATATGCCCAGTACTTACAAGTTCCTCACACAGTGCATAAGAATTTGTAGAAATGTCTAGAAATTGCTCACATCTCATGAGTTAGAACAGGATATTTGAGTATAGCATAACATGAAGCTTACAACTGCGTTGTCTGTTTTCCAACATGAAATTGAATAGGGTGCTCTTCTGCCGATGTCAACTCTCTCATCTTCCAAGTGAGAATTTTAAATTTGGTGATTTCATCAAATAGCCTTACAATCTAAGTTTTACATAACTCAAGTACTGTATATTCCCTGTGTTTATTAGGACATGGTACCTAAGATACAAAACCGATATTCTAAACTAAAACATAAATGCTACTTTATCAACTCTTAAAAACAAAATAATAAAATGTAAGCAGTCTACTTTTTATTGACCCAAAGGAAAATACAATTTGACATAAGAATCATAATTATTTAAAAACTGGGTTTCAAGTTTAAATGGCAGCTGTAATACTCAATAATACAAAATGTTTACTCCTGCACACCTAGCAACACATTCGGTCTCTGTGGCAACAGAAGTGTTGGCAAAAGAAATGCACAAACTCCAACATTTAATAAATTAATTACTCAATCAAACTCTTCTTAGAGGATTATGTGCGATAGTAAAAATCTGTCTTGTGCTGGTTAAAGTAGAGCAGCAAACAACTTATTAATCTTACAAATTGCAGTGTTATGCGGATGCAGTCAGCTATTGCAACTACAATTGCCTGCATGATGCAAAGAATTCACACTTGTGTTGTTAATTTCTCAATTTTGTGCAGTAATTTTATAAGTAATGTTATAATTGTTGCTTAACTCTCCAATGGAGTGGTATTACATAGAACTGTAATTGTTACATTATAGGCATAGATGATCAAAAGGTACACTGAAATATTTTCCTATATAAATAAAATATTCTACATAATTATATAGAAACCACTTAAATCCAGCACATGTCCAAATAATGACAAATTCAAATTAGTGTCATCATATTTAATGAAAATGAATTTTGTAATATCAATGTATCATTTTCAGATGCACTTACAGTAGTTATATATATATGTAACAATTAATATGTTAATGTCAAATTATTTTTAACTGCATTTATGAATTTCAAAAGGTTTTTATCTATGTAGCAAGTTTGAGAAATTAGTTCCATAACTAGTTATATATTAATAAAATCGAGCTAAGAAATGTATATAATTAGCTATGCTGCTGTGTTTACAGATGTAATAAAAATTATATTTACATGCTAGAGTAGGCTATTGCAAAATATAGCAAATGACATTTTTGCATATATCTTAATCAAGAAAAATTCACTTATATAAAGAAATATGGCATAATCAGACCTTTGCATTTTTATAAGGGATGCACTATTTTGGTATTAAAAGAAATATGTCATTTTAATCTAATAGATGTACTAGTTATGAGATTAAAATTTAATACTATTAAAATTTGTAATCCTCATATATGTCATGGCCCAAAGTCAAGAATCCCAAGAATTTGACTTCTTATTAATAGACTATATATGCATTATAAAATAAGAAATCATCTTTCATTGGCCAACCTGATACTGTTTAATAGGATAATCCTTTAAGATTATTTAAGAGAAACTGAAATTCAATAGATGTGCAAATCAACCCAGAACAAATAGCACACTACTCTTGGAACTGGAGTCTGCAGTAAGCATTTGTGATAACTTGCAGCTATAGTTATTTGAAATTGAATTCCAAACAATATTCAAGTAAGATTTCCTCCAGTTTTATTGAACTCAAAAATATCTGTTTTTCATTTCTAATATGAGTATAAATACAAAATATTTAAAATCATATTTCAAAAGATTTGTTTATTCATACAAGTACTGGGTACAGACCAGAGGTACAGGTAGAGGGCGTGAGAGGATTCACCAGAGACAGAGTGGGGAGCAGAACAGGCAGATGTAAAGAAACACACTGCTGAGAAGAGCAGTGGGTGGGTCAGGAGAGATCTGTGATGCCATGTGAGTCACCCCCCTGACCAGGGATAGAACAATATCTGCTCTCTTATGTTTTTGTTGGCCTGATATTGGAAATGATGTTATTTGACTTGACTAATATTTAGTGTAAATTAGTGTATCTGCCAGGTAAGATTCTGGGATTTAGTGATGAAAATGTAGGTACAATTCGAGTTACAAAGTAAATTGAATTGGGTATGTGTCTGTGAGTAATAATTGGGAATGTTGAAAACTCGAAGTGAAACTGTTATGCATGTGATATGCTATACCTGTATGCCAAGTGTGATTTGACAGAGAGCATCTTGCAGCTGCTTTTGGAGCAAGAGAGGAAAAAAAATGAGCACTCCTATAATCTAGGTGATCCATTTCTATTCTCATGGATTCAGTTTGACATTTCGATTACGCCTGCTTTCTCCCCTTAACCTTTCGATATGCAGTCCACACTGTTTGATTTGCTTCTTCATCCATGATGCATCAAGAACCACTTATCCTTACCACTAGTCTCACAAATGAATGCTTTTATGCTTCTGCTTGCTTTCTCCTCCTCCTTCTTTTCTCCTCTTCCCATTACCTCTCACTCCTCACTTCTCCTAACCCCTCCCCTCCTTAACTTCCTTCTCTTCTTTCATTTCATTCTTTTCCTTCTATTGCTTCTTTTCCGTTAGGTACGAAGAGCTCAAATAATCATAATTCTTAGTATATAATAGGCAGCTGAAATATTTTTGATTTTCTCCTTTTATATGCTATCCCTATCCTCATTGTCTCCCACCCTCTATGGGAGGTCTTAAATGTCATTGCTCTGTTTCCTTAGATTTATAGGTACCTTCAAAGGTAACTTAAAATTAATTTGTGGATGTACACAGACATAATTTCTAATAACTATATCTTATACATTCAAAGATTTGAAATTTCCTTCAATACTATGTCTTAAATTTTAGTCATATAAATATATGTCTTTCAGCTTATCAGTTTTGTTGACTGGATAATATTCCATTTTATTCATCTTATTTTATTCATCCATTGCACTAAGGATGGGCACCTAAATTCTCTGTAAGTCCGTACTTCTTCAGGATATGCTGTGCTAAATATCCTCATATGTATCTCTGAGCTTCTGTGAGAGTTTATGTGTGGCTTTTAGTGGGGATGGACTTGCTATGCCACAGAGTGTACTTCATTTATTTTCACTCAGCAGTGTCCTATTGTTCTTTACTTCCTCACCTGCCCAGTTGAAACGCTACCCGTCACAGTTGCATTGGAGATAGGGATTTCAGAAGGTAGCTACCATGAGGTCAAAAGGGTGGGACCCTGATTCAGTCAGACTATTGTCTTAGGAGAAGAGGTACACACAGGCATGGGGGAAAGCCAATGGAAAATAAATTTCATTTCCAACACCATTCAATTTATGGCAATTTTATTAGGGCAGGTGGAGAAGACTAATACAGGTAGCACTTGATTTCCTAATTCTACCAGTATAGTGGTCTTGTGTCCATTGTATCTTCCTACTTACTAGCGATGCTGAGCAAGTCTTCCCATACTTGTCAGTCTTATAGGCTTTCTTCTCTGACTTACCTTCTTTTTTTTTGATTAGGGGTTCTTTCTTAGGATCTAAGGACTCATAATAATTAGATGTGTATTCATCTGTTGTTGATTTTAAGTGTTACAGATTTCTCCCAGATAGCTGCCTATTATTTAGAATCTTTTTTGTTTGTTTGTTTCTTTTAGGAATTGTTTAAGAATATTATTCCCATTGTTAGGTCACAAACGTATTCTTCCAAATCCTCATCTATTTTATTTGTCTTTATTCTTTACATTTTAGGTCTATGACTTGAGGTACAAGTTGTTGTTAACCAGTTAAAGTCCTCTATAACAAATCCAGGAGCTTCTTGACTTAAAGGAGCATTTGTTTCTTATTTTCCTTAGGAAAGAGTTCAAATAATCTTGGGTCTGATGCATTTTATTGGGCTCAGCTGAACTCTTCATGCTTCTCATTCTTGGCTGCAGACCCTAGACCCTATGTTGTCCTCACATGCCAATCAGCACAGGAAAAGAAAGACGAAACCAGACAATCATATTTAAAATTCCTTTGTGAAGTGACAGGTAGTATCTGCTTATATTGCATTGTCCGTAACAAGTTATAAGTGAAGTCCAAGATCACCTAGATATACTAATTTTACAGATCTTGACATCTACTAATTTTACAGATCTCGACATCTTCTATTATATGTCTGGTGATAAGGCAGGGATTTTTTAACCTATTACAGGATAGTAAAACAGATTGGAAATGATATTCCAATGACTGTAGTTGGATACCCAACTTTATTTGTCTATCTAGTGAGATAATTTTCCTAATACCATCAGTTGTACAATTAAACTTTATTTCACTGATGTGTGATTCCACTTCTATATTATATTATCCTCATCAATGCAGACACACTTCTCCGATCTGTTGGCAACATCGTTTCTAAGCTGGTACAATTCTGTGACTTTTAACATTACTTAATATATGAAGTGAAGTGACTCTGCTCTTTGTTTTCAAAAGTAGCAGTTAGGTTCTCTATGTCCTGGAGTTTTCAGTTGCCCTCAGTTATCCTTTAGTAAAATTTGAAATTATACAAATTAGCTCCAAGGAGCCATACATATATATATATAGTTTTGTGTAACCATTGGCAATTCAACTATTTTTATAGAACTTATTTTGAATTTATTTACTATTTATTCAAGTTATAATGTTTTCTTATATTTTGGTTGCTTGAGCTCTTAGTTTATGAGATGGCTACTTAATTAATATATCCTAATAAAATTATTGTATCTGAATAATATCTAATAATTCCATCACATGAGAAATTTAATTGACTTTGAATTGTAGCAAAGATGGTTTGTTAACACGTGTTCTGCCTTTATTACTGAAAGTAATAGTGTAATGATTTAATTTGGCTGACTGAGATAGGAGGGAGTATTAAGAACTATTCGACACAATGTCTGCCACATTATTATCCATTGGCTATTGCAAACTCCGAAGCCAGATCAAAGTTTTCAGAAGATTAACAGTGTGTAATTGGAGCTACAACTTCAGAAGGAAAAAATAAAAGGAATGGTACAAGACATTTAGATCTAAGGAGAAGAAAGGAAGAAACAAATCTAGAAATATGACCTAGGTCAACAGTCTCAAAATATAATTGAATGTCAATTATGACAAACTTTTTTTCAAAGATTTATTTATTTACACACTCAAGAACTGGGGTACAGGCCAGAGGTATGAGTGAGAGGATTCACCAGTGACAGAGTAGGGAGCAGAACAGAAAGATCTACTGAAACACACTGCTGAGAGGATCAGCAGGTGAGACAAGAAAGAGCACAGGCATCTGCTGTGCCATGTGGGTCGGCTCCGGGGCCAGTGATCGAACTTGTGCTGCAGAGGTTGTAGAGAGCTTCATAGTGCTGCATTTTAACATATGTGTCACCAGCGAGGGCCCAAACTTTTTTTTTTCTTTTTAAGTCTGCAGCCACTGTAAAAGAGAAGTCATTTTTGATCATGAAAAATCCCAAGGAGAAAATATTACAAGATATGACAGCGAAATGAATGACATTACAAATCTACAAATTTTTTTTTTTTGTAAAGATTTATTTATTTGTACATACAGAACTGGGGTACAGGCCAGAGACTCAGGGGCAGTGAGAGACTTCACCAGAGACAGAGTGGGGAACAGAGCAGATCAACGAAGTACACTGCTGAGGGGAGCAGCGGGCGGGTCAGGAGAGGTCTGCCACGCCATGTGGTCTCCTCCGGGGCAGGCGGGAATCGAACTCATGCGGAAGTGGCTTCAGCTTCTCAGTGCAGTGCTTTAACCCGCTGCGCCACCAGGGAGGGCCCCACAAATCTACAAATTTTTATACCATTAAAGAGTTATATAACTGAGACCTTCCACTCGGAAGCCTTCAGGCACTCTTTCCCATTGCTTCATGATTCCAAAATACAAAGCAAAAGTTCTCTAATTTTGTCTCTAAAACATAACACTTTCCTCATAGAAACTTACATAGATGCAGATAACTTCAAAGAGACTCTCAAATCAAACTAATTTAATCATAAAATATTACTGTCAGGCTGATAGTAGTAAAAGTTAAGCACCTCTAAATGTTATTGATGTCAAAATGTCTATATATAAGCTTCCATAATGGTAATGAGGGGCAAATTGTCTATTGATATGTGAGTGGAAAGTAGCAAATATGTGAATTATAGCCTCCTTAAAAGAACATTCACAGAATACTCATAAACATAAATTTCATGTTAGCTTTTTAGAAAAGAAAGTGTTGCAAAGATAATTATCATTTAAGAAATTGTCCATAATTATGATGCTATCAATTGGTGTCTACAAGCAGTTTCTGAAACATTTAGATTTCAATAATATTTTATATGGTTATGTTCCTTAATGTCTTCAGACATAAAGATAATAATTTTTCTGTGATTTAATCATCCAGAATTGTAGCAAACCAGTTTTTTTTATTGTTCTTTGACTTCATCAGCTGTATTTTTATATGAGTACAGAAAGAACGTAAGGCAAAATAATCATGATGATACATTACAGTTTGATAAAAGGGGAAAAATATCAAGAACATATGATTATGACTATGTGTATCTAAAATACACATAGTCTTAAGAAATATGTGCAGTTGATCATAATGTGGCAGACAGTAGTACTCAATGCCTCCTCAAATCTCAGTCACCCAAATTCAATTATTACACTGCCATTTTTAGTAATAAAGATAGAACTTTTGTTAATAAGCCATCTTTGCTTCAATTCAGTCAATTAAATTCTCATGTGATGAAATGGTTAGAGATTCTCATTTTAGTGTGGAATAATAAAGAGAACATTAATTATGGTAATTATAAAATAATCCTCAAAAATAATTCAAAAAGCACCTTTGACCACCAATCATTAAAGATAATAACTGAAGAGAATTTGAAAATAAATTAAATTTGTAAGCATGAAACGATCAAATATTTCATATAGTAGAGACCATGGGCCATTAAAATGTTAAAAATGTATATATAGTGAAGCACAAATTAAGATGTCACAATGAAGGATAGATGTAGAGATAGACATGTGTAGGTAATAGTGGCATGGAGCCCCATGTGCATATACATCCAGAGAGAGATGTTCTGCTGTTAATTCTCCAAACTCCACTAAACTATCCTTTCTGTTTTTCTTCCCTGGGGCAGATGGCAGATATAGATGCATATAAAAAGCCTGGCATTATGTCCTGCCAAATATGTATAAGCACTTTCTGTGGGGTATTTTCACTATGTTCTAAATAGTCTAAAGCAAATATATAATCATTTTCCATATAAAGGAAAATAAAGTAACAAAACCCCAATACATGAATAAGAACAAATAGTGTATCAATTAACAATTTTGATAGGAAACAATCCAGAACTGATTTTTTTTTATTTCTTTTTGTAGTAGGTTAGATGAATCTTAATGTTCACCTCTATTCAACCCTAATTTTCATTCATCTCCTCCTCAAATTAGCCTGAAATAAAGAATGGAGAACAGCTACAGATGTTTCATTGGAAGTCAAGGGATGGATGAGTATTTGTTCTTATCAGAGGTTAAGACTTGATTCCTCTAGTCTTTGCTTTAGTGTGGGAGAAAAAGATCTAGAATATCCCTAACCTCTGTCTACTCCCTGTTGGCAGAGGTGTCTTTCTTACCTCAGAAGTGGGAAAAAAAAAAAAAAAAAAAAACTGAGCAAGTCCCACTGACTAGCTTACACTGTTGCCCTCCTCTTTGGAAAATTGTTCTCTGATCACACAGGTCCTTTCATCTATTACTGCCAGCAGACTACTCTAAATGTAGAAGTTTGAATTTTTGCAACTCTGTCAATAATTTGCTGGGTGGGGTTAACTCATTCTGGGAACTGCTAGGATACCCATGAGGTTACACATTTATGTTGCATTTTTTAATTCACCCTTGTCACATTAAAGGTGATATTTTGATATCTACCCCTATAATTACTACACCTTCTCCTCAGGTAGTTTCAAACTATAGTGGTAAAGCAAAAGGTATTTTACTGATGTTCTCGAACGATAACATTTGAATTCCTCTTATATGCCCACAGGAAGTATTAGTTTTTTAATGTATATTTTTTATTATTCTATAAGTTTTATATGATTATTGCCAACATTTTCAAAAAGCAATATAGAAGATATCAAAAAGAAATAAATCACACAAATAAGTATTTTAAAATTGTATTTCTTTTGAAACTATGCAAATAAATATATAGATAAAATGATAGATATGTAAATAAATATGCATATAGTATTTTCTACTCTTTATAGCCTAATAATTTTCCATACTCAACCTTATATAGAGTTTTTGTAACACATTATTTTATACTTTATAGTGAATCTTTTCACTTCAATTATGTACGGAGTCAGTGGGGCAGTTCTGAACAGCCTCCAGAGTGACTGATTGGTTTTGAGTCTACATTCTACTATTTATTACTTCCCTAACCTTGTACACATTTCTTAATCTTTCTATGCTTGAGTGTCCTCTAGATAGTAAGGATAACAAAACACTGTTTTTGTGAGCACAAGGAAGATAAACCCTGTAATGTAATCATGGCAAAAAGACTGAAATCACTGCTCTTCCATGTTTACATTCAAATAGGAGGAACACAAAATTAAATCTCTCTCTTTCTCTCACAAAAACACACACACACACACACACACACACACACCATTCACATAAATGGTATAAGAAAAAGAAAGGCATGGAAAGTATAGATTCACAGAGTGACATACTGATATTTCAAATAAAATGCTTAGAAAAGACCTCTGAGTAAGAACAACATACATAAATTGAGGATTTAAGTTTTGGGAAAGAACATTCTAGTAAAGGACCACAGGTAGATGACCTTGAGTTTGAATAAGGTCAAGAATATTGATATGATTAGAGCAGAATGGATAAGGAAGAGGTTAGCGTGAGATGACTTCAAACAGGTAAGCCAGGGCTAGATCATGAAGGCTCTCATGGACTATAAGAAAGAGACTGGATTTTACTTAAGTATGGCAAAAAGACAGTTGAATAGTTTTAAGCAATGAAGTAATAGAATTTAATTGACATTAAATGAAAACAACACATACAAAATTCGACACATGGGCCCTCCCTAGTGGCGCAGTCGGTTAGGACGCAGTATTGCAAGATGGCTGCAGCCACTTCAGTGCCTGTTGGATCCCGGGCCCTGGAGGTGATCCACATGGTGTGGCAGACCTCTCCTGACCCGTCCACTGCTCCCCTCAGCAGTGTACTTGGTACATCTGCCTGTTCTGTTCCTCCTCTGTGCCTGGTGAAGACTTTCACCGCCCCTGCACCTCTGGCTTGTACCCCAGTTCTGTATGAATATATAAATAAATAAATCTTTTAAAAAGTTTTTTGACACTAAGGACAAATACTCTATATCCAGGCTAAGAGAAGTGGAGAAACGTGAATCCGTTTATATATTCTAACACAGACAAAAAGATATGTTGGGCCAGATCTAGAGTGGGATTTTTAAAGAACAGTAAGTGGGGTGGGTTGTCATAGAGATTTTAAACAAGATGGGCTGCTTTTCATTATCGCCATACTCTGTGTTTTTCAATATCAGTGAACACATTTGTTCCCAATGGGCAAACTCTGCTCATTGCCTCTACTCAACCTGTTTATGCCCGTGACCTCAGTCGACAGCCAAGAAATGGTAAAGCCCATCATATTTGATAGTAGCCAGCAGACTTTGCTGATAAATTGGATATAATATATGAGAAAATGCACTCTCAAATACATGTCCCACAGCGTTTAGGTGAAACATGCTTTATAGCACCATCTTAGCTGTATACCATGTAGGAAATAATTAGCTTCATTTGGTCTGTGATCGATAAATAAACTATATATCCACCCCATTGCTTTTTTTCTTCCTGGTGGTTTCCCTGTTCCACACTATATCAATTGCATTTCTTTGTAATATGCTTTAATGTTAGGCCAATTAAGTATATTGAATTAATACCATTTCTCTAAGAGTTCTTGAAGAAATCCTAGCTGGAACTGACAATAAAGAACCTTGTTATTTCACATACAAGAAAGTCCACAGGTAGAACAGATGCTAGATGGGGCTAATTGTGCAAGGAATCTCTTTATTTCTGTTCTGCTCTCCTCACTGTTGGTAGAAAGGTGGTCCTTGCATCCCCACATGTCACACTGTGTCAAGACAGCATCCAGTGATTGCTCTTCTTAGAACTGTCTCTTCCTGTAACTCTGAGAAGAAAGGAAACTTTCTCAAAGTCCCCAAATGAGTCTCCTCCTCCTCTTTTGGACCAGAATTGGGTCAAATACAGGATGAATCTGTGGAAAGGGAAAAGTTACTTTTTCTCAGGCGGTGGTTCAGCTATTTTGGGGCACATGGCTGTTTCTCTTTAGGTTTGCAGCAAAGGGGAGGAAAATAATGGAAAAAAAATCAAGGAAAAGAGAAGGAACCTCTGTGAGAGTAGCAAATGTAATTCATGAAATAGAAGAGAGTCTTACCCTGGAATTATCTCTGGGAAGACTGAAGGAGCATTATATTAGATAGCAAAGACAAAACTAAAGCAGCACATGAAATGTGAAATAAAAGCATTGACTTTAGAACTTTAGCATATGAACAACCAAAGCAGGAAATTCAGTTTACATCGCAGCCTTAAGACACAATCTCAACCACAGATAGGAAGGGTTGTGTATCCATTATAACATATGTGTAAATTAAAAGTTTCAGAAGCAGTATTTATCTTTAGTGTGTGCAATGCTTCCTGGTAGCTATATCTGTATCATCATAACGATACCCTACATTACTCTCCTGAACCCATTATCAGTCTTAAACTAAAATTTGAGAAATCTCAGCATAGAAGATAACTCAGGACCAGTATCAGAATCACCTGCAGATACACAATAACCTTTCCTCATGCTGGTATTTCTTTGAACCAGATCTATATGATGAATAGTAACCAGCTTCTTCTCTCTGTCATGTACTTCCTATAGCTTGTGAGTGAGTAGGCCTAAGGGAAGGTGGACTGGGTGAATTGCTGAGAGCAAAAGACAACTCTCCCCTCCCCCCTCCACCAGGCAGGTTCCAGACTTTCAGTACCGCAGAAAGTTAGAAAGTTCTCTACAATGATTGGGAGTCTCATTACACTTGTTAATTTAGTCTGAACCTACAAAGTTAAATTTGGTTTCATTTGCTTGGAAAATATCCTTATAGGGGTTAGAGCCCAGCTTATACTCTCATTAAACCAACCTGCTTTGATGAACAAATTAATTATCCTGGGGATAAAATTGGGAATGGGGTGGGGAGAATGGCTTGATTTTTGCCACCAATACAGTGAAAAATGTATGTCTGAACTCTTTGGAGGTCTGTTTCCCCACCACTCAGCCGGGCAGTGACCTTTTTCTCCTGCGTGAATTCAATCAAAGATGTCTTCCTTTGATTTAAACAGTTTACGCTTTTCTTAGAACTCAGCTGAAGCCACATGTATTATGTTACTATTGTTTCAGAGAGGTTTAATTATCATAACTATCAATTCAAATGACTCTTCTGTCATTTAAAAAAATGGTTTGTCATTTGTGGGAAAGGGATATATATGCATGTTTGTGTGTGTACATGTATGTGTGCATGTGTATATGTGTGTATGTAATTTCCAGTACTGTAGGCTGCAGATTTATCCAGTGTCTGTGTTAACCACAGACCACAGAGCTTGATCTACTTATTAGCTTGCTCCTTTAGACAATCAGTTAGGTACCGAAACCTTTTGAAGGTCATTGTATCCTTCCCTTTCTGAAAGCATCCCTTGAAGTTCAATAGTTTAAACAGCTTAACAAATTTCTGTTGCCTTTCTGTTCTTTGCTCTGTTATACATACATAAAAAGGAATATTACTTTCATTCAGAGAAGGTAATATAAACCTATGATTTCGGAAACAAGGTTATCATCAAATAAGCCTTTTATTTATGCTGTTCAAACTGTCTTTGGGGTATCACAAGTATCAGTCAATTTCAGGTCAATTGAATGTGTGAAATAGAAGTGGCATGCTATAAGCTTATGATTATATCCTGTGGTTCGAAATAGTGAATTTGATTACGTGACATGTTCCTGTTCCCTCTTTGTTGTTATTGCTGTGCACTTGACATAATGTACCTGTGCAAACCCTAAAAGTCAGCCGATAGGGAAAAGATCCATGATATCATTCTGTTCCTTCATTTAGGATGCTGCATATAAAAAACTCCTTCCACCTCCATTCCTGGAACTTTATAATTCCAATGCCAGTATCATAACCAAAGATGCAGGACAAGTTCCACATAGCACTGGGATGGAGATTTAGGGAGGGATGTATGGTTTCCTAAAATATGTGTAGGAGCAGAAAATTTCTATTTTGCCTTTATCTCTGAGAACACCACAGAGGTTTCAAATATATTGTGACTCCTTAACTCTGGCAAGTAAAATCAGTGAGTATTTTCTAAGATCATTAATATTATCAAGGTAATAAGGTAATGTAAGAACATTTGAATCTACAGGTCTGTCTGGTCAGTTTTACCTGGGGTCACCACACTGGTTATGTTGTAATTTAGCTCTGAAAACTCAATGTAAAACATGGAAGCCAGTATTTTGTCTAGTTAAATCTCACAAAACGTTGTTCATAATTTCCAAAATAACCAGTGATAACAACCACTAATTGTGATACTTAAATTACTAACTAGCATAATTATGTTTAGTCACATGGTAATTCTACTTTAGGAAGCAAAAGTAGAATCATTTTATATCTTAGAGTAGCTACACTGGACTATTGAAAAATTTGAAAACATTTATTATGATTTCTTCTGTTTAATCCTTATTACTGTCTAGGTATTAATATTTTAAATATATGTTATTTTATCTATAAAATTATTTAATCAAGCTTTGTAAAGTTAAAAAATGCTAGATAGACCAATTTTGTCTACTTTTCATTGGAATTGATTCCTTACTTGAGTGTCAACATACTCTTTTTTCAAAACATACTTTAATTTACAAAATTTTTTTGTAAACTTTGCTAGGTTATTCACATTTCTCTTTTATAGATATTAGCAGTTTTATACTTATTTAATTCATTGAACTCATAGTATATAATTCAAGGATTATAGATGCATACTTCTTCAGATATATGTTACAAAACCAAGGAGCCCATTATCACTATTTGAAGATGACATGTTGATATACATAGAAAACTATAAACATTCCACTGGATAGAAAAAAAATTGATAAAGTAGTAGATTGCAATATCATTTAACCTAATTCAATTATATTCCTATATGTTAACAAAAAGTTAACAGGGAAAGAAATCAAGAAAACAATCTCAATTATAGTCATATCAAAAAGAATTAAATATCCCAAAAAATAAATACAATAATGGTGGTAAAGAACCTATGCAATGAAAACTATAAGTCATCATTAATAGAAATAGAAAAAGACAATAAAAATTTAGAAATTTATTCATTGCTTATGTATTGGAAGAATTAATGTTGTAAAAGGCGTTTTTTAAAAAAGCATTGATTACCATTGATCTACAATATTCTAAGTTTTGTGATTATACCTCCATATGTGTTTACTGTGCAATCTACACACATTTCAGTACCGTTCACACTATCAAATTTATCCCCTCTACCTTTATGCTCTACCTTCTTTCCTTCTGGTAACTTCCATAATTTTTAGAGACTAAGAGTTATTTTTGTTTTGTTTTGTTTTGTTTATTTGCTTTGGCATTTTATAGTCCACATTTAAGAGAACCTGGCTAATTATCATTTATTTTATGACTATTCCACTTACTATAATCACATCAACTTCCAGCCATAATGTTGCAAAAGGTATTAGTTCATCTTTTTAATAGCTGAGTAATAATCCATCGAGTATATGTACCACAGCTTCTTTATCTAGAATTCGTTGATGAGAACTCACATCATGGCCCTGCCTTAGCTATTGTGAATAATGCTGCAGTGATCATAGGGGTGCAAATAGCTTTTAAAATTAGTGCCTTTGGATAAATGTGTATCTAGGTGAGGTATTGATAGATGACATAGTGTTTCTATTTTTAGTTTTGTAACTATTCTTCATAGCATTTTCTATAGCTGTTTTACCCTTTTACATTCCCACCGACAATGTGTAAGTATTCCTTTTCTTTCTTGCTTGTCCTTGTTGTTTCTACATTTTTGGATATAGGCATTTCTCACAGTAGTTAAACATTTGTTCACTGATAAATACACACAAAATATTTGTTGAGAGCCATTGACCTTGAGAGCCAGTTATTATCAGCTGAAGCACCAATGTCAAAGGCTCTTTGTCTTACCATATGATTTCAGAGGTCTCTTTGGGTAACTCTGTCTAGCCTATTGACGGGAAAAGGAATGAAAAAGAAAATCAGCTCTTCAATCACCTTTGTACTGAGGTAATGTAAATTTCTTCTACTATCAGAGACAAAGGTCCTCAATAAATATTTACTTCATGCAGTTGGCAAGAATTAGTTTCATTGCCTGATTAGATAAAAGAGGAAACTACTCCGTGGCATGGCAGCCATTTTCTAGCAATAATTCTGTTCTGTTAAAGTAGGCCTGAATTTTTCATGGAGACACAAGCGTGTCTACCAGGCTGTATCAGTTATTCTTATAAGGCAATCAGCGGAAACTAAGTCTGCTGACTCAGCTGTTTGTGTTAGAAGAATGTGATGCTCTTGTCAGAATCTGAAAGAAAGGTTAAACTGAACAGCTAGACCTCAGAAAATAGGAATCAGAGAAGCTACAGGAATAAAAGGATCTAGTTTAATGTTCATGGTCTTATATTGTGTCCATTAAGGTAAAGTGGCTCCAGCCACTGTTAGCCTGGGTATTATTCCAGTCAAGATTCAGAAAGAATATGTGAGGAAATGAAGATCTGATAAACAGATCACTTTTCCTCCTCTTAGTTAGTAAAGAAGGTTCTTTAACAGTTTTCCAAGATTGTTTTCAGTGGGTAACAGGAAGAGACCAAAACCAAAACAACATATAGGAATAGAAAAGAGAAGATGAGCAGTAGAAGATATAATGGAAGATACAGGCAGATTTCATGTGTTTTTAAAAATCAGAAATTTCAGACTATTTTTAGTTTATTAATTAAAAAATGGAAGAGTTTTTACTCTAGACAACAAGGAAAAATAAACAAATGAAGCAATATCTAAATTGTACTAACGTTTTAATAATCTCTCAATTACAAAATATTTTCCCCTTTTCATTGTAACTCTGTGACCTTAAACAAAATCATGAACATCTCAGAGGCTAACTTATCTATGTATAAAAGTACAAATAGGACAGTTTCTGTCCTGTGAGGTAGTGGTATTTGGATCTTTGGATCTTGGATTGTAACCAGAGGAAACTGACTAGGAAGAGGTGGGGGAGCAGCAGTGAACGTTCATATTTCATCATTTTAATGTCATTATTTCCCTGAAAAAAATCATAATACAATGTGATTATTGCTATTTAAGACTAAAATTATACTTTGCCATGGATATATTAGAATATACTCAGTGGGATCACACCAGAGAATGCATGACTTACACTGTCTTCCTGGGTGCATGCAGATTGTGTACAAGTATACTAAAAAGGCTTTTAGGCGAGGGTGACAAATGTAATCAACTTTAAAACATTTCCCCATATTCCCCACCAGAACACTATGGGTGAATTAGATCCAGATGCATACTAGCCAAGTGGATATATTTTAAGATACCCGCAGGATGGGGATTTATTTTTTAAAGTAATACTGCTAGAGTCAGTCTCTATAGATAGTTATCCCTAAAAATGAATACAATCTTTAATAAGTACCTAGTAGACCAGTGGAAATTTGTAAAAATTACAATGAAATATCTTCCAATCAGGTCTTACAGGGCACCTTACCCATTTACTCTATCTTGTAGTTGTAGTTTTCCAAAAGGTCTACTAAGCTGTCTTTCAAAGGTTTGTTTTAGCAAACGCCTGCTTCCTCTATTCACAAAGAAAGTGAAAGACCCTATAATTTTGTAGATTTTTAAAAGGTAAGTGAACAAAAAAGAGCATTTTCCATTGAGTTCAAAGAATGTACAGTTATACACTCTTTTCCTTTGGAAACACAGTCAGATAATCACCCGAGACTCTCTTCAGCCAACTCAAATAATACCACAAGTATAATAATGGCCATTTTTTTTTAAACTTCCTAAACTTTCTTGTTCTTTCTCCTGAAAAATACTAATGGGATTTATTTTATATGTGTATATGTATACACATGCTTTTAAAATATATATCAAATAAATAAATAACAATGTCTTTCTTTTAAGTTATAGTGATTTGCCTAGACATTATCAGCAAATAGCTAGGGCTAGCATTTCATGCTAAATTATTTGGTTTTGTTAAATTTATGTTTGTGGAATATCTCTTGTTTATAATTGAACTCAACCTAAGCTCTAGAAATGCTCAGAAATAGGGAGCATTATTAGAATACTAATTTAGGTATAATTTTAAAGATAATGTTTGGAATGACACTCTGTGATAGCAACTCCCAGTGTGGGAGCTTATTATATATATATTAAAACTAAAATCATGTTTATTGCCAAGGAATATGAAGTTATCATCCTATTAACCATGCAATACCCTACTTTCTATAGAGAACAGAATCATTTACAGCATTTTCTCAGTTCAAACTCCCTGTATTTAAAATTTTCTTTAAGCTCTTTTTCTTAACATGTAGACTGTCACCAAGCACTGTCTATATGGCTTGTCAAATAAATCCACCATCTCTTCCTTCCCTCTTGAAAAAGACTGATCTTGTCATGGCAATTTCCTTCTCTAAAGTCCTTGATGGGAACTCCCACTCTCATTTCTTTAGCATTGCAGGAATTCCAGGATTTTTGATCTTAGCTCTGTGTATTCCTATTTTTCCTTTGTATTCTTTCATGCTCTGTTCAACTACCACTTTTCCTCACATCATTTCCTCACTTCTGATAGTCAACTCCATCTCTTGAGTGGAATCAATTCCTTCCTCACCTGTGTTCTTTTTTCCCTTGATAAACATCTCTGTTGCCTGTCTCATCATACAGACCTTCACCTGAGTTTCATGTGTCATCTCCCTCACAGGACTGAATTCTGGAAAAGGTGTTCACTGCTGGGTTCAACATCTCGAACACTATGTCTGGCTTACTATGGTGCTCAATAAATGTTTACAAATTTACTTTGAGTAAATATCCTGCTGAAATGGACATAGTTTAAGAAAAACAAATTCCATATCTGACCTAAGACATTTCATATAATTATAAAGTTTAGAGTCACAATTACAACATCTAAAATATGAGGACACTATTTCTTCAGCTTCAGAGCTCTTCATGTAGCTCATCCTAATGATAAATAGACATTTTGGGATCTCAGTAAATAAGATCATTGGGAACATTACACAAATTATGCCCAGAAAACTAGCCCCGCCCCCCCCAGTAGCTGCATAAAAAAGTCATTTTATTTGATTTCTAGTTTGTGTTGAGGTGCTTTAGGTATGAATGGACATGAACACAGTGGCATAATGAGGTTGTTTTTTTTTTTATAAATTGTATTTATTTATGCATACAGAACTGGGGTACAAGCCAGAGGTGTAGGGGTGGTGAGAGGCTTCACCAGAGACAGAGTGGGGAGCAGAACAGGCAGATCTACAAAATACACTGCTGAGGGGAGCAGCCGGCAAGACAGGAGAGGTCTGCTGTGCGAGGTAGGTCACTCTGGGATAGAGATGAACTTGCACAGAAGCAGCCAAGCCTTGGCTTGTTAGCTTTGCAGTGCTGCCCTTCAACCCGTTGAACCTCCAGGGTGGGGAGGTGGGGGTAGGTGAGTGGCATAATGAGTTTTATTGATATGTCCAGTGGTGTCAAATTAACATTACAATGAATTTTTTTCAAAATAATTAACAAAGACCAAACCTTTCCACATGTAGGAATTATTGAACAGTAATTTTCTAATTTTAAGGAAATGTTTAAGTGAAAAGAATAGGATATAGTTGTGTATATATCTCCAAGTACAACCTAATATACACACACAGAGCCATATATTATAGCTATGTAAGTATATCTGTTTATCTATTATATATATTGGCATATACTCACATTTAGAAGAAAAAATTGACAGGGGCTAAAGATGGTAATTTTTTCTACATTTTCTATAATGTTCATTTTTAATTTTTATTTACCACAAACATCATTTTCTTCAAAAACATTCAATCTAACCTCATCAACTATAATTAGAATATTTTTAGAATAAAAATATCTTTCTTTAGATGGAGATGTTAGAATGCTGCAAACACTGTGGTATTTTTTTTTAATAAACTAATCTAGGAAATTGGAATGTAGGAATGGCTGGTACATTATGTAGTTTGTGAAATAATGAAAGTGATTGTAATCAATGTGGAAAACTGCATGTATAAATTGGAAACAGATGCTAATACACAGGTGGTTGAACAAAAAATAATATGGCCCTGGTTCAGCACTCTTGTGCTAAAGGAACATCTGGGTCTGTGTGTTTTATCCCAAAGATAGAAGTCACTAGCGAGAACTAAAATCAAGAAGTTTCTTGAGTGGATAGAGTTGAGTCAAAAAATGAACATCAAGGTGATCTGTGAGTCTGCATTACTTCTGAATGTCTATAAATGAAATTAATTTATGTGAGCCATGCATGAAAATATATTGCTACAAATATCTTGTGTCACATGAGCACATACATACCATTAATTTTTCGTAACATTTCAAAAAATATTTAATATTTCTAATTTAAAATATCCAATATCTAGTTAAGCATTTTACATGAATAGTTGGATGATTTTTCTTAAAAGGAAACATTTTCTGGAAATAATGTTCTTTTAAAAGTCATTTTTAGATGTGCTGTCTGTTATGTGATAAATAAATAAGGATACAGTTGTGTTTGTAGTGCACTGGAATACTTGCAAAGTTTTTATTTGACATAGAAATGTTTCTTTTACAAGCTAAGGTGATCTACTATGCAATCCTTCTTTTAACTTCCGCCAAAACAAATAACTATGTCCAGGACAACAAAATATTATAGTGATGGCATCTGAATAATAAAAATATTTCCAAGTTCCAATTTCACTTGTAGAAATGTTTAGTAAAACCAAAATTAAGAGTGTAAGGCTAAAAGAAGGGACCATCTCCTCCTAAGGAGCTTGTTGTTATACCATTTAGTTTTCACTGTTTGCAAGCTGAGAAAGAACAGATGAATCTGCATTCAAAAGGTACCCACTGTCTGGTAATGCTTTGATGGCCTGTACAATTTCCATTGAATTTTCTATAATACTGTGAGTGTGTGAAATAAGCGATATGTCAGAAATAATTAGACCCCATAGAACTGAATCCTTGATTGATAGGCTGCCTCTATTATATGAAAAAATCCTACTACCTATAGATCCATCCGTTTTACTTAGCCAAGACCATCTGTTTGTAGCCACCAGTTTTCCCAGAGCAACAATTCCTCTTCAATAAAGAAACTTCCATGGTATCAAAACACCTTTCACCGTAAAGTGTGTCTCTTGACTTCCTTTCTTTCTGTTCCTTCTAAACTAAATGCTATGTTAGAGAGCCAGGAAAGGTAGTGCTGAATAACTTAGGAAGTAAAATAAAACGAATATGGTAGACAGTGCTCTCAACAGACAAGGCATATTATGCATGTGCTTGCATAGATTTATGGCTACAAAAAGCTTTTTGTAAACAATGATTATCACAAAATACTTCTATATACTTAGTACTCTGGGATTATCAACATCAATGAGTAAACTTATTTTTCAGAAACATAAAGCTGGTATATTTAAATTTTAATATAACTGAAATCATAAGGAACATTATAAGGGGAAAACAATGTTGCATATTTTTGGAATTTAGCAATTTACATTGGTTATTTTTTCAGGAAAACACATGTGTTAGAATAGTTACAATATTATTAGGCCACTCTTGGTTGACAGTTTATTCAAGAAGACTGTCAACTTTATATAAATTCCCCATAAGTAAACTGTGTTGTGGGGGGAGGTCATACAGATAAACAATGTTTTGCATCCCTCACCCACCATTTCATACAAACTGATATCAATTTGGCGAACTAGGAGGTACATGCCATAAAAGCACCAGTGTGCACAGTACCTGCACTGCACACAGCCATTCAAAAGTGCATTAGGAATTCATGCGCACAGTCTGCTAGAGGTTGTGTCTTTCTACTTATATTGAGGGGAGAATGAAGCAGACCTGACATCTGCATCCTCTCTTCTCATAGTTTGTAAAGATAACAGAAATCGATTAGCAACCTTCAGAATATAAGCTAAAAGAGAATGTCTGGGAAAGAGAGGAAGTAATAGAGATGAGCAGGTATAACAAAGAAATAACTGAAATGAGAAAAAGGACTATCTGAATGAGAAATGTGATTTTGAAATTTTAAATTTGTGTACTTAAACATTGCTCACTCCATAGTACTAAGCTGATGTAAGCATATCAACTGATAAGATATGATCAACAGAGAAAAAGGCAGTCAGAATTCTTGATGAAAGGTAAAGTATAAAATAGAAGCCTCTGATTTGACATGGTAGAAAATGTAATGTGCTTTTCTCTCTCCTGGTGTTCCTGGGGAGGTTTTTTTGTTTGTTTGTTTTTGTTTTTTAAGATTTATTTATTTTATTGATGCATACAGAACTGGGATACAGGCCAGAGGTGCAGGGGCGGTGAAAGGATTCACCAGAGACAGAGTGGGGAGCAGAAATGGCTGACTGACTAACAATACTGTTGAGGGGAGCAGCGGGTGGGGAAGGAGAGGTCTGCCGTGCCATGTGGGTCACCTCTGGGGCAGAGATCGAACTCATGCTGAAATGGCTTTAGCTTCTTAGTGCTGTGCGTTAACCCGCTGCTGCCAGAAAGGGTCAGAAGAGGGGTTTTAACATGCATTCCTGTTGCATAGCCATTTTCTCTCTCCCTTCTTAGTGAGATGACTCACACTGTTCTGTAAACACAGTGAAGAAGCATAGGAGGGAACACGTGTGACTGCGCACAGACAATCTCTCAGGCACAGAATCACTGGAGTCAGTTCTAGCTCCACATCCTTTTTTTATCTTTCTTCATCCACTTTGACTTCTATTTTTGCACATCTAGGCTAGAATTTTAATTTTTTTAAAGGAACTGTCATGATCACACTTGTAAGACATATTATTACATATTTTAGCCCAGATATGTATCCAATAATCAAGAAAGTGGGTTGATTTTTTTTTTTTTTAGTATTAAAACATATACAGGGCCCTCCCTGGTGGCGCAGCGGGTTAAAACGCAGCACAAAGAAGCTTAAGTCACTTCCGCATGAGTTCGATCCCCGCCTGCCCTGGAGGAGACCCACATGGCGCGGCAGACCTCTCCTGACCCGCCCACTGCTCCCCTCAGCAGTGTACTTCGTCGATCTGCCTGTCCTGCTCCCCATTCTGTCTTTGGTGAGTCCTCTCACCCTCCGTATCTCTGGCCTGTACCCCAGTTCTGTATGAATAAATAAATAAATCTTAAAAAAAAAAAAACATATACAATAGAAACAGTATAAAAGATGCTACTGATCTGGTCAAGGTTAGGATCAAATCTTCACTAACTTCCATGCCTCTTCCTTCTGAATGTATCTAAAATTCATTTTAGACAATCCCTGAAATCAAAGCTGCATTCTTTTTAATTTTTCTCTACTACCAGCCCACATCACTCATCATACACGTTAACAACTCATCATACACGTTAACAACTCATTAAGAACTGGAAATGCAACAGTGATTTAAGTGTCTGTGTTATCTAGAAATTTCATGGTCTTTTATTTTCCACTGCACTGAACATGGTGTAAGTTGAACTGACCATTGTTTCTCTCTCTTCTTTCTACCTTTTGTTCAAGAAACAAGAAAAACTTCAACAAAGAGGTAGGGAGTAAAGGGGGTAAAACTCAAGATTCTGACTATACTTTTTACCAGAACATAAGCTCTGCAATTAACAGTTGTTTTGTCATTCTTATATTTTTCAAACTATGAAACTATTTGTAATACAAGTCCTCATTTTAAAATATAGATGTACCAAATCCTCTAGCAATATAGTCAGTCATTCACAAATATGGTGTATGGCTTCACAAAGAGTATAATCTAAAATAGATGTGAATAATTACCAGATAAACTATTGATTTTTTTAAGATGTATTTATTTATGCATACAGGACTGGGGTACAAGCCAGAGGTGCAGGGACAGTGAGGGAATTCACCACACATAGAGCAGGGAGCAGAACAGGCAGATGGATGAAGTACACTGCTGAGGGGAGCAGCGGGCGGGTCAGGAGAGGTCTGCCACACCATGTGGATCACCTCTGGAGCTGGCGGGAATCAAAGACACTTCATACTGAAGTGTCTTTAGCTTCTTATTGCTGTGCTTTAATCTGCTGAGTCACCAGATAATGTGATATTTAACAGATAATGTGTGATATGCAAACTGGATTAAAAGATAAGTCTGTTGAAATTCTGTTTAAGTACTGCAAAATGACAGATATGTACATTAGATACGTGTATTTCATGAAAAGGGTTATGAATTTGTGTCAAAAGGTTAGGTTTTTTTGAACTTCAGTCCTTTTATAGAATAATTGTATCAGCTATGAGGATAGAGATTTATAAGCTATGTAAGTACTAATATATCTATCACAATAGGACAAGATACTGTAGTAGATTACATTTTTTTTAAGGCTTTGTATTTATCTGTTTTTTGTTTCTTTTTTATTGATTTTATTTATGCACATAGAACTGGAGTACAGGCCAGAGGTGCAGGGGATGAGAGGATTCACCAGAGACAGTGTGGGGAGCAGACTTGAAATACACTGCTGAGGGGAAATGTGGGCGAGACAAGGAGAGGTCTGCTGTGCCATGTGGGTCACCTCCGGGGCTGGGACTGAACTTGCACTGAAGTGGCGGTGGCTTGGCTTTGTTTTGCAGTGTAGCACTCCAACCACTGTGCCACCAGGGAGGGCCCAGATTCTGTGATTTTTATATTTGTTCTGCCTTTAGCCATTTTAAGGGACCGACATCTACAAGGTGCCAGGATTATGTCACTTATACATAAATATCATGTCCACAGCCCAGATCCTTTCTAAACATTGTGCATTTCTTTTAAAAGATGAATATAACATATTCTTAAAAATTATTCATTGCTGTTGCCATTCGTTGCATATTTCTTAAATCGCAAATTGTAGGGAACTCTGCAAGAGTCCATAGCAGTGAAGTAGCAGGCAAGAATAAATATTCAAAAACACCCCAGAGAGATAAATGACTAGCTTTTGGAATATTTTCCTACTATAACAGTTCAGTGGTAATTGCCAGTTTCATTGTTCTTTCATTAAAAAAAAAAAATTCACACTGTATTTCTAGGTTTTCCTCCCTGTTTGAATTACTGTGTCTCTCAGTTTAAAAGTCTAAAAATCGAATACATAGTTTCAGTTGTGGCTTTCTGAGCTCAGACTTAACCAATTTTATGTCCATGTGTTGCCGAAATTTTCTTTCTGAGACTCCACTGCCCTGTTATCACAAAGTAAATCTCTAGGGGACTGTCAGATATCTGGGAGAAGTATAAATGGCCTTCTGTTTCTACCATAACAAGAACTCCCTGGTCAGGTAGTTGTGCCTGTGGAGAGGCTTAGGAAGGGCTGGTCTCCTGGGCTCTTTCAGGGCTGTGAGGTGCTGCTGGCACCCAGCGCCTATTCTTGTCAGGAAGAAGAGGCACAGGCAGATCCCTTCCCTTCAATAAAAGCTTTTCCAGAAAAGCCCCAACAGATGATTGCTTCTACCCCACTGGCTTGCTCCTCACCTCACTAAGCCTTTGCTGAAAGAGGGGCAGGTGGAAGGGTGGAATGAAATGTTGACCCTATTACTCTCTCCTCATTTGAGCTCAGAAAGCAGTCCTCGCTGTTTTCCCCTCTTTCCTGTCACAGAGCTTTCAGTATGAGCTCTTAATGCCAAACTTGAAATAGAATAGAATAATACCTCCTCATCCTGTTCTCCAAGAAAGTCCTCCAGGGACAGGATACTCCATCTGAGATTAAAAGAAACAATCACCAGTGGCTAAGGTAAATTCAAACCCCAGGTGAAATACATCACTTAAAATATCTGTGGGTTTTGAAACAGAAGCTGCCATCTCATGACAATGTAATCTAGCCCTTCTTCTACCCCATACTTTATAGTCACTATATATTTCTTGACGTTAAAAATCCTTAACTGCTTACTTCCCATTTTTTTTACATCCTTTTGTATCAATAATAAAGAATGGCGCTATGAGGACATAAAATAAATAACGCTAATGTTCTGCATATTCATCTATGTTTGTTTTATGTCGGGGACCATCCCGATCACCAGTTGTAGGGGGCCAGACCAGGCAGGGTCTTACGGTGGGAGCAGCGTCAGTGAGCAGGGATTCCTAAAAGGGGGGGAAAGGGGAGCGGGCGTGAGGAAGACACGGGAATTGGAGTTGGGTGCAAGTTTTCCTTTCTGCTCTTAGCAGAAGTTTATTTTATACATTAGGAGCAAGCAATGGGATGACATTAGCACATGAACTGGGCTGAGAGATTATAATCATCCTTTTTTTCTAAGAACAGTTTGGGGTCGTATGGACCTTCAGCTGAGATTATAATATTTATTATTCTTAAAATCAATCTAATAAAGTTAGGACAGGTACATAAATTTATAAAATTTAAGGCTAATATTGTTATATTTACCACAGTGTGGATTAGCTAAAATAAAGTCCCTTTAAACCTTAAATGCTACTTAATGATCTTCATGCTCATCTAGACATCTTAGAGGGTAAAGTCAAGTCAAGGGCTAGGGTGGAGGCTGGGTTGGAGATGTGAAAGAGGATAAAGTGAGGTCGGGCCAAGGTGAAGTTGTGAAAGAGGGTAAAGTCAAGTGGAGGACTAGGTTAGAGAAGTTTTCTGGTAGATAAATCACTAAGGGAAATAGTAAGATTCCTCAGTTAAAGACCGAGCAATAAAAAGCTTAAGAGAGTAGAGTGCTAAGATTTGGGTTCTCGTCTGGGCAGTAAGAGAACTCTGATTTTTTTTTTTTAAAGATTTATTTATTTGTGCATACAGAACTGGGGTACAGGCCAGAGGCTCAGGGGCGGTGAGAGGCTTCACCAGAGACAGAGTGAAGAATAGAACAGGCAGATCAACGAAGTACACTGCTGAGGGAAGCAGCGGACGGGTCAGGAGAGGTCTGCCACGCCATATGGTCACCTCCAGGTCAGGAAGGAATCGAACTCGTGGAAGTGGCTTTAGATTCTCAGTGCTGTGTTTTAACCCGCTGCGCCACCAGGGAGGGCCGAACTCTGATTATTTTTAACATGTTCTAGTACTGCCTTGTTTTACAATATTGATTTTGTTATAAGCCAATTGCTTTTATTAATCAGCCTGTTGTAATATTATTTTTTACTTCAAGTGGAATTTCCTGTCCTGGGGCAATGCTTGCTTGCCTGGGCCAGGCAGCGCTTTATGAGGCTAAGGCAATCCAGTTGAAAACTGATGGTTGCTTAGAATATTTTGATGATTATACAAAAAAGGGAGGTCATAATATAAGTTTGCATGGAAATTCTGATTCTTCAGAGCATTTCCCCTCCGTCCGGACTTTTTGGCTACAGAAGTTACATAGCTTGTGTCAGTTTTATATTGGTGGCAAGATGTATAATTTCTTTTATACCATTTAAATAAAATATGATCATAATTATAACATTAAAATCTAACTAGATTATGTCATGTAAGCATGATGTAAGCTGAAACACTTTCAGATTTTCTTGATATGTAGCAACCAATCACCCCAACATAATTCATTTATAATCGCTTGTCTTTACTAGTTCATTGTTGATATTATTGGCATAACTAGGCTAACCTAGTTTGATTGAGGTTTAGATTCTTTCCTTTTAACTTACATAATGACAAAATTATAAGCACTCACCACTCTGTGTTGACACTACATTATAGAACCAGCTACTAGTTAACTATTACCTGTACTTTTCTTAAGGGTAAACCTGTGATTGGTTTCAAAGCCAGAAACAAAAGGGCATAATTTGACAAAAATCATATCACCTAATAGTTCACAGACATCTGTCAGCAGTTTTGGTTCCTTTTAAAGGGCAGCACATGGCTGACTGATCTCATAGCAGGATTTATAAGAGTAATTATTGTCATGTAATACAACAAATCACTTTTACTACTGAAAACCTAAGCTTTCAAATTTTGACTTTTAGTTGTTGAGTTCTTAGAGAGAGGTGTTCTCTTCTCTAAAATGATTTTGAATTCCAAGATGAACCCTGCATTGAAATTTAAAGACTTTATTGGCAAAGTAGAATAATGATTTTAAATCATTAAAAATAATATAGCTTTTGCTTCTGCATGTAGAGTACTTACTATGGGTAAAAACACAGAGTTGAGGCCCTCCCTGATGGTGTAGTGGGTTAAAGCACAGCAACATGAGTTCTATCCTCGGTCCCAGAGGTGATCCACATGGCGAGGCAGACCTCTCTTGAGGTCTGCCCACTGCTCCCCTCAGCAGTGTACTTCATCAGTCTGCCTGTTCTGCACCCCACTCTGTCTCTGGTGAAAACTCTCACCACCCCTGCACCTCTGGCTTGTACCCCAGTTCTGTATGCATAAATAAATAAAACTTAAAAAAAACACACAGTTGAATCTTTTAGGATAACACTGCTTATTAACATCAAAATTAGTTGTGCTTACTAACATAAAAAAAGTGAACATGCCACTAATTGACAAGTAAAGTAGATCTTTGGATACAAAAATAATCTGACTTACGCTAGTTGAAAAGTGCTTCTGAAAAGTGTTCTTTCTATAGGTGACCCTGCTTTCTAACCACATTCCACTGTATTCCAACATGGAGAGACAGTTCAAGAAAATAACCTTTCTGAGCCTGGGTCTGCTCCCTCATAAGGCTATTATATGTAGAAAATGAGACATTTTATGTAAATCAGTATAATTCCTGCCACATAACATGTACCTAGTTTATTGCACAGCTCTTATTTCTTATTTACTGGGAGTAAGGACTTTGTATTTAGAGAGGAGAATACTAATTTTGTTGCAAGATAAGAAAAAGGAAATAAAAAACTTGCTAACACAAATATAACTGTATTAAATTCCCTTGGAGAAAAGGAATTTGCAGAATAGTGATATGATTGAGATGACAGAGAGAATGAAGACATTGCAAAGTGGGTTTTTCTTAACATTAAACACATAAACAGCACTTATTTTCTCCCAAAGAGTACAGGACACCATTGCATAATGGAATACCTACAGAAGCTACCACAGCAGAAACTCAGACAAAATTTAGAGGAAGGAAAGAGAACCACTTAATTCAGATCTGACCAAAAGTATCATTCAATAGCCAGGATTAAGAGACCAAAGGCTGACCAAAACAGTTGTGGTTTACATGGACTCCAGCAAGCAGGGGTATTGACCATGAGAGTTTTCAACACCTCCCAATTATTCCTTGCCCAAGCTGCTTAGTGGGTGAGGTACTGCCCTATGAGTTATCTGGCATGTTGGTGTTGTAAAATGGGAAAAATGGGAAAATCTTGGCAACCAGTTTTACCATTTGTTCTGATTATGAAACCTAAATATCCATCCACCTACCCCTTATATTTTCAGCAAATATACGCCACCTTTATCAGAAAGCAAGAGTTTTTCCAGGTTTATCAACCATTTAAATTCACATTTCATTGGCCAGGTATGACCTATATGCCTTTCCTAGTTGCAAGGGAAACTGGGAAAGAGTCACCTCTATAGCAGAAGGCAACAAGGAAGAAGACAGCTAGATTTGCTATACAAGTAAGGGTGTCTGTCATAATAAAAAATGAAAAGAAGCTCAGGTTAAGACAAACCTGTATCAAGTCTCAGCTGTCACTGTTGTACTCTGTTATCTATTAGCCACCCTAGTCTCCTGCTAGACAAAGAGAAAATTTAACTAGCAAAAAAAATGAAGAATGATACGGTTCTCAACATTTTGTACCAAGTCATACTTTGAACTATTTCCTCTTTCCCTACCACTTTTATTTTATTATCAAAGTGCGTTTTTTCTCTATTTAAGATACTTTTCAGATTGGAGAGAAGCTTAGCTCTTGTGACTTTGAAGCTGAGACTATTCCAACAACCCCCATCCAGATCCATAAGAAGCCCAAGATATGAGCAATTGAATAGTTCAGAGTGGCTGCCTCACTACTTCTGCCCAAATTACTCTGTTCTTTTTCACCTTCATTTCTGCCTGAATATCTTCCTCTCTGCATAAACTGACCATGTGAGCGTGGTTCATTATGGCCGCAGAATGAAAGTGTGTAATTATAATTTCAGCAGCACTACCAATAAAACATTAATTAAGCATGCCATTATTTATATTTAAAAGTATAATGAGGACCTCTAAGGAGATTTTTTGTCTCGTATCATCTTTTAAAGATACTGTGTTTTCAAAAGTCATCCAACACATATGCCAAATGCCACATAATAAAGTGTATGTCCTGTACATTCTCTTTGTTAAGGTGTAACCATAATACAGTGAAATTTAAGTCCAGGCAATTATCTTAATTATTTCTAATTCTCCAAATCATAAATTAAGATAATTGATATTCCATATTTTATAATGAATAAAGCTTATTAAATTAGATATCTGATTTCTTTCTCTTTATATTTCAAAACCTAAATATTCTTTGATACCTAATCCACAGAGCATTTCTTTATATTCATAAGAATGTGAACTTTTAAGATGTAATTGTTCAATCTTCAGAGGCAAGATAGCTTTACTTCTCAGCCTCTCCTTGCCTTATGCCTGCTATGGTCCTGCATACTAATTTCAGAAATACTGAGCTCCTGTTAGTCAACATTGTTCCAATGAGAAAATCTGTTCATGCAATTATTCCCATATTTTTTGAATCATATATTTATCATTGTAACTTCCCTTTTGTTCATCTCTGAGCCATCAACTAATTTCATGATAATCAATTATTGATTCAAATGTGGAATTCCTCATCTTTCTTGGCACTTCATTTAAGCAGGTTGTGAAAGGCGGGGTGTGATTTAAGAGAGAATGAACAGTATTTTATACTAAGCAACCTCTCTTGGCCGGGAAGGAACTCAAATCTTTACCAAAAAGTCATCACTTTTTCCCTTTTAGTCAGATGAATGTTCACTTTCAAAACTAACAAGTTGATTCATATAATTATTTTGTATTGCTTAAATTTATGCAGTACTTCTCACAATGATTCTTCCTGACTCCTCTAAGCTTTTGGCTGGTGAATGACAGACTCAGAGCTATTCTGCTTGTTAGATTAACATCAGAAAGCAGAATTTTCATCTGGCCACCAGGCCTTTACTCATCAAATCAGCAAATGGAACTAATGTGGAATAATAATGGGAGCACTTCCTTGTGAGAACAGAAGACTGAAAGGGATTTTTATAAAACATGCAGTTCACATTTTTTAAAAATCACAAAAGCTATTAAACACAATGCATCTTATTTTTCATGTCAGCTAAGGTTATCATTGTCTCTTCTAGGACATTCGTGATTTCCATGCAACAAGCGATGTTGTTGAGAATTTTCTGATAATCATTTTAAATACCAATTATGTAAACAGTATTTCCTGTCTTTGGACTGAATGCTCTATCTACCTGTGCATTTTGTGTATTTTAAATATCTAATTAAATTGGAGATTTTTTTAAGACTCTAGTGAAATGTGATCCTAAGAAACTATCAGAAAAGCAGCAAATGCTCAATAGGATTTTTCTGCACTGAATGCATAAATAACTTCTTTACATTTTTCTTCATGATATTTTAATAGAGTGATTGTAAATACTCTAGGGAAGAGAGATGCTTTTAAGTTCTTTCAAAAAATCAACTTAATTATATAGTTGACTCCCGTACATGTAAATGAATTTATGTGACTACTTAAGGTAGAGATGTGTGCTTTTATTCCTATCAAAAGCTGAATTAACATAATTTATATACGGAATCGTCAAAACTACTACCAATCCCCTTTAAAAACTAGTTTATGATACTTGGGATTTTCACAATTTCAGGTTTTGTAGCTGTAAATAGGTCAATGATTAAGAAGTCCACGTGAGTAAACCTGTCTACAAAATGACCATCCTACTGGAAATTACCTTTCAGTTCACTGTTTTGCATTTTTGTTCTCCCCTTGGATTCATTCATATGGATATGTGAAATCAGATACCAATCACTCTCTTAACATTCAAACCACAGTGTCTCTAAAATGTTCTTCAGGTCTTTCTTCAGTGTCTGTTGCAATACAGTGACTCTTTCCACCCTCATGTACTCCTGTCAGACAGAATGATATATGACAAAAATTTAAAGGGAATATATGTTAATCTTAATGCTTCTGCCAGGTTATAGTGTATGATTTTAATTAATGTAAAAGAAATGAGACTTTCAGGTTTTGTAGCCTAAAATTTGTGAAAATTTTAGATCAGAATGCTTCAAATTTCTTCCTCAAATATGTTGAAATGTTAAAAAATAATGTACACTCACATAAAGCTAATATCTAAAACTGTTCATAAAATCAAGTGGTAACAAAGAAAGTCATCTCCAGCTTGTTGGATAGTCTGAGTGGAATATATTTGTGTTTTGATCTAGAGCTTGTAAATTGGAAAGCTAGCTTATTTAATGTATAATAAATGGTAAATGGCATTATCATATAAATAAATTTCTTGATCCCAGACTGCTTCATCCTCAATACCCACACAATAAACCAAAACTTTGATCAATTTTGCATTGATCAAAAGCTCTGCTTTACTAGAATCACCATATATTTAGTCAGCCAATTATCAGATAGATGCCAAACCAATGCTGGGCTTTCTCACTGTGTAACAAGGTGTCACCAGAAAAAGGGGAGGTTCCAGGTTCCCTGCACCACCAAAAGGAGAGTGGAGCTAGCAGGGAAGAGAGGAAACTGGGGAGGATAGAAACAGGCTGGAGAAGCAGGAGGAGATCTGAGTGAGGCATGTGGAGCAGAGAGACATGTGAAGTGGCTCTTGTTTCTTGGTACTGGACTGGGTGAAACAGATGTGGGTAAGACACACATGGGGAGGCTGACTATGGCAATGTGTTTATCTTGATTTTGATCTTGCTCTTTTCCTCCCAAACTTTTCTGGCCATTTCTGACCCTTTTCTATGGGTCCCTGCCAGAAGGCACTTTTTAAAAAACCCGGCACTTGTGGCGGGCTTTGAGGCCTTGCTTTGGGCCATTCCCTTTTGGGTGGACTTTTACTCACGAGGGGATCGGTAACTTTGGGTGTTTGATTTAGAAATTATATTCTTTGTCTTTTCTGTACTGCACACTCATTGTATTAAAGTTCCTTTTAAAAGTCTTATATGTTTTGTCTTGATGTGGCAGATGGCAGAACCTATGTAGAGCAGGCAGGTTTGGGGCTCAGGCGTGCCCCTCTCCCTGCCCTTTAGCAACTCCAGACCAGGTTCTGATCAATTCTATGGCTGAAGTCAATCCATTATATTCTCTTTGTGTCTTCCTTGCTTTGTATTTTTGCTCCATGAGAACTTCTTTTCCACCCAGTGTCACAGTTCTCCAAGAGGAGACTTTCTGCTTCATGAGTGTTACCTTTGTTTGTACCATCTAAACTCACTTCTTTAGTACTTTTTTTGTTGGCATTATTGAGCTAATCAGTCTTACAGGACTTCATTATCAGTTCAAATATGTCTACATTCTTAAGACAGCCATCTCTTCTGAATTCTAGGCAGACATATAAAATGATAAAATAATAGAAAGATGATGGATGGATGAATAGATGCTATGTAGATTCTAGATAGATAGATAAATAATGATAGGTAGATAATAGATGATAGATAGATAGATAGATAGATAGATAGATAGATAGATAGATAGATAGATAGATAGATAGATAGATAGATAGATGATAGATAGAAAGAGATAGACCATTTAACAGAAACACGGTGCTGAAGCATGGGGACCTGAAGATAAGCAGCCTGGGGTCTTAGTAACAACCTTTAGATCAGTTCCTGGTGTATGAATCTGGCTTGATGTTAGATCATGTACCGCCATGAGCAGAACCCTATGACTATTAACCCTTTACTCACTCTTTAGTATGCAGTTATACAGTCCACCTTTTGGTATGTAGCCATGGCATATTTGACCATGTACAGCCAGTGTAAACTTACCTTGAAACTTGTGAAACTGAAAGTGTATGTAAGCTCCTGGTTTCCTACAAATGGGGTCAGCCTTGGGATGCAAATCCACTGAGTCAGCACAAGACAATCATGTTTCTTATTAGCCCTGGTGTCTAAGTTTCCATTCTACCACATATTTCTGGTGCATTGGCTGGAAACAGAATATGGTGTATTCACCTCCCTTGACCTAGGAGATTGGACCGGACATCTGGGAGGCCAAGCCTCCTAGTTGACAAACACAGTGGGCAAACAGAGTTCAGCCTTTGGACTGAATCTGCTGAGTCAGCACTTGTGCAATAAGCCTGCTTCTTGTTAGTCCTGGTGTCTCTTTCCCTTCTGCCATGTAATAGTACCTTGTCCTTAGGTCTCGGTTTGGTAGTAAAAAAGACGTAGTTACCATTCACATATTTTGCCAAAGCCCTTTACTTCCTCTATAAGATTCTCCCAAGCGCCGTGAATTTTCTAATTGTCTCAGCGTTCAGCACAGCAGACTCAATAGTGTGTTACTTTTCAGCAAAATAGATAATGTTATTGAGTAACGAGGAAGGTAGAAAGGAAAAGCCAGGATGCTGTGAACTAGAATGAAGTGAATCACTTCTGGGAAGGACTTCATGTAGAAGGTAAGGCTCCAGAAAATTATCATATTGCTAAGTGCCCATGGACCCTTAGGTGATTCTTTATGAGCACATGCATACTAATTTGAAGGCCAACATATAATTGATGCACAACTTTGCACAACCTTACAGTCTGAAATGACTTCAACATGCGGATTTCAAATCCCAATAGTCTTTTGGTCAAGGAATCTAAATTAATCTTGTGCTTGACTGAGAAAAACCTAAATGCTACTCTAGGATACCACTGAATTTGAAACTAAAATCATGAAAATCCATGATTCTTTTCTAAGCAAGAATTCATGAAACTGTGAACAAAAACAGAGGGCCTCAAAAAACCAAGAAATTCTTCCCGGTGACAGTGTTTTAAGTTGGTAATAAATTCAAAAATATTAAGGAAGTCCCACAAATGATTGATGTAGAACAAAGAAGTCATTTTCGCCTTGACTGCTCTAATTTCTTTATAGCTTCATTTTTTTCTTTATGTTTAAAAAAAAATGCCTTTGTGAAATAATTAATGAACTTTGCATTTGTTACTAAGTAACTTTAAAACCTGGAAAAACATTTTAGTTTCTACACCTTAGGGAGAAATGAGAGAGGTCCTGTCATCCCCAGGGCCAAAAATCAAGGGGAAAATAGTACTATGTTTACACAGCTTATTCAGCTATATTTAGCTATATTTTTCTAATATATTCTATCAAAAGCTGCTTCTCTTTTTGTTCTAAATTGTAGTTTGTTCTGTTTATTGCATTTAGTGGCACAGTATAATCCTATATTATCTTAGCTTTTTTAAGTTGTCCAAAATGGTAATTCTAATATTTTATGCCACTTGGGCTGATTTGTTTTCCTTAAGTGTTTTTCATTTAGTATTTCCTCACTATCCTCTTAAACCCTCTATTTCATGACCTCAGACTTGCTTTGAAAACAAAACTAGGCCAAATGAGAAAGTGTGACTGTGTTTGCACAAATTTTTGCCATATCTGCTGGCAAGAGTGATCAACACTGGATGTCTTCTGTATGTAAGAAAATAAACCCAGAACATTGATTTTTATAGTTTTTCTTAAAGGATAAAGTCCACAGACATGACTGAAATTAATAAAGTGGTAAGACATTGACACATGCCATTACTTCAGTAACATTGGTTGGCACTTTATGAAGATATCTAAGAGAAAGTGACTCTTCAGCTATTACTCATGTTATAGTCAACAAGTGGCAAACACAGCTTGGACAGGCAAGATAGTAAAATGGTCACTGGCACATTTTAGAGTTGACATGATAAGGCAAGCTCAGGGGCCTTGTTCTTTTTGTGATGGTCACATTAGGTAGTGATTAAAGTTCATTTCAAACGTACTTAAAGATAAAAGTAATGATTTGGCTCTCCAACAACTACAGGCAAATCCATCTTCCAGCAACTGCAGGCACATCCTATATATAGATTGTCACAAGTATATGCACTAATCTACATACTCATTTATGACCAGGTATGCACTAGATGTTCCCCCTCTCTCCTCAGAGACACTCTAGCCTTTACAAACTAGTATGTCTGAGGCACTTGATGTTCGAAACTACAAGTAAATTAGAAGTAGAAAAATGAGATAGAATAATAAACATAGCCATTTTCTGATTAGTATTCAATAGCTCCAAAGCAATAATTCTTCAAATTTGTGTATGTTTTGCTAGTACAAGTTATATCCATCAACATTATCTCTTTAGATCTTTGTAGTATACTATCAGGCTCACTAGACAAAAGTTTTCATTTTACTCTCATGTTAAGAATGACCCAGAATGATTTTGACTTCTGTAAAGGCACAAAGTTATGAAGAAATGCTAAATTTTATTTTATTTTAAAAGATTTATTTATTTGTGGGGTACAGGTCAGAGGTGCAGGGCAGTGAGAGGATTCACCAGAGACAGAGTAGAGAACAAACTGGCAGATCTATTGAAATACACTGCTGAAGGGAGCAGCAGGGAGACAGGAGCGGTCTGCTGCACTATGTGGGTGACCTCTGTGGCTGGGATCGAACTCATGCTTCAGTGGCTGCAGATAGCTTCATAGTGTGCCCTCTAACCCCTTGCTCCACCAGTGATGTCCCCATGCTGAATTTTAGATGCTTATATTAGACCTCCAAGGCTGCATAATGATCATATTGACAAATTTCAAGAAAGAAGGTTATTGTTTTCATAACCCATTTAAGGTTCAGAATCCATTTAATAATGGGGGAAAAATTCTTCATATTCCCTACTAGGACTGAAATGTGTGGCCATATCTTTTAATCAATACATATTTGTATTCACAATATCTAGATGATAGTCACTGGACTAGACATGGATCTTAAGGGTTTCATTGTTGAACATAACGTGTCCTGCCCCTCATAAAACTTACTACCTAATAGGCGAGCACACACAGTGCAGGTAAATACAAAACAAACATAACAAATTTAGAATGCTATGAAATGAAACCATAGAGAACTAAAGATAGTAGCTGAAACTATAGGAATTGCATCCTGAAATAGTAACATTTAAGATACGACTTAATGATGAGTAAGAGTCAGCTACGTGAACAGAAATGATTTGTAGGACGGCCCTGAGGGCAGCAAGTGTCTTTCAAGTTTTAGGAAGTTAGAGTTAGAAATGAAGTGTAAGAGAAGCAAGGGAACTAGATGGATGCTGCAGTGAAGAGATGAAGATAGAAATGTAGACAGGAGCTACATTAAAGAGTTTGGATTTTATTCCCAGTTCAAATGAAGTCTTGATAGATTTCAAGCAGGGAAGAGTGCTATGATCTATTTTACATTTTTGAAAGATCATTCTGTCAACTTTGTGTAGAAAAAGAATTGGAAGGGCTTTGTTGTGGAAGTGGAGATACCACTGATGGCGCTACTGTGGAGTGTAAGATCGGACTACAAGGAGGCACTGGGGATGGAGAGAATGAGTAAGATATATTTGGCAAACTTTGGGGGTAAAACGGAGCATGCAGACAGGAGTTAGTGTCAGTGCCGAGTAAGGAAAGTGACTTGATCCCCAGGTTTCTGACTTGTCCGGATGGCTAATTGGTGAGCTGTGCAAACGTGGGAGACAGTGCAGGGAAGAAATCAGCAGATCTCTGATGTGTACTTCGGAAATTTGAGATTCCTATGAGAACTGTATGTCTAAGTTCTTTTTATTTTTTTTATTTTTTTTAAAGATTTATTGATTTATTCATACAGAACTGGGGTACAGGCCAGAGGTGCAGGGGCAGTGAGCCGATTTACCGGAGAGAAAGTGCGGCAGATCGATGAAGTACACTGCTGAGGGGAGCAGCGGGTGGGTCAGGAGAGGTCGCCACGCCATGTGGATCTCCTCTGGGGCAGGTGGGAATCGAACTCATGCGGAAGTGGCTTAAGCTTTTTAGTGCTGTGCTTTAACCCGCTGCGCCACCAGAGAGGGTCCTCTTTTTATTTTTTTATCTTTTTTGTGTCTGACTTATTTTTTATAGCATAAGGTCCTTGAGGTTTATCCATGTTGTAGCAAATGTCAGAATGTCCTCCTTTTTTTTTTTTTTAAAGATTTAAAGCATTTTTTTTTTAAGATTTATTTATTTCTGCATAGACAGCTGTGGTACAGGCCAGAGGTGAGAGGATTCACCAGAGACAGAGTAGGGAGTAGAACAGGCCAACTGACAAAGTACACAGCAGAGGGGAGCAGTGGGTGGTCAGGAGAGGTCTGCCGCGCCATGTGGGTCACGTCTGAGGTGGGGATCAAACTCATGCTGAAGTGGCTTTAGCTTCTCAGCACTGTTTTAACCTGCTGCGCCACCAGGGAGAGCATTTTCATTGTGTGTGTGTGTGTGTAATGCCTAAATTCTAAAGGGAAGCTTCAAGGTACAGTTATGAATCTGAAGTCATCAACCTTAATATTTTATTTCAAGTCAAGTACAATAAAGAGTTAAAAGAAATGCTGAGGACCAAGGTTGAAGAATACTAAAGCTACTGGTCTTTCTAGTAGGTCGTTATTGGTACCAGCATCACCCCTATTTAATAATAATGAAATTTCTAGTTTCAGGAAGAATGATTCTAATTGTTTAACTTTAACCTCCTGTTGCATATCATAACTATCAGCATTATATGCACATGAGATGACAGAAGGAAAAACTGTTAAGTGAGGCAAAAATCAAAATGTCACTGCAGTCTTTTCCCTTTTTCCTTTGAACTTTTCCATTTTTTTCTACTTATGAGATCTGGACATTTTATGATCTTTACCATAAGGTCTTAAGCATGAAAGGATCTGACACCTTGTTGCCAAGTCTAGAAAAGCTTCCTGATGTTTGACATGCCACTTAACAAGTAGGATAAAAAGGAAATCTCTCTGAGATACTGAACAAAGAGTCTAGTACTAGATGATTATTTAATAGTTAAGGAAATTCAGACTAGAGACAGATATAATTGCCTAATTCAGATAAAGAGGTAAATATTATTAGCTCCAGAAGAGTCTCCTAATTCTAAGTAAAGACATAGTGAAAACCAAAAGAAATGCAGAAGATGCTTGGAAATTGGGTAGAGAAGCAATTGAGAAGAAAGATAAGCAAATAAAAGCAATCTATATGCTTGTTACATTATCAGGGGGTTGAATGAAAAAAAAATGTATCATTTTTAAATTTAGTAAATTTCTTTCTTTAATTGGATTTTAATATTTAAGTATCAAAACCAGAACACTAATTTAGGCTTCAGCTAAAAATAAAGAAGGCAAGAGCTGAAGGAGAGAATAATGCAGTGAATCATATATCACAACATAATCCATCAAAACCACAGAGCCTACAATTTTCTTCCTTTATATGCATTTGAAAAATGACTTCAGAGTATATGCTTATAATGATAAGTAATGAGAAATCTAAGTTGAGGGAAAACTTCTTGATATCAGTTTTGTATATTAATGTATAAATCTGATAGCCACAATTAATAATAGTTAAAAGCATAGATGGCCCTGGGTTATACAGTTAACAGAAGATAGGTTCACCTGTCCATATGAAGTTTGGGAACATTACTCAGATAAAGTGAGGGCAATTAACCTGACAGCATTCACTGAATTGTTGCATACAATTGTTATAAAAATAATGTAGGTCGGAATATGTCTTACATTATTATTGAGAATTCTAACAACATATTTAAATTAATCATTATTGAATCATAACTTGGAAATCAATGAATAAATCTGAATCTGAGATTTATATGGATAAAATAAGTAGGAACAATTCTTACTGAATTTATATTCATACTTCAACATTAATATTATTTTAAAAGGCTGTTAAGTCCTGTTCAGAAATTGCAGGATTTATGAATCAATACAGGTAAATTTAAAACAAAATGTCTGTCTTTTTGACATGTTCTATAATGTGAATGTACTAAATAGCAAATCCTCAGGGTAAATAATTCTAAATCCTCTATATTTTTACTGAAAAAGTTAAAATATCATTGTCATTGCAAATAAACTGTCATCACCATTGTTAATAATTGCTCTAGGTATTCTATATAATGTTCACAAAGCTTATTTTGAAATTTCTCTGTCATTAGAACTTTACTTCTGATATTTATTATTTTTGTAGTTTTAGTGACAGTCATGTGATAGCTGTGCATGCCAATATCAGCTTATGTAAGCATCATCTGTGTGTTTTTCTTCTGTTATCTCAACCCATTAATTTATGAAAATACTAAATACCATGATTTAAAAATTAATATCCTGAAATAAATATGATGATATCATTTTTACTTCTTTTGTCAGTAAAAGGTGATATTTTCTGTTACCTGGATCTAGGGTTTCACGTTTTGTGATTCCATGTATAAATGATGTGTAACACAATATACAACTTTCACTTCAGATCTAACTAAGAGTTCTTTATATATTCTGGACATTAATTCTTTATCAAATACTTAATTTCAAACTTTTTTCCATTCTATAAGTTGCCTTTCACTTTGATGACAGTATCTTTTGATGTGCAAACGCTTCTTAATTTTAATGTGGGCCAGTATCTATTTTTACTTCTATTGCCTGTGTCTTTAGTATCATTTCCAAGAAATCACTGGCAAATCTGAAGATGTGATAATTTGCCCTATGTTTTTTTTTTAAGAATTATAAATGTGGCTCCTATATTTAAGTCTTTTATATTCACTTTGAATTAATTTTTATACATATTGTTATTAGGTAAGCTTCCAAATAATTCTTCTGCATGTAGATATCCAGTTTTCCAAGAGGCATTTGTTAAAGAGACTGTAAATAATTATATGCCAATAAGTTGGATAACTTACATGAAGTAGAAAAACTACAGCATGTACCAACTTTATCTTCCACACCATACAAAACCTCTGCTCTTTTATGACCCTATCTCTGGCCCTTTCATTTGTTTATGTCTCAAGCTGCATCTTTATATATATACATGTTTTAAAAGAAACAGAATAATAACAACTTGTTAATTCATTAGTTGTTTAATTATGCAAAAACACAAGTGGAGATACTAATCAAAGTTACCACTACTGATGCCCAAAGCAAGGATGTCCTGACTTTGCTCAGAAATGTTTGTAATTCTAACTTGTATTAAGTATAATTGAGGCTATTAACCTTCAACCTGTCACAGTCAGTGAGATAATTTATTAATTTGTTACCAAGAGCCTATACTTCAGTGTAGTAAATGTATGTATTTTTTTTTAATGTGATGACCTCAGGGAAATTCTTAATATCTATCTACTATGTCCTCTGACCTTACCAACCCTACTCTTTCACTTATCTGTTTTGTCAATACAAATGAGTTATTGTTTGCAACAAATACCAGATGTTGAACAAGATCACTATGTGAAATCAATACTCCCTCCTGCAGGGTTCCTGACCTGCTTGATCAGCCTGAGTAAGTTTGATTTGGATCAGTTGAAACTCTAGCACAGGTTTAGATTGTGAGGAAAAGAGGAGGTGAAGGGCTATTCTTTTAGTCAACATTGAAAAGAGCTGTTTAAATAAAAATGACAGAGTAAAATCTCATATCATGACTGTTTTGAACATTTGGTAATATCATTGTTTACTGCACTGTATACTATCTCTGCTTTAACATATCCTGCAAAATGTTTTCTAGGCTCTAATTAGAACATTACACAAAAATGTATTTCACCTGAAGTTAAAATAGTCATGTGACCCTAAAAAAAGGAGCCTTCTAAACATTGTTATAATGAGATTGAATAAAATTTATTAATAATTATTTAAAGACACTTAGTTACTCTGGCAGTGATAATGTTGGTGAAAGTAGTGATAAATTTCTACCTTAGGAACCAAATATAATAGGTTCTGATTATAAGTAGGCCTTTATAACTAAGTAATGACACATTAAGAGTGAAAATGGTAGGTTAACGTGATCTGTGTGTAGATTTGGATTTTTTAAAGAGGACTTGCTTGAGTACCTCATTATATTCATGGTTAAAGATAAACAATTTTTTCATTTGCAACAGCTTTTGTGATAGAGCTCAGAACTCAGGATCACGTCCCAAAACTAAATCTTGTTTACCTACCCAGCCAATGAAATTAGTTTTTAATTCAATAGAGGACAAAAAAAAAAAACAAAAAAGAAACAAAAAAAAAACCCTAATTTCTTAATTTCATTTGTATAGACTATTCCTCTTGTCTAAAATATCCTTCCCAACAGCACTGTATGCTCCCAATTAAAAAGGGGAATGGGTAATTTCTCCCCAAGAACAAGCAACTATCTCTTCAGGTTACCTTGTAAGCACACATTACTTCTTTTTCATTCTTGACTCCTAAAAACTTCCAAGTCTTTTGAAAATGTGAGCTAGAACTGTAGATGATAACCACATATGTATGGTGAAAAATATCCATTTTGGTTATTCCAATTGTCATCCACAGTTCTATAAATAATAATATTATTTCAGACTTCCATATTTTCTCTGACATGGTAATTCCTAGAACATTGAAAGATTTCTTCAACTATTCTTCCCTGTTCCTACCAGATCAGTTGATACGACTCTCCTCTAATTTGCCAATTCTTTTTTTTTTCTTTTAAGATTTATTTATTTATGCATACAGAACTGGGGTATAGGCCAGAGGTGCAGGGGTGGTGAGATGATTCACCAGGGACAGAGTGGGGAGCAGAACAGGCCAACTAATGAAGTACACTGCTGAGGGGAGCAGTGGGTGCGGAAGGAAAGGTTTGCCGTGCCATTAGGTCACCTCCAGGGTGGGTGTCAAACTCATGCTGAAGTGGCTTTAGCTTCTTAGTGCTATGCTTTAACTGGCTGTACCACTAGAGAGGGCCCTAACTCACCCATTCTTAATGGTTGTTTTGTTTTCTAAGTATCACTTGGGATATTTACCCATCTTCTATAATGCATGTGAGGGTCATAATTGTTTATTAAGCTTTAAATTTTGTGGATTATGAAATTTATATAATCTAAAACTCTTTCTTCGTGTGTATGTGGGCTTAATTATTAATAAGTGACCATAGGTGTATTTATTTAAAATTAGGGAAGACACTGTCATACATATCTGGTACTTTAGAGAATTAGACTGCTTTTTCTCTAAGATTTTCCAGAAATGCTTATATAGAAATACTTCCTACTAATAACCTGGTTTTTCCTGCCATCTAGAATGCTCTGCAACTATTAGCCTTTCATAAAATTTCTTGGTAATTGAGAGCTCTCCAGACATTAAGATTCATTACCTTTATGATAAATCTACCTACCTATTTAAAATTTATCTTTCTGTCACCAACATTATTGTTGGAACATAGATAGTATTAATACTTGAGTGGTAATACTTGGATTTTACTTGATGTTTAAGAAATCTCCTCACCATTTCGTATTCTAGAAAAAAGATTTACTGCAGGGAACCACTTTTCCTCATATGACTAAAGACTGAAAAATGCTCCCCTTGTTTACCTAAGACTAGCCAGATGTTTCAATCCTATTTTTTGCCTCAGAACTGACAAGCTGAACCTCATCTCCATTGATCAGTCAGAGCTAAATACTGTTTAAACAAACCTTGGCTAAGTTTCCATCCTTCATCCAAATTTCTGTCAGCCCCAAACCCCAGCACATAGCAACTCCTAGAAGGATAGATAACATAACCTGTTATCTATCATGCCACCCTTTTATCCCACTTGCCCAAACCTGCTTCATTTTAGCTTTGTTTATTGTGGTTTATCCTGTATATTATAAAAGAAAATGTCTGCTTATCTAACCCTTGAGAAGTTTAAAAAGTTCTGATAATATTATCATAGGGGATCAAACATCTCTCACCCTCAAATATGTCTTGCTTGGCAAAAAGATTGATTTCATGGGAGGAGCTCTGAAGGTTGTGTGGAAGTTACTTTTCAGAAAACACTTAAATATTTTTGTAAAAGTTGGTACCAGAAATTACTTTGTCTTTTTTAACAATGAAGGAAGAATTTAATCTGTATAATTTTGTCAATTGTACTTCCCTGTAACTACGGCATGTGGCTGAAGAGTACCCAAGTATCCCAAACTCTGAAGGGGTTCACGTTATTAAAGGGAATCCAGCCATGTGTGCACAAAGTTAAAGGAAGCAGCTCATACTATGAAAGATTTATGATAGAATTATCAAGCATGGAAAGAAAAGAGAAGAAAGAGTATTCTTGAGGCCCTCCCTGGTGGCGCAGCTGGTTAAAGCACAGCACTATGAAACTAACCTAAGCTGCTTCAGCACGAGTTCAATCCCAAGCCAGGGAGGTGACCCACCTGGCATGGCAGACTGCTCCTGACCTGCCCGCTGCTCTCCTCAGCAGTGTATTTCACTTGATCTGCCTGTTTTGCTTCCTACTCTGTCTCTGGTGAATCCTCTCACTACCCTGCAGCTATGGCCTGAACCCCAACCCCAGTTCTGTATACATAAATAATTAAAAAAAAAAAAAAGGTTATTCTTAATAGTAGTTTCCCAGTAAAACTGCCCAAATTACCCATCCCCTTGTGGACAAATGCCCACCCAAACAGGGTCAACCTGAAGTGGGATAACGGAGGCCCAGAATTTAGCCACAAATCTAAGAAAACTGTCCTGCCCATTAACAAATAGTACTGCAATTTTTTTTGCTTTAACGTATTTTATCCTTTACTAGCCACACTCATCCCCAAAAGGTACTAGTTTTCTGTCTTTCACACCAATATACTTTCAAATATTATTTCTTGGTATCTGTTAAGTAATGTAGGACTTTTCAGTCCCAAAACTTCTGGAAGGTAAATTGTGGGTATTGGTAAAGTTAACTTCTTGAATGACTGTTGGCTTTAACAAATTTTATTCTTCATATTGATGGATCCATTTGGTTTAGATTTCTCCTAGAGCCTTGACTCTCAATTGTAAAAGAAGATGTTCTCTTACCAGGGTGTCCTTTATATTTTTCTGTTAAGATTTTGTTTATTTCTTTTTTCATAGAAGATCTAGGGTAGAGACCAGTGGTATGGGTGATGAGGAGATTCACCAGAGACAGAATGGAGAGCAAAGCAGGCAGATGAACTGAAATACACTCCTGAGGGAGCAGTGGGCGAGGTAGGAGAGGTCTGTTGCACCATGTGTGGGTCAGCTCCCTGACCAAGGATTGAACTGAGGCCATCTCAGTAGGCCATTGCTGTGGTAGTGCTGAGACTTAACCCCTAGGCCACATAGGAGTCTCCCAGGATAACCTGTAGATTCTAGCTGCAGAACTTTTCTTTCTAGGAAGTGAGATCTAGCTGTATTTCTCTTTCCATCTCTCTCTTAAGACTTTATTTTCAGTATCTTTTTGTCTGCGTGTGCACTGTTTGTTTGTATAATTGTTCATGTATTATTTTATAATGTGTCACTACAGATTCCTAAATGAAGGTTTGGGCAAAGATCTTGCCATTTGACTGTCTCTGCTCTATTCCATGGGTGGTGGCAACTCAGTTTCTAAGTTCTTGTTTTACCCTATAACTATGTTCCACTCCTGAAATTTGGGTAAATGTGCTCTTGCCTCCAGAATATTTTCTCCAGAAAATAACAAGAAAATCTTCATGTTCACCAAGGTAAAAGCTATTGCTAAAGCTTTTGTTTTTTTTTATTTATTTGTTGTAAGCCAAAGAACCACATACGTTATAGTTCTGGCTCTAAGAAAAAAACAAGCTTTAGCTGAAAACTATTAGCATGTATTGAGCCTTGAGCCTTTTTCTTTGTCGTGTCTTTTATTAGGTGTGAACGACTTTGGATTTTCCAGTAAACTACAAAAAAAAAAAAAAACTAAATTGGTTGGTTGAGTTGCTATTGAATTGGAAAACTTCTAAATTGATTATTGAACTTATGAAAAATTCAGAGAACTCTCAATCTAAACTTCTTATTGGAAAAAGATTGAATTCATAGGAAAAAGGAGAAGACAATGTCAAATCTTAGTTAGCCCTAGGAAATATTTTTATAAGATGAAAATACATAAATTAGACAAACTCAAGTCTTAACAAAGATTATTGCCTCACTTTTACAGATTCTTGCCAATAATTTGGGTCATTAATATCAAACATGCCTTTGAAATTACACTGGCCACCAGGGAACTCTTTGAAGCTTCCAAAATTGGTGTTTTGCATGCCAAATTCAAAACTTCAGATCTAAAGAGAAATACAGATTTGAAAACAAAACTGACTAGGGGCAATGAACAGCAGAATGAAAATAAGAGATTTCAGTTTACATTATCATAGTTATTTCTTTCCATATCCTTAGAGGAAGATCTTTTTCCAGATGTTGAGTAGCCTGTCCTTACTAAATCCCTATTTATTTGTTATTGGACTGGCAGTAGAATTGCTGAAAAGGAAAATGAAGACTGAATGAAGGTGAATGCCTATCATAGCAACCAAATTCCTTTGTAGATCTGTAATATACTGCTGCATTGATAATACTTTTCTCCTCCTGACCCTATGTAGACTGTTTTTTGACACTGTTCCCTGTTTCAGTGCACTTCTCCACCAGTCAATTATAAATTAAATTTGTCAGTGTAATCAGAGAGTTCTGATTTCTATCTTCATTTGATTTAAAGATCTTCTTCAGTCTAGATCCTAAGCCACAAAGCTAGATCAAAAACCATTTTGCTAGCTTAGTTCCCAAGAAAACTTGATCCTTTTTCTGAAGAATCTATAACTGCAATTAAACAGGTGAACTAATTTTGAAAGACTGAACAAATAACAATTTGAAGAAGTTAGAGAAAGTATTACAGATACAAACTATTTTATATAATATTTGGAAAATAGGAATTGGAAATTCTTGCATTGGGACAATGAAATTGGCTTACTTTTTGTTTAAGGTAGCGAATGAGAGAAGGTTGAAGATATTTAGATATTTACTAGTTAGACAGAAGGGATTAAACTTAATGCAAAAGACTCAAATTGTGAAATGTTTGGTGGTTATGGGGCCATGGTAAACATGTTTAGGAATATTGGTTGGGGGAAATTGGAGAATTGGAAAACAAAACAAAGCAAAATAGAAGAAATATGGATAAAAATATTCTGGGGTTTGATTGTCATGGTTTCTATTAAAAAGGAAATATGTTAAGAATTAATATTGCCTGGAATGAAAATCATGATCTCTGTTTTAATATGTGGTATTTAAGGTTTTGGCAAAATGTGCAGAGTTATCCTATAGTGAATGAAAAGGTGTTGGGAACTATAATTTGGAAGATATTCAACACTCATCTGTTTTGAACATTTAAGTACAGTTAGTATATGAGAATATTTTTAAAAGTACTAAGTAGGGTTTTGAACTAATTCTTTCATTGGATGAAGTTAATGTTAAAGAGATAGAAAATGAAAATTCTGCACAGGCCTTGACTACATTAAAATGTCATCATGATAGTGTTAAATTATGGGGTCATTTTTGCAATCATTTTATCAATTAACAAATACAAACTTCATTAGACATTAAATTCCATTATTTTAGATAAAGAACAATGATTTATAAGAGCCAACTAGCATATTTAATACATTACATTGTAATAAAAGTGTTACAAAGTTTTAGTTATTAAAAATTCAAAAAGGTTAACATTTTAGATATAAAAAGAGCAAGACACCAATCGATTTAATGGGAGATAAAGGGTAACGCATGCAATGCTCAGATTTTTAAAAACCTAATTATTCCTGTTACTCTGCATGCATTAAATAGTCATATTTTAGTGTTATCCCATGCCTTACTTGTCTTGTTTGCATTTTAATTGACTTGGGGGAAAAGCAAAAGGAAAAAGAAAAAGAAGTGGTAGAACTAAAGAAAGGAACCTACATATTTGAAAGTGCATAAGTGACTCTCCAATGATGTTAAACGAATGCCTAAAATACCATTATGTTCTGAAAATCAGATCCCTATCAACTGGGCTGTTTTAAGTTGTCATTTTCAAACCAAAATACAATTTATAAAAGATTATGTCACCACTTCTAAGAGCTCAATATATGCAAGGACCACATTAGACTTGCTTGACTAATCTGCCACTGGGCTAGACACACTTTCCACATGCTAAAAAATAGAACACATGTTTACTGGATTATATTTCACATTCATTTAATGCGTATAAAGCTCATTTTTCTTATCTGAAAATGGGGATTGTCAGAGCTACTTTTTATAACTGTAGATGAAGGGAAAGTTAATATTTGGGCATGCCTCATGAAGCCTTGTGGACTCCCAGGAAACTGACTTCTGTTTTTTTATTACTTCTGAAGAGATTTTGAAACCGCATCTGGGCAGTGGTTTTTGATTTTCTTAGCTCCCAAAGTCCTTTTGCTTATATTTGCTATATATATTTTAACATTGTACTTAAATTAAAATTTTCCAATCTAATTGACACATATTTATTAATTTATTTTAGACACTATAACAATAGATGAATGACATCATAACACGGAGATTTTCAATTCTACATTTCCCAAAGAAAAACAACAAGAAAAAAGAAGGGAAATGGTCAGCATTGTTTATTGCCAGTCTTTTTAATGTCTGATGTAAGAGGTCTGGATTCTAATATCTACCTCTGCATTGAGTCTTTTGTAGTATGTTGTTTGGTTAAAGCATAGGGAAAAAAAAAATCAGTCTCATGTATACATGTGGTTGGAAACAAGAAGATCTGGACTGCCCTCTGAAGAGTCTCTGAAACCCCCAAAATTCTGAAACCACTTTGAGAATTGATGTACTTAATAGGGAAGAAAGTGGAGGCTGATCTCA
>NW_004567103.1:16046146-16058423 GCF_000260355.1 Condylura cristata | reverse complement strand
TGTTGGCTTACAGCACTCTATAGCATTTGGTGATACAGGTTCACACCTATTTAGGTGTCGGTTACTACACCACACCCACCACTAAAGCAACTGTAATCCTCCAGCTCAGTCCACTGGGACCCCCCAGATTTGGTTTCCCATTCCCCACAACTCCTCTCTGTTAGCTTCAGTTCTACACAGTGATTCTCAAGGTGTGTTTTGGTTTAGTTTTGTGGAGACATATTTTGCCTTCAAGTTTCTTTTAACCTTGCTGTCTCTCCATTGCCCCACTGTAACCTACTCTCACTTTGCTCCTGGTGAGATGATAGGACTCTATTCTGTGCCAGTTTGACTAAAGAAACTTGAGAGGGAAAATCTACTGTGTAGTAACACACTTAACACTGTGGAGGTTTTGCTAGACTTCTTTCTGAGGGGAAGGTGGTGTGATCCATTATTAAATATGGAAAGATCATATAAGCCAGAACAAAAAACAAAATAATAAGCCAGAACGAAAAACAAAAATACTGGATGGTTTCATTCATAGCGGCAGAGTAAGGGATCAGGAAAAATAATAATAATAATATATAGTATATAATGTATAACATAATATATATAGAATATACAATATAGAATATATTTGACATATATATAATATATGTAACATATGCATATATATATATATATATATATATAGTAATAAAGTGAAAAAGAACATCAACTAACAACTGTAAACCAGAGACATTCTATGGGGGAGAGGGGAACAGGATCGAACTGGGGTGGGAAGAGCACATGGCACTGTGGTATGGCACATGGGTGAAATGGTGGTGGGAAGTCCACCAGGATTATAATAACCAAGATGAAAAACTATACATGAAGATGAAGAATAATGTAATTTTTTTTATAAAATAAATTTAAATAAACAGATATTTCATGAAGAGAAAAATAAATACCTAAATAATATGGTAGATCCTGGACTTAGGTTGGGTTAAGTTTGCAGCTTAACCTGTAACTGTAATGATTCTCCGCATATAATCATTTGTATCTTTGCTGAGTCATAAATTTGGAACAGATCACAAGTCCAGTAAGTGAGAGTGAGTGAATCACATGATAAATGGGCTTAGCTGATCCCAAGCATCTCATTGGAATGGAATTTACTGATGACAACTCTCTTGGATGAACTGATTGTAGAAGAATAAAAGTAATTGTTGAGCACTTGGTATTTAGGAGAGTATATTGTTTTGTGAAAAATGAGCTTGGGAAATTGAAAAGCCAACTACCAACCTTGGTAGTGAAACAAAGAGAAAGTGAAACCAAAGCATGATGTTTATTAAAAAATACATCTACATTTCACTTTGGTCCACTATTTATCAGATCGTTAAGTGTACAGTGATTATCACTTAAATTTAAGCTTTATTTTAGGACAATTATTAGCTATCTTTGTGATACAAATTTGAGCACTTGAAAATGTCAAGCGTTTACTAAGTATTTAAATTCAATAGTAAAATAGCAGTGTAGTTTTTAATTCTCAATTTGGTGTGATTTTGAAATCCTCAATTAAAATGAAACATTTAGAACCTGAAAAGTATTAATTATTAATTATATAGATAGCATTTATCAACCAGTCTTAGAACAAGTGTTTGACATATATAAAGGGCTATGTAAGTCTTTGTTACTTTTATACTTAAAAAACAACGATCACACATACAAAAAGGATGACAAAAAGAAAGCAAAAATAATTTATTGGCTACCTGCTCCTGTGCCAGTTACTGTTTTAGACATTGAGAATAGTGTCTAGAAGAGAACTGGATGTAACTGTTACACAGCACACAACTTATTTTACAAAACTCTTTTAAAAATTCCTATTGTTTCCTTCTGGTAGTTGGCCTAGTGTTATTTATGTAAAATTACTCTCACTGAAATATTATTCTATGTGGCAATCTCATAATGATATTTCCATTTGAAATACTTTGTCAATTATTACTTTAGTTATCACTTTAAAGCTTTAAAAGTAAAAAACCTTATTAATAAACTTAATAGGTATGAACAAAGACAATTTAGAAAATCATATTAATAGGTCCACCTCTAGAAAGAATTATATTTGATTTTTAATTTTTGTTGATACTTCTTCATTTCTGATAGTTTATAAGGAAAATTCACACATAGGAATGTTCAAAACATCAACGTAGTAGAAGAATGCAAAATTTACTTTTTAAGATATATTTAGTTATGCATACATAAATAACACATTATACAACATAAATAACATGCATACATGACCTGGGATGTAGGACAGAGGTAGGGGGGAGTGAGAGGATTCACCAGAGACAGAGTGAGGAGCAAAACAGGCAGATTGACTGAAACACTGCTGAGGGGAGCAGTGGGCAAAACAGGAGAGATCTGCTGCACCATGTGGGTCACCTCTGGGGCAGGGGATCAAACTTTTGCTACAGTGGCTGCAGATACCTGCACAGATGGTTGAACTTTTGCTGCAGTGGCCACTGATAGCTGCATAGTGCTGAGATTCAACACCTTACACCACCAGGAAGGCCCAAAATTTAGATTAAAATGTTTAAAAATAGAAGACTGTGATATAAATTCATATCATTAGTTTAAAATTTACTATCAGTAACTATTATTAGTTTACACATTTTTAAAAAGCCTCGAATCCTTGATCCAGGTGGTTTTTATCTGAGCTATTTACAACTTTATCAAAAAAAAAAATTAAGCTTTCTCTCTCAACCTGCCCACAGCCACTTGAAATCTGCTTCATTCCTCTGACTGATTTTGTTTCTAGCTATCATAGATTATCCAAGTGCTGTCTGTTTTAACTATGGAAACACTTAATGTTTGACTAATGTCAATTGTGTTTGAGTCCCTCATTAGGTATCCCACTGCCTCAGTTCCCACCTTCCCAAACTCCACATTCACACCTCTCTCATCCAGGCAGAATTAAGTACACCTGTGTTCTAATAACCATTTGTACAAACTGCTTCTCTGAAAATTTGCTATTGTTAAATATAATAAAAGTTCATTGCCGATTTCAGGGAACTAAGGAGTTCTGTTAGGTTTTATTCTCTAATGCTTACGGTAGTGCCAGGAAAATAATACACCATCAGTATTTATAGGGATTAACAAATAATCTTTTAGTGGCTTTCTTTTTACTTAAAAGCAAAAAAAAAAAAAATTTATCATTTACATGGTGAAATGTATCATACATGTCATGTGATAGATATATTTCCTAATTTTTCTTTATGTTTGGGGGTAATATACCTTACCTTATTTTTTTTTCATATAATTGAAACAAAAATAATTTAATCTCCATAATTTAGGTGTGGGCATATAATCAGTGAATTTTTGGAGCTTCTTCACCATCCACAGTGTTTTAGTTACGAAACCAATATATTTGCTTTGCTTTAGAAAATTCTATTTGAATGTCAAACATATTCAATAGCATCCTGTCTACAACACTGCATTTATTTTTTTTATCAGAAATATTTATCAGACATACATCCCACAGCATATTTCTAACTCAAGCTTTATATGCATATGGAATTCTGGATTTTTTTTTTTTTGCTTCTTCTTCTACAGAATATTTTCAACTCCCACAACTATTGATTTATTTATTTTTCTTTTCACAATGTTTCAAATATTTCGAACTATTGCAAACTCTTTTTAAACATAATTTTATAGAATGGTATTTTTTTTATACCTGACGTCATTTCTTTCTTAAGTGTCTAATTTGTGTGCAATTTTACCCTTCCTCATGCCTGTCATTTGTCTGTTTTCTCCAATAATTCTATTTTAGCTATTTTTTTAATTCAAGATAAAGAAAGACAAAAAACACATTTTATATTATAATACAGCAATACTTTCCTTTGAGCGAAAAAACTCACAATGGTTAAAGTGAGATTCCCACTGTCTGACATGAATATTGGTAATAGCTTATTTTTCTTTTTTAGCTATCTATTAAAAAACAGGCTGCTAGAGACTAGATATGTGTTCCTTTTGAATGTATTCCCTTAGCTTCTGATATCCATCCATCCATTCCTTAAAAAGAAAAAAAAAAGGCAAAATGATATCTTTCCATTCCAGAATCTCTGTAAGTCCCACACTGGCTTTAGAACTCTCTGTTCAGCAGAGGATTACTGAAGAAGTCAGAAAAATACTTCATACTTTCTTTTGTGTTTTCACTTTAGCATTTCAATTGCTTGCTCATCAATGTAAGTTCTTATATTTGGGATATTTTGTTTTTGTTTTCATTTTTTTTTTAAGAAGTGTTAGGTGCATAGTAAAAGTGAGGATATTCACACATGTACAACTCTTCCATTATCAACCTCTTCCCCTCCCCCCAGAATTGGTACATTTGTTACTATTTATAAACCTACTTTGAGACATCATCATCACTCCAATTCTAATGTACCTTAGTGTTGATATTATTGTCAGATACTCTGTTTTATGAAAATGTAAAACATATGTATCCATCAATGTGCCATACAAAACATTTTTCATGACCTAAAAATCATCTATGCTGTTAACTGGTTCTTTCCTCCCACCCTTCTCCCTGCAACTACTGATCTTTTCATTGTCTCCATATTTTTTCCTTTCCCAGATGTCATATAGTTGGGATCATGTAGTGTGAATACTTTTCATATCAGTTCTTTTTATTTCGTGCATTTAAAGCTCATGTAAGCACTTACGGTTCTTCCATGTGTTTTCATGGATGGGTAACTCATTTGTTTTTAATGCCAAATCATAATATTCCATTGCATGAATATACTATATAGCTCATTTATCCACTCACCTACTTAAGGATACTTAATTGCTTCCAAGTGTTAACAATTATGAATATAACTGATATCTATGTGCAGGTTTTTGTATGGACATAAGTTCAGTTTCTCAGTGTAAATGCCATGGAACATGATTGCTGGATCCTATGTTGAGTATGTTTACTTTAGTAAGAAATTATCAAATTGTCTTTTTATTGATTTTTTAAATTTATAGGTATGTATATATGCCATTTGAGGTGGCTTATCACTCTATATTCCACCAGCTTTTCTACTGTTTCACATCCTCACCAGCATTTGATGTTGTCAGATTTTTAGATTTGACCTTTTTTTAAAAAAAGGATTTATTTATTTATGCATACAGAAATGGGGTACAAGTCAGAGTTGCAGGGGTGGTGAGAGGATTCACCAGACAGAATGGGGAGCAGAACAGGTAGATGAACAAAGTACACTGCTGAGGGGAGCAGTGGGCGGGTCAGAAGAGGTCTGCCACACCATGTGGATCACCTCAGGGGTGAAGATCGAACTCATACTGAAGTGGCTTTAGCTTCTTCGTGCTGTGCTTTAACCTGCTGGCTACCAGGGAGGGCCCAGATTTGACCTTTCTAACAAGTGTGCAGTGGTTTCTCATTGTTTTAATCTGAGATCCCTGGTGACATATGATGTGGAGCATCTTTTCATATGTTTATTTGTCATATGTTCATACTTTTTGGTGAGGTATTTTAAGTTTTCTTGCCCAGTTTTAATTTGGATTTCTTTTTCTTATTTCAGAATATTAAGAGATTTGTGTATTTTGGATAAGAGATTTGTCCATTGTCTATCAGCACTGTGTTTTGTAGATATTTGTTCCCCATTTGTGGCTTGTTTCTTGACATTATCTTTCACAGAGTAGAAGTTTTAATTTTAGTGTAATCTAGCTTATCGTTTGTTTCTTTTATGGGTCATGATTTTGGTGCTGTATCTAAAATGTGTCATTGCCTTTGTTTGTTGGACAGTATAGTATTATAACTTTTTAAAAGAATATTAGTTAATACTTAAAATTCAGCTAACACTCTTAAAAAAAAAAAGGACCCCAATGTCTCAAAGGTACAAAATGATGTAAAAATGAACTATTATAATAAAAATTTTAAAAAATGTCTCCATCTTTTGATAGTCAGTGACAATGAATGTGATATGGACCATCTATTTGTCATAGCTAATGGCTTTGAGTATTTCCCAACTAACTAAAAGATAACAGTGCTAAGAATTTAGTTCCATTGCTGCAATAGGTTTTTTTTATTATTTTATTTTAATAGTTTATTTTTCCATCATTTTGTGCCTTTTCCATCTCAGTTGTAATCCCCATGGGCTTCCAGTCACCAAATAACCCATGTGCCATCACCATAGTCCAGTGCATTTCCTTCCCCCAACTGTTTTTGATCCCATTCCCTATCCCCCCCATAAAATGTCACTGATATATAGCTGCTCATTATTATTTCCCCCACCCCCCAGTCCTTTATGCTTCTGCTATGAGTGAAACCATCTGGTATTTTTCTTTTTCTTTCTGGATTATTTCACTAAGTGTGATCCCTTCCAGCTCCATCCATGTTGCTGCAAAAGTCATGTGTTTATCTTTTTTGATTGCTGAGTATTATTCATTGTGTATATGTACCACATCTTTTTAATCCCGTCATCTACTTTTGGGCATTTGGGTTGATTCCATGTCTTTCCAATTGTAAATAAAGCACATCGCTGCAATAGTTTTAATGTTTATGTCCTCCTAAAATACTTATGCTGAAATTTCATTACCTAAGTTAGGGTATTAGGATGTGAGGTAGGCCCTGAGAGTGCAGTTCTTATAAGTGGGATTGGTGACCTTACAAAAGGATCCAAGGGAGCCCTTTGCCCTTCTGCCATGTGAGTTTACAGCAGGAAAACCAGTTTATGAACAAGGAAATGTGTCCTGCCCAGAACCCAACTCCTCTAGTGCCTTGATGTTAGACTTCCCAGTCTCATAAGTCACCAATGCATGGTACTATATCCTAACACCATGAACTAAGATTCTTGTCATTCTTCAGCATCATGTGCCAAGACGACCCATGTTAGACCAAAAATAATCTAGCCGTCTACCCAATATTTGTGACCAAATAAATTCACTTTTTCTTTTTAGGAGAGAATTTTTATCATTTAGTCTGGAAAATACAGTATCCAAAGAAATGCTTTCTGTTTTGGTAAACATTTTTTTTCTTTTTATGCTTATGTCATAGTTGCACACCCAGAAGAATACTTATTACAACTAATGTAATTATCAGCAATAATATAGGAAATATCTACTTTCAGTAGTGTGACTAACACAGCTAAGACATTTTTGAGATTACTACCCCTAGATTATCTACCTTGGGAGTCTCTATAACACTCCTTAATTTAAAGTTACCTGTGTCAGAGACCACACTAGATGTCGAAGTCCAGCTCTGACAGGTGGCCAGTCAGGGGTCTTTTTCCCGAAATATGAGGTAGGTTCCGTGAAATGAGCAATGAGGCAGACACTGACACTCTAGCTGGTGCAAGTATCTCCTACTGAGCATCTTTATTTATATGTTACATCGACAAAAGCATTGAAACAAAGTAAAAAAAATATTACATATATTTCATAGTTAAACTTACTAACATAGATTCTTATCCCTATAGGCTATTGTTCTAAAAATCATGTATTCTTAAGAACATTACTAACATATTGTTTTCCTAGAAGTTCTACTATTGCAACTTATCATTCTTATTTATCTCCTGTAATCACTGTCTTTCTTAGTCTGGTCTCAGTTAAGGGTATCTAACCTCCACATAACCTGCGTGTGTTGACCTTGAGAGCACACTAGAAAAACTATGCCGCAAGCACACATCCCAGGTGAGATTCTAGTCACCCACCACAGTTAGCTTAACACAATTTTGTTTCCCACAATTTTGTGTCTTCAAAGCCACAACCTGTTTTCCTAGCCTCTTGCAATATTAATTTCTGTTATATATTATGCCAATTAATACTTTAACCCAAGTTAATTTTGACAGGCCAATCATATAACCAGTTTTAGATTATTATTAACCAAGAACAAATGAAGAAGTTTCAGTAGGCGTTGCTGTGGAGACTCCCATGGTTTTATCTTCTTTGGAGGTTTAGAAATCCCCTCATCTTCTTTGGGAGTCTCCCCAATGCCCAGACCATGTCATAGACAGCATTGGTTGCGCGTCCTACTTTATACCTGAAACTTCTAAAATGCCCAACAGACATGCCCCATACCAATTAAGTAATAATCTTTGGAGCTGAAGTCTTGAATTGTATTTTTTTAAGACTCCTCAGGTAATTCTAAGGTACAGTTAAGGTGAAATACTTATTTGGGACAAATCGATATTTAGAACCATATTATTCAATATTTACTCATTTGTTGAGAACCATTACCTTGACAAAAAAATATTCATTAAATGTTGATGGATAATGTCAAATGTTTTTCTTCTCACTTTTAACATGAAGTATATTACATAAACCTTTGATAACAACACAAACATCTTCATTTAAAAATATTTCCATTGTTGTGAATGATTTTTGCTCATTCTGATCTTCCTGGGGGGACCCTATCTCACTGGGAGGTAATCTTTGTTTAGTTTTAACTCAAAAAATGAAAGCTCTTCAGAAAGGCTTGGGGCATACAGGTCATTAGCAAAAAGCTGAAATTGAAGTATTCATTGAAGTATCCATTATAATAATGAATACTTCATTATTATGAGATTTATTTTCCTGGAATAGTAATTTTCCCATGTAGACACTTTGCAATGTTTTATTGTTGTAGGTTCACTTTTAAACATTTCTGAATATATTTGGTATATAAACAGACTCAAGTAATAACAAACATAGAACAAAGGATGGATTTTAAAACAAGACAAAAATAAAGTTAGGTGCTACCTTTTGCTTCAGAATAATAAAATGCAAAATATTGAAATCTTTTATTTACTGAATTTGATGGAGAGCTGTTGAGTGGCAAAGAGAAAGCAAAGCAATAAAAGACATTTTGGTAATAATACTTAAAAATTGGAGAGGACTGACTGATAAGGTAGTATTCATGCCATGTATTTAGAAGAGGCAACAAGACAAAATTTGAGGTTGAAGCATATTCCACATTTGTAGGGAGACACAAGAAATTTCAGTACAGTTGGAAGAGAATGAGACACTGATAGGTTGGATAGCAGGAGGTGTGGGCAAAATGAGATGCATGGATGAGGGTAATGGCGCAAAATCTTTTAGGGCCCTGCACATTAATCTCAGGATTTTTGACTTTTTACTGTAAGTAAGATAGGAATCTTCTGAAAGGTATCATATTTTAGCAGAAATTATCTGACTGCTCCAAAGACTAGACTAGAGAATGGATATAAAAGAGTCTTGTCCACCCTCCCTGGTGGCGCAGTGGGTTAAAGCACAGCACTGAGAAGCTAAAGCCACTTCCATGTGAGTTCGATTCCCGCCTGCCCCGGAGGTGACCACATGGCGTGGCAGACCTCTCCTGACCCGCCCGCTGCTCCCCTCAGCAGTGTACTTCGTCGATCTGCCTGTTGCTCCCCATTCTGTCTCTGGTGAAGCCTCTCACCACCCCTGAGCTTCTGGCCTGTCCCCCAGTTCTGTATGGACAAATAAATCTTAAAAAAAAAAAAAAAGAAGTCTTGTCACAATACAAGAGGGAGCGCTGGGGGCTTGGATCAAAGTGAAAGGAGATAGAGCAGGTAAGTCTTCACTCTGGATTATTTTCTGAAATCTTGAGAAACATGAATATCAATATATGAACTACTGAATTAATATCTACTTTTGCATTAAACTTATCTTCAGATTCATAATGAAATTTTATTATCACCAAACCCCGCCTCTCCCCCCCCACCACCATCACAGAACATTCCTCATCTCTAGGACAGATCAAACAATATTTCATAACCTTTTCTTTGGTTTTAAACCTCAAAATAGGGAGAGAAAGGGAGAGAAATCAACTGCTTTTGTAATTGTTGAACCTCCAACCTGTGCACTTATTCATTAGTTCATTTTGTTCAAAATATAAAATCTGAGTTTTTAAGTGAGAGTAAATGTGGAGGTTTGTTTCATTTCAGTCAATTAAACTATGTTACTAAAAGTCAAATTCACTTACAACATGCCTATTTTGATACTCAGAAGCAATTAAAAAATAAGCTGATATCATCCCTTACATCTGTCCCTAAGCTGTCTCTTTTCCTACCAGATAGTGATTCTGAATGAATGTGTCTGAATGAATGCATCTCTATTAGGCAGAAGCCAACAGTGAAACTTCAGCCCTTACATATGTGTAGACTGGTGGCAGAATCTGAAAATAATTTGATCTGCAAAGCAATATATAACAAACCACTCCAAACTTACTGACCTAAAATATAAAGGTTTTATTATTTTTTTTCCTTCACAATTCTCAGTGGATTTCCACTGTCCTGTACTCCTTCACAGTGTGTTTGGTCTGGCAGGGGCTGCCTGCTTGAAGAGTCTTGGCTATTCAGCTCAGTCCCTGTGGTTTTCCACCCTACGTAGGGTTAGGCTGGGTTTCTTCTCATAATCATGGAAGTCCAAGAGAAAAAAAATGCACCTGTACTTTTTGAAGCCTCTGCTGTGTCAAGTCTGATAACATCCTGTTGGTCCTATCACCAAGTAGCATGACTGTGCCCAGAAGTAAGGAGTCAAGAGAAAGGCTCTGACCATCTAGGGAGAACTTGAAAGTCAAAAGTAAATGGCAAACAGTGCAAATGCATACACCACAAACACAAGAAGCGTTGCCATCATCATTTCTTTGTTACCTGCCAAGTCTGGAAGACAAGCGGTTTTGATTAAATACTATTCCTTCTACTGACAGTTTGGCTTAGAAAAATTTGGTGGCTGGGTCCTCCCTGATGGCACAATGAGTGAGGACTCAGCACTGCAAGCTAGTCACAGCCGCCTCAGTGCAAGTTTGCTTCCCAGCTCCGGAGGTGACCCACATGGCGTGGCAGACTTCTCCTGACCCACAGGCTGCTTCCCTCAGAAGTATACTTCGTAGATTTGCCTGTTCTGCTCCCCACTGTGTCTCTGGTGAAGCCTCTCACCCTCCTCTGGCCTGTACCCCAGTTCTGTATGCATAAATAAAATAAATCTTAAAAAAAAACTCTTTAGTAGTAGTTTCCTATTTTAAAAAAGAGAACAATTTGGTGGTTGTATCTAGAACAGCAAAATGATTTTAAGTCAACTGTAATCATAAGCATATACTTTCCTCAAACCTTACCCTAGTAAACACATAATTATATGTGGTTATGTTTTCAGCACTTAGTTAGAAAATAAATGATCATGAGACATGAAATTCAAGAATATTCAGATAGAAGTTCAGTTTTGTTTTTTTTTTTAAGATTTATTTATTTATTCATACAGAATTGGGGTACAGACCAGAGATGCGGAGGGTGAGAGGATTTCACCAAGAACAGAGTGGGGAGCCAAACAGACAGATCGACGAAGTACACTACTGAGGGGAGCAGCGGGCAGGTCAGGAGAGGTCTGCCTTGCCATGTGGTCTCCTCTTCCGGGGCAGCCGGGGATCTAACTCATGCGGAAGTGGTGGCTTAAGCTTCTTTGTGTTGTGCTTTCACCCGCTGCGCCACCAGGGAGGGCCCTAGAAGTTCACTTTTTAAGAGAGGTATTTTCTAGCTGGGACCAATTCCTCATCTCTAAGAATGTGCTTGGTTTCTTAAAATCTCAATAACCAGATCTTTAAGACTGCACTTTATGTATTTCCTATATATCAGGCTTTTATAATTATCTTTTATTAATATCAGGTAATAGGTAATTTGGCTTTAAAGTTAAAGTAAAAATAATTCAAAGGTGATTAAAATCTTTACAGACATCTCAAAGCAAAACAATGCAACAGTCTGGAGAACCAGTCCAAAAACTGCAAATAAATCCATTCAATTATTTTGCACAAAGTTTTTTAAATGAATCATTATGTTTAATTGAATAATAAAAGTCATATAAACTTAATGCCAAAAACTTGTTAAATTCTGTCTTTCTCCTGATGATTTTTCAAATTAATTTCTGGTCAAATAGTATAGACTCCCCTGGCACTAACTTTCCTACTTGGTTTAATTTGATAAATTCTTTGGGGGTCTGTGGGAATGCTCAAATGATCTTCCTTATGAATTAATGGTAATACCATTTCCAGACTTCAAAAAATAATCATTGTTTTCAGATAAGGAGGGATAACTGTAGAGATTAAGAATATTTTAGGGATTCTGCATCTTCTGTAAAATTTACTCTGACTATAAATCACGACCTGAGTCATTTGATGCCATAATAGTGTCCAAATCAATAAGCTAAAGCCAGTACTAGGAATGGTTTCAATATTTGCTGCCAAATCACCCTAAAATATTTTTTTAAAGATTTATTTATTTGTGCATACAGAACTGGGGTACAGGCCAGAGGCTCGGGGGCAGCGAGAGGCTTCACCAGAGACAGAGTGGGGAGC
>NW_004567103.1:16042135-16045581 GCF_000260355.1 Condylura cristata | reverse complement strand
GGGGGTTCAAATGCATGCTGAGGTTGCTTTAGCTTGTCTGTGCTGTGCTTTACCTGCTGCGCCACCAGGGAGGGCCCTCCTCATCTTTCATTTTTAACTGGAATGGTTGCTGTAACTGCTCCTTATGCTTTTCCCTCATTTCTTTTATAGATGGCAGCAATTTTGAAAATTCCAGCTTCCCAATTGGTAGCAAGGAGTTTGTGTTAATAATAAAATTTAGTTTTTTGTGGAAGTGATGTTTGTATGTAGTTAAGTAGATCGGTAGGTAAGTAGGTAGGTAGGTAGGTAGGTAGATATGTTTGTACCCTAAGACATTTTCTTGTTATCTTCTTCCTTTTACAGATCAAGCTAAGGTTGTTATTATTTAACCCATCGTAGGAGCTAAAAAGAAAGCAAATGGTTTAGAGATAAAAGTAATGACAAATTCCTTTACTTAAACAATTAATTTGGAATGTCCTTTCTACATGTCTTTTGCTGACATTTTGTGCTGTGTGTGTTTGTAAATATAAAAGCTGCTCCTGGAGACAGATGGTTATTTACAGTGTTTTCTCTATTATGTGGGATAAATTATTAACAAGAAAATAATTGAATATTGAATATGCCCTGGCAAAGAAATAATCTTTCACCAAGTCTGTCACATAGTATGCAGCAAGCCTGCATTCCAATTAGTAAAGTGGGCCAAGTAGATTAATGAATCAAATTGTTTAAATTCATGATCCAAACCCACTTTAAAGAATTTAGTATAATTGTGAGTTAATTGCTATTCAAGTTTAACTTTCTGCAAGTTTCAACTATGTTTTATGATCAATGGGTTTAAATAAGAAGCCAATATGCATACTAGATAAAAGGTTTTCTCAAAAAAACATTTTTTATTCTTGAAATTATATCATTTTATTTTGACAGTACATCACAAGTGATCAAATAACATGTCATGTTAGCATTTTTGAATGAATATATAGGAAATAATTTGCCTCATTATTTAAGTAAATGCTCAAACTACTAAATATTGACAGAAAATATTTTCAGGTAGGAGAATAAAATAAATATTTTAATATTATAAGATTATAATATCAATATTGGAAAAAACACAACTAGCAAACCATTGCATATTAACAGTCCATTTTATCAGAAGCTCTATAGTCTGGTGCATCATTGACAGCACCAGCAGTTCCTGGGAACTTGTAGAAACCAAACATTTCCACCACAAAATTTTTGAATCAGAACTCTCAGGGTGGTTTACACAGCCCTCACCACTTCACAAAGATCTCACTTCCAAGTGATTCTAACACTAAAGCTTGACAACTGCTACCCTTAAAGTTTATCTCTCCCTTTAAAGCACTTTTCTAGTCATTATGTCATTTAATCAGCATCTGAAAAAAATCAAAGCATTGTTATCCACACTTAACCACTGAGAAAATGAAAACTCACCGAGATTAAGATTAATGTTCTCAAAGTTCCATAGCTAAACTGACAACAAAAAGAATACTTACTTGGATTTCACTAACTTGTCTCCATTAACAAACTCACATTCACCTTAATTAAACAAAAAGGAAAGTTTAAGTCTGGCAAAACATGGACTTTTGGCCTGAAGTTCAAAGTTAGGGAAAACACAGTCAAAGTGAAACTCACTAAGCACCCTGTAAAGGGGAAGAATCCGTTGGTAGGGTAAGGCAACAAAGAATTAAGTTATATCATTCCTGGCATAGCACATTCTTTTATTTATTTAACAAATAGTATATCACTGACTGTTAGGCATGGACAAGGATGAACCCTTAATCATGACACAGTCCTTGCCTTCAAGGATCTTGTAATATGGTAGGGTAAACATAAAAAACATACTTACCTTCAATGTAGAACAAAATAAGTTACAGTATAAAGGATGCCATAATAAGCATAGAAGAGCCTCTGCTGGCACTGAGTTTGAGGAAGAGCTGGCCAATGATTCAGTGACCTCTCTTGAATTTGTGTAGAATATTGGAGAGTTCTTACACGAACTATAACTGATGGGCCCTCCCTGGTGGTTCAGTGGGTTAAAGCGCAGCACTATGAAGCTATCCACAGCCATTGTAGCATGAGTAGGATCCTGGCTAGGGAGGTTGCCCAGATGGCATGGCAGGCCTCTCCTGACCCAACTGCTGCTCCCTGCAGCAGTGTGTTTCATACATTTGCCTGTCAGGCACCTCTACTCTGTCTCTAGTGAACCCTCTCAACCCCTGCACCTCTGGCCTATATCCCAATTCTTACATAAATAAATAAATCCTTTAAAAAGGAGAGACACAGCTAAATTTTATATATAGCTGATAATTATGAGAAAGAATGAATGTAGTGGTTGTATCAGTGCTCAACTTTCATTATTCTGAACATTACCTAAATATATATATTAAAATCCAGAGGAAAGTTTTGAATTCAGTTTCTTTATTGGGATATAAACATTTGAAACATTTGGCAGTATAAAAATCAACCATACACTTACTTTGTTTAAAAATCTCTGATTTAGAGTATTAAAATATAGTTCATTGATTATTGATTATCTCTGATTTAGAGTATTAAAATATAGTTCATTGATTATTTCAGAAGTGATTTTGATGCCATCAGGAAATATTTAGGGCCAGTGCTAAGATAAGATTTAGCATTATAATGGAAGATCTAGAATCTATATAAACTCTGCTCTACTGCAGAATTCTTAGAGTGTTGTCAGTATATTTCCTTGCATAGTGAAAGGTTCAGCGCAGTAAGGAGGACCCAAAGAAATGGTGAGGCCAGTAAAACCAAAAGTAGGTTTATTTCTGCATTCCCTGCGAGGTTCACTGACCCCAGAGAGAGTTGAAGTCAGAGAAGTCACACTGAGGGAAGGGTATAAGATTTTTTTAGTTGTCAAGATTTATTTATTTATGCATACAGAACTGGGGTATAAGCTAGAGGTGCAGGGGCAGCGAGAGGATTCACCAGTAACAGAGTGGGGAGCAGAACAGGCAGATGGACGAGGTACACTGCTGAGGGGAGCAGCGGGCAGGTCAGGAGAGGTCTGCTGTTCCATTTGGGTCACCTTCGGGGCCAAGAATCAAACTTGCTTGCAGTGCTGTGCCTTAACCTGTTGCATTACCAGGGAGGGCCCTAAGAGTTTTGTTTGTTTGTTTGTTCTTTAATTTAATATAATAATTTATTTTTACATCATTTTTTCCATCTCAGTTGTAATCCCCGTGGGCTTCCCATCACCATATCACTCATGTACCATCATGCACTTCCCACCCCATTTTTCCCACCCCATTTGTGACCCCATTCCCCACTCCACTCCCGTAAAATGTCTCTAGTATAAAGTTGTTCATTATTATCCACCCCCACTCCCAGTCCTTTATGTTTCTGCTATGAGTGAAACCATCTGGTATTTTTCTTTTTCTTTCTGGCTTATTTCAATAAGCATGATCCCTTCCAGCTCCATCCATGTT
>NW_004567103.1:16010838-16041135 GCF_000260355.1 Condylura cristata | reverse complement strand
GAACATGAAAAAACAAAAGAAAAATCATAATTATTGGTCCCACCTGTGGGAGAATCCCTGTCAGGAGTGAGGATGTGAACCATGACTCCAAAGGTTAAAGAGTTGGAAGGGTCACTAGGACTTTTGGTTTGAGCGAGCCCCATGCTGGATTCTGGACCTGCGAGATGACAAGGATTGAGAAAGATCTGGCTAGCTTCAGCACAGCTGTGTTGGAACAGAAGGCTCTGCCTGACAGGTTGTTATTGGTTTCTAACAGTATTTGGAGCTGCCAGAGATATTTGGTCATTCCCGTGACTTTCTGTGTAGAGAAGAAAAATAGGGAATAGATTAGGAAAGCAGAAATGTCCCTGAATCTTGGTAACGCATGATTTTGTGGGCCTCACTGGGTGACAGGAGTCCTTATCAGTAGCCACAGTCGGAGCATGGAAAGGTGAAGTCAGTGGTCGAATCCCTGCAGTTCACAGCTGTTAGCATGGTGAGGAGAACCAGATATGGGCCTTTCTACCTGGGTTTGGAGGGTCTGGGAGTGCAGTTAGTTCAGTCTTCGGTGTAGGTCCATCCCCAAGACAGGCTGTCGCATGAGTCCACTGGGCTCAGAGGGAGAGCCCGACTGGATGGCAGTGCAGGCATCAAAGTGAGGAAGACGGAGTTCAATTGAGGAGGTGTATCCTGCCTCCTTGTATGCAACCTGGAATGTGTATCTTGGGAAGAGTCAGAGGGTTTACAAAGAAAAGTAGGACACAAAAAGAATAGAATTAGATCAGGATAAACAGAGCTAAGTCTGGAGCACCTGAGCTCAGGAAGGGAGTAGGGCAGAAAGAGTGTGATGGTCCAAAAGGTCTTAGAGCGAGTGTGAGGATAGGACTGGAGAGGTTGGTAACTGATTGCTTTGATAGATTGACATTGGAAGGCATGTGACACTTCCCTTTGGACAGAGGAGGCTGAGGGCCTGGACCAGTGGATGAAGAGATAGAGGGTTGTTGGGGTTGGAAAGAGCTAAGCAGTGACAGAAATGAGAGCCTTCTAAGGTCAACAGGGCAGCTACAGCCAAAGCCCACAGGCATAGCTGCCAGCCACAAACAGTGGAATCCAGGTGTTTAGATAGACAGGCAACTACCATCAGGGCAGGGCCAAGCTTGGGTATTGTTGCTATATTCATTTGTATAGAGAAAGTTTTGGCCCTCCCTGGTGGCGCAACAGGTTAGGACACAACACTGCGAGCCAGCTGCAGCCATTTCAGTGTGAGTTCGAGCCCCAACCCCACCCCAGAAATGACCCACATGCTGAGCAGACCTCTCCTGTCTTGCCTGCTGCTCCCCTCAGCAGTATACTTCGTCCATCTGCCTGTTCTGCTCCCCACTCTGTCTCTGGTGACTCCTCTCACCACCCCCGTGTCTCTGGCCTATACCCCAGCTCTGTATGAGTAAATAAATAAATCTTTAAAAGAGAGAGAGAGAGAAAGATGTGTTTGCAGTGAGAATACTGGGGTTAAGCAGGGAAAATGCTGGGGCCTTGAGCAGTGCCAGGTAGGCCCTCTTGGCCTCACCACCAGAGGATAAGGGACCAGTACTGAGGATCCAGAGGTATGGGAAGTTTCTTTAAGGTCAAGTACAGAGAAGTGTATAGTAGAAGATGGTGTGAGACAGGAGGGTGCAATAGTTTGGCTCTACAGGATGGATAGATACTACTATTCCATTGATGAGGCGAAGGTATTGAAGCAGACAATAAGAGCCATCAGGCTTTTGAATGGGGAGAATGGGGGTGTTACAGGGGGAGTGACAGGACTGAGGAACCCCTTTCCAGAAAGTAGTTGAATAATGGGTTTGAGACCCTGATGGTGAGAGAGAGAAATGGGAAACTGGGGACATGAGGGAAAAGAAGAGGAATCCCTTCGGAGAATGGGGACTGGGGTATGATGGGTGGCAACATCCAGGGTGGAGTCATTCCATACTTGCAGGTTATCTAAGTCTGGAGGTAGAGGGGTGTCCTAGGTTTGGGATTTGCCAGGTAGAAAGGGAAGGATGAAAGAGGCTTCCGGGTCAGGAGACCATGAGATTGCAGCTCCCAATTTGCCAATAAATCCTGTCCTAATAACGGTGTAGGACAACATAGGAAGTTAAGGAGTTGTGCAATGTGCACATGACTAAAAATGACTAAAAATAAAGAATGGACCAGTGGTTTGTTAGTGGTCCAGTGGTCCTGGGCTGAGAAGGAAGGCCGGCAACACCCAAGACCAAGACTTGAGAATGATAAGTTTGACCACATAAGGAGGAGAGGACAGAAAAGGGAGCCCCATGTCAATGAGAAAGGTTGATTTACCTGCTACCTTGAGCATCACCCTAGGCTCCTGGAAGGTAATCAAGGTTGACGAGTCTGGGCCTCTTCAATCCTCAGCTGCTAACCCCAAAACCACTGGTGGAAGTGTGGAAGAACTAACCTGCCATGATTAGGCGCCATGAGGCAGTCACTTTCCCAGTGACCCTGATTACCACAGTTAGGGCAAGGCCAAGTGGGTGTAGGTCATAGTCTGGACCACTGACCTTCTTGAAGCAGGGTCCAGGAGGTAGGTAGTCTCCAAACAAACTCCAAACTCATTGATCCAGCCATTGGTGGAGCAGGGCCTGACAGTCTCAAGGCAGCCACCAGGACCTGTGCCTGGAGTTTGGCCTTCTGGTGACTATGGTCTTCCCCTCTGCCCTATCCTGTGCCTCCCAGTTGTTAAATACTTTAAAGGTCATGTACAACATATTATGGATAGGGGCCTGAGGATAGTCCTCAGCATGTTTTAGTTTCTTTCTGATGTCTGGGACTGATTGAGAAATGAAGTGAGTGGTTAGGACTGTAGCTCTCTCTGGGGACTTGGGGTTCAACCTGGTGTACTGTTAGAGGGTATCAGTAAGACAACCAAGGAGAGTGGCTGGGTTTTCAGTGGACCCTGGATGATCTTACTAAGTTTCTCATAATTGATTGCTAATGGCAGCTGCTTCGAGGCCAGCCACCAGATACTGGATAAACTGGTCATGGAGGGCCCAGCCTCGTCAGCAGGCCTCTGTGGTGCTCAGATATACCCACTCAGAGTCATTTCTAGTGACACCATTGGCATCCAGGGGCATGGCCCAGTCTATGAGATGGGCCTGGTCCTCATGTACCTGTGCGGATAAATTTGATTGTGCTCATCTGCCATCACAGTGGAGGATAGGATGATATGAAGGTCATGCTAGGTAAGATCATAGGCCTGAGTCAGATAAGAAAATTTCTTAGTGTAGGATCATTAGAGAAAGAGCCTAGATATTTTTCTGTTTGGGAGAGATCAGAAAGTAAAAAAGGAACTTGGATCCGGTCCACTCTTTCAGCCCCAGCTACCTTCTGAAGGGGGCAGAGAAGGGGCTGACGGGAGCGGGTGTGACTGTTTACCTGAAGGAAAGAGGAGATACAGGCAAATGGTCTGGAGATGAGGGAGAGCCCTAAGCTGGATTGGAGGAAGACTCAGGTAGGGGAAGTTCTCATTTGGGGGGTTGAGAAGACTCTAGAGTATTGGACCCTAGTCTGGGTAATGCAGAGGCTGGTGGGTGTAAGAAAAAGACAAGAGTCGGGGGAATCAAAAAAGTAACTTGAATCTCCAGAGAGGGGTCTGGCCACTTTGGAGTATCACGAGCCAGTTGAACTTGTAAGGCAGGACTTGAGGAGGTTGGGGGGGAAGGGGGGAAGGGACGGCAGCGCAGAAGGAAGAAGGCCTGAATATATGAGATCTTTGACCATTTTCCATTGCGATGACAGAGTTCTTTAGGTCAGTAAGGACGGAGAAGTCTGAAGTGCCATGTTCTGGTCAGTGGGAGCCATTATCCAATTGGTATTGTGGCCAAGCAGTGTTGCGATAGTAGATGAGGAGCTTAGGGTGAATATCTGGCCTAAAGACTGAGGTTCGTGAGATGGCATCTCACTGGAGTGGCACGGTCAGGATTAGAATTTGTAGCCCCCATGGCTGACCTGGTTCCTTTCTCCAACCAAGAGGGGCACACAGTCAGGAATGCAGAGTCCCATGGGTCTGGTCTGGCTTTTGGGGGAACAGACTCCAGTGTGCTGCATCCCTCGATTTCGTTCTGGCCTACAGAATGGGGGCAAACAAACGAGAGGATGTCTCCACGGCTCGTTTGTACCCAGGAATAGGCACCTGGAGGGCGTCCCCAAATCCAGGACTCGGTGTAATGGAAGCCGACTGACGTGGACCCACGGTTTAGGAACAAACAAATGGAGTTAGGAGGAGCCTGATAGCCAGAGGCGAGGGCCTCCTAGGAAGGAGGGTCAGGGAGATGACCTACCCCAGGAATCAAGGCCAGTGGTGCATGTGAAGCATCTGCAGTGGAGACCCCAGGAGCCGAAAGGCGGCCCCCGCATGAGGGGGCACAGCCTTCCCATAAAGAAAGGTTCATCGCAGTAAGGAGAACACAGAGAGCTCGAGGCCAGTAAAACCAAAAGTAGGCTTATTTCTGCGTTCCTGGGCGAGGTTCACTGACCCCAGAGAGAGCTCAAGTCAGAGAAGTCGCACTAAGGGAAGGGTAAGAGCGGTTTTTATAGGCCTAGGTAGAGGAGAGAAATGGCCAGGTGGAAAATTTTGACAAGGATCTGGAACTTATTTTTATGCCCGTGTGCTTGTGTTAACTGGTGGTGACAAGTCATGAGATTCTACTCCTGAATTTCTGCTTCTGCCTGGGGCAACTTCTCCTTCAGTGTGCCGGTGTTTGGCTGGTGCCTGAACCTTATGCATAGCAATACCAGCTAAGTTGTGAGCAATAATGTCAAGCACTCCCATTTTTGTTGATTCAACCTCATGCTGAGTTTTCTCATACCTTCCAATATTTCACATCATGAATGAAGAGAACGAGGCAAATACTTAATATATTGGAGCAGATAGAGGGAAAATGTAGCAAAATCAGAATGATTTTCCCAAATTTTTAATATGTGAAGCAAAAAAATGAAGATTTAATATGAAACAGCCTTTCCTTCGCAATTATTGTACAACTGGGGATCCCATGGTGATTAAAGTATTTAGTATATTGAGCTACATTGTTGGTTAATATTGCTGTCTGATTCTCGATAACATTTACATCAGCTAGGTAATTTCTTCAATAACCAAAATGAGTAGCTAATCAACAGACATGAGGGGGGAAAAAAAAAACAAAACAGGTGCTCCTAACCCTTTGTTAATCTACAACAATACTGAGTTCAAGGATATCTGAAGATTTATTAATTTCACTATTAGTTTTGCAATGCCAGTGTTAGGTACAGTTCTGACTGATCTAACTCAAGTTCTTTTTTTTATTACAAAAGTTTATTTTTACATCATTTTGTACATTTTTTTTTCCATCTCGATTGTAATCCCCGCGGGTTTCCCATCACCAAGTCACCCGTGTGCCATCACCATAATCCCGTGCATTTACCTCCCCCCACCCCATTTTGCTAACTCAAATTCTTTTTTTAGGCAACAATATGAGATATAATGTCAGCAATATGTCAGTGATCCGTGATATTAAATACTTCAATAAACTTTTAGTGTTAAAAACAACAATTCGTCTCAAAGCAAAATATTGTAATAGTTTAAAAATGTATCCATATGCAAGCATATATTTATAAGCCCACTAGTTTTGCTCTTAGACTTTGCTTCCAGCCGGTATTAAACTGCCTCAGCATGCCTATACTGGCAGAGGCAAGATGTGTAGAATCGGGAGTGCTCCAGAGGACAACTGGGTCCCAAGAGGCAGGAAAACACAGTCAAGTTCTAGCTTGGTTCTGATAGTCAAGGGAGAAATCAATGTTGTAGAGATAGTAAGTGGGAAGGCATGGAGCAAGGACATACTTCAGAAATAGCAGGTTTGGTAGGAGCTGTGGTCAAGTTCTACAGCATATATTTGAAAACAAAATGAGTTAAATAGACCCAAACCACTTGTTATCTTGGTTTCAATGTGTCAATGAATATGACACAGAACTGCACAGCAACGTAAAGACAGGATGACCTTTTCATTACTGAAGAGGCAATGTTTAGAGACATAATCCCGGATACTGATGTATTCTCTGACCACCACTAGTCCACCACAAAACATTCAATACTTGACATGCGTATTCATTTTTGTCCGACCTCATTGGATCTAGACGTAGCTGGAACAATCAGCCAATGTAAGAAGTAGACAAGTCAATATAGAATAGAAATTGAAAATATCAAGATCCATTCTACAAAGCACATGTCTTAAATGCAACAGCTGGCTTTCCATATGCAATTTCTTAAAGAACTATCTTAGATATGAGGTCATACTATTTACTAGATTTATAAGTGGATTATGAAAACCCACGATTTAGAAACAAGGCGAAAAGTGTATCTCTTTAGAGAAAGGTATATGACATAACAAATACTGATGTGATTAAGTACTATATATAACTCCCCATGTATATAAAAAGCATCATTTCTTCCACTTAAAGCTTTGAAATTCATATTTAAATAGGATTATTGGTCCTATTTATGAGTTATTCTATGGAAATAAAAGAAAAAAATCATAATTTATGCCAGGGAACACCACGCGATCAGAATGTATTACTAAAGTATTGAGTTCCCGAAAGAAGAAGGGTGATAATATGGTGGAGAAAGGAAAAAGAAAAATATAATAATGTAAACCATATTCACATTGGGCTTCCAGAGCATCACATTGATTCTTAAATCCCTTGTCAGTTTTCATTACAGGTTATTATCTGATATCTCCAAGATATTGTAAGAAGATAGTGTAAGAATATGTTTATGTATTTTAATTACTAATATGTAAGTTAAAAATTTAATGTTTAAAATAGATGGCATATGCAACTTAACAAAATTTTCAATATTTGTTTAGTTATTATATAAATACATAGATTAACATATAATTAGCTTTATGTGTTAGTTAGTTAGTTGCAAATTTTGAAAATTAATTGATATATTTTTATATAAATGGAAGAAATATTCAGTAACAATAAATCTGGCATTAGAGCATACTAAGCTGCAGTGAAATTTATTTTCTTTTACATAAATCTACAGTTTCTTATTCTTTCAATCATTATGGTAGGAAAAAGGAAGAAGTTATAGGATAAAGTCAACATATGGTAGATTCTATTTATTCTCATTTCTGGAATGTGAAAAGTCACATTTGAAACTTCAATTTAGTGTTATCTCAGAGTATATCTTTTACCTTAAATACTCTGCATAGGTGAAATATATTACTATTTCATCCAAAATTAAAATAAGTCACTTTATTATTTTCATTTTCTTATTTACTGTTATTTTCTTATAGCTGCAATATTAGTGGTAAATTTGATTTAGAGTTTTCAGTAAGTTGGGGAAGCCCAGTTAGTCATGGAATTAATAACTGTGGAAAAGTTTCTGAGAATATTTCATATTTCATATCCTTAAACTATGTTTAGATGTATAAATTAGAAGGATGGTTTAAAATATAAACTAAATAGCCATTTACTTTAAAGAGGGATGGGAATATTTCTGATTATGTTCTATTTTCTCAGTGTAGTCTGAAAGCACTAAATGCACGTTTGAACAGTAATTCATTTTAAAATCCTTTAAATAACACTGGTCATATGCACGGTATATATTACTATTACTAAGATTACTAAGATACATTGTCATATATATGATAACTTCGATTAAATTTAATAATGACTTATTTGTAGCATCATTCTGCTTTTGCCTCTTCACTAATTTTTGGAAATCTCTAAAAATTCAGACAGCATCACAAAATTCTGAAGTGTTACATTTTTCTCTATTAAATAAATATTACAAAAAGTCAAAGCCATTAGTTAGGAAAAGAAGTAAGAAAACAAGCCAAACATCAATCAGTGCTATAGTGGATAAATAAAATGTAGTATCTCCATGTAATGGGATCCATGCAATGATGAAAATGAATGAGCACATAGCACAGTATAATATTGAGTAGATCCAAGCAAAATCAACATGCACTCTCTGACACCTGTTATAAAAAGCTCAAAGCCAGGCAAAACTATTTATGTTATTTAAGGATGAATATGACACAGAACTGCACACCAAGGCAAAGACAGAATGACCATAAATTGGCTTCCTCCAGGAGGGAAAACAAGTGTTAAAAAAACAGGAAGCGGCACCATGGAAACTTGTGATGAATGTTCTCTTTTATGATCCAGTTAGCAGTTACACAGGTGCACACTTTGCAGTAATTAATGAATTTATATAGTCTTCTGTATTGAACCCTAGATATCAGTAAAAATAAATTGCTATAGATAGGCACATACACACATGTATACATTCGTGCTTAGTGCATAGATAAATGTCAAAGAAAAGGGAAGGAAAGAATGAAAGTGCAGATCAGGAACACCAGGATATTCGATGTTCTATTTCATTCAAGGGGTATCGTTCCATCACAGAAAATATGGTATAGAAGTTAGTGAGAGAACAAAGAAACTGAAAATTTGCATTCAGAATCTAGAGCTTCACTTCCATATTTACATTCTGTGTGTCACAAAACTTTCCCACAATTCTTGGAGACTCAAATTCTTATCTTCAAAGTGGGAGAAATAATCACTTATAGAATACTGGGTGATAATTTTAATAAGATTATAAAGTTATTTAGGTAATTAACTTCTCATCTCTATCACTCTCACTACAATTCCTCAATTTTATGCATGAAGATGTGGAGACTATCAGTTATAATTGCCAAAAGCAAAAAAAAAAAATTGAAAAGTAGTATTTTTTTTTGGTCCAACTAACCTTCATTGAGCAAGGAAGTTTGGTCATGAATAAGGAAAAAGGAAAAGATGTTCTTTTATACACAGCTACAGTTACTTGTGTGTGCATGCACATACTCTCTCCATTTTTGTCAGTTAAGCACATTGGAGAGAAAAAAAAAAGGAATAAGAAAGACCAATGTAATGCTTAGTCAGTATTCATCTAGTGTCATTCTTCTTTATAGGAACAAGCAAAGGAATATACCATTGTCAGCATTAACCTGACAGTAAAATATGCATGTCTAGAATAAGGAGAAAGGAATAATTTTTATTGAACATCTCTTCCTCTCTTGTGCCATGCATTATGGTAGATATTCTCTTTCACATCACTCCATTTAATCTCACAGCAATATTGTAGATAAGATCAAAGTTTCAAAAGGTTAAGTGATGTCCCCAGGACTTAAATGCCAGAATCAGGATTTCATCTCAGATATGCTTGATTCTACTACTCCAAGGGAATTCCTCCATCCATCTCCCACCCTCAAACACAGAAACACACAATAAGCTAATTTTCAACTATTATCATTATTCATTTGTTGTGATAGTTGACACACCCAAGGAAAGTAAATGTCCTTCAAGCAGTTTTCAGAAATATTTAAGTCATAGTTCCAAAAATTATTCTTTTTATTAATCTGGAAATAAATTGAATTCAAGTACCATTGCCATGAACAAATTAACGTATACCTAGAGTTTCTGATGTTCATAAGAGGGCTGTTCCTGAACATTTATGTGGTATTGATTTAGATGACTTTAATTGATTGCAGGCTAAGAGTTCAGTAGCACAATTGATGAAAGCAAATTTCTACAACTGAAATAAATGTACATCAGTTTTATTAATTTGAAAATATTTTCCCAAAGATTTATTGCATTATTCTTTTCTCAGATATATTCTTCTTAGATAGATATTGCACCCTGCCTACCTCAAATAAATATTGAACTATAGCTGTCCTTTGAGCATTGCACCAAATACCTGACCTCCCTGCTGCCCAAACAGAATGAATTCAATATACATGTGCTAAAGAAATTGAAAAATATATCTCTACCTCTCCCCCCCCTTTTTTTTTTTAAGATTTATTTATTTGTGTATATAGAACTGGGGTACAGGCCAGAGGCACAGGGATGGTGAGAGGCTCACCAGAGACAAGAATGGGGAGCAGAACAGGCAGATCAACGAGCGAAGTATACTGCTGAGGGAGGGGAGCAGCGGGCAGGTCAGGAGAGGTCTGCTGCGCCCTGTGGTCGCCTCCGGGGCAGGCGGAGATCAAACTCATGTAGAAGTGGCTTTAGCTTGTCTGTGCTGTGCTTTAACCCACTGCGCCACGACAGAGGGCCTCTACCTCCCCTTTTATGTCCCTGAAGATCTTGCTACTTGTGGGATAGAGAAGTGGTCTGTGTTCACCAAGGGTTTAACAATCACTAAGAATTCACATTTCTTTTATCCATTCTCATTTTCATTGGCAAAGTGGTACAAATTTAATGTCTGACCATTTAGGTGCCATTTAGTTTTCTTTTGATTATAACAATAGCATGTATTGCCAACAATGCAATTAAATTGTTTATTTGTCCTCTTTATGTATTATAGTTCACACAATGATACTGTATATACCCTAATCTGCTATCATATTTTACTATGCTATTATAATTTGGTTTTTTTTTAAGTTTTTCATTCTGAATTCATTTTTGGAACATAACAGCAATATCTACAGAGGGTTGGGACTTCGTTGTATTCTAATGAAGAAAATACACATTAAATTCTTCCTTTTCTATTAAGGGGAAAAAGAGATTTAAATATACTTATTTCATTTTTAACTTGGGTGATTAAAATCTAACCATATGCTAATGCATTTTATTCCATAAATTATTGCCAACAGGTGCTCTACTAACAAACTCAGGTGAATTACTACTTATAATTTTAGCTCAGTGATAATTGCAGCTAGAGAGTGAGCATTTCTTTTTTGTGTGCCAATAATGGTGGTAGAAATAGTTTAAATTTTTTTAACCTTAATGTGATAATTATATCTTGAACATAAGTGATTATATAAACCTACTAGTAAAAGTAAGCCCAACATATTTAAATTCTTCAAAGATATAATTTTTGAACTCACCCCCTATATTTTGATACCTCAGAATTTATCATCAAGACTCAACAAGTAAGTTGACAATCACGTATGGAGACTTAGATTGTGAAACTTTAGGCATCCTTTGATTCAAATTAATGCCCTGAATATATCCAACATCTTATATGTGATTATGAGTGAGAAAGGATTCTAAGGACAAAGCTAATTTGAAGGTGATAGAGAGCTTATACCATCCTCTTTAGAAAAGTAGCATAAATTCTATTTTGAATCCTCCATCTTGCATTTCAGATTTTATTCACAGGACTGATTCTTCCTATTGCGACCCTTTCTTGCCATATCTTTAATTTGTACTTTTGTTCCTTGGACTTCATCATGAACAGATGGGATTGTATTTTAAGAAGCAAGGTTTTTCTCATAAAAATCAGGAGCTGGAGTATCATGAATCTTTATGGGGTCAGCAGTAATTTAGAATAGGGAGGTTGAAATTTAGCAGTTGTTACTCTTTTCATTATACCTTAGATTTAGGATATGTTCTGATATGAGGATGTTTCAGAAGATACAGAATATAGCTCTTAAGAATATGATGAGATATGGTCCACAGGAGACCTGGAACATTATTTGAGTTAATGGTGCTTGATGCTATTATCAAACATTAAAAACAGAGATTTTAATTCATTAATTGCTGTTAGTATTTTATTCATAAGATAAATAGCATCATGTAATCATTAATGATCTATCCTCATGGAGGATGTCTTTACAGGATGTTTTTTCTGAGATTTTTGCAAAATTAATCCACATCGCTACATTTCTAAAAACAAATATGAATATCCTTTAAAATGTTAATAATATACTTAAATGTTTAACACATATTATCCTCCTGGAAAAAATGGGAAAAATTAAATTGCAAATTGTACTTATTTCTAATATCTCGGAAAATATGATAATCTAGGGACCAATATTTTGTTGAATTATCTTTTGTCACTTACTAAATCAAATAACAGTATGCATAATATAATTCCATTTCTATGATATTATAATTCCCTGCCTGGGAGTTATCTTATCTTTACTTCATCTAATTTTCTTTATAAAAAGTCATTTGGGATTCAAAAGCAAAGTGTAAAAGTATGTTTTTGAGAGAACATGTACAAGGAAGAAATTTAATATGACTTAGTTTCCTAATATGAAGATTAAAATAATAGTTACCATAGTTTTAATTGCAATTTTTCACAGTTAGTGACAATGCTATCATTCTTCTAGACCTATAAACTTGTTGCTGCAGATTTTGAGATTAGGGCACTATATCTAAACCTAAAGCAAACATTTGAATATGAGTAGTGAACATTATCTTACATGCTGCAAGAAATCTATTGTAACTTAGATTGTCATTAATATAAAGATTTCTTAAAAATTGCATTATGATCATAAAAATGTGTTTTATATTTCAGAAAAGTATGTTATTTCTATATGAGTTAGCAATCCAAATATATTTTCTTGCTTTTTAAAATTTTACCTCAAATTCAAGTTGTCAAAGTACATCTATATACATGTGATAAAACTATTTCATGTCTAACTTAATTCTTGAGTTATCACTTTTTGTTACTGTTTATTTCATGCTGTCCAATTTCCTTAGAACTTTCCCATCTAATTTTGTCATTCCTTTAAATGAAAATTTTCATGGCCAGGGTAACCTTATTGTTTTATATCATTATAAACAATCTTACCTTTCAGTGCTGTAAGAATTAGATTCCCTGGTGTTAATGTGTTCCATCAGTAAGAGTGTGGAGTTCAGAATGCAAAATTATAATTGCATTTTAATCAGAAAAATTAGTCCAATATATACTCTAGCTATTTTGTTAAATTAACATTATAGCTATTAGTAACAAGGCACTATTAAGTGATTATTGCATGAATTAAGTTAAATACTACACAACTTGGATAATTTAGCATACCAAGCACTCTCCTTACACAAAATTCATAGACTCATGTACTTAAGTTTCAAAAATTTAATTTGTGCTCTAACAAGCATCTTAAACACTATTTTACCTGATAGAAATATCTTTCTGCCTAATGGTAAATATATACTGGAATCATAGCTCTGATATTATTACCCACTGGACAGCACTTTATTTGGTTATTTAATTTATTTTACTTATATAAAAACATAAAAGTTACCATTTTGTGATAACTATAAACTTTAATTCACCCAGCTGTTTTCAGGTTTCAGGGCACCATGACAGACATTACTGCATTATTTTTCCCTGAAGTCCTATTAACGTATAGGACAGTATTTGTGTCACACTGGTGCTAAGTATGGAGAACACTCATGTTGTCATGTCCCCATTCAGAATCTGGGGGAGAATAGCTATTATTGCTGGAAATATGATGGATCTAACTATTATTAATTACCTCAAATCATCTACATAAATTATAAAACATAGCCACACTTCTACTTTATTATCACAGGTTAAAGCAGTTTAATTTCATAAAATCTCCAGTGGAAGAAAACAAACAAACAAAAAACTAACACATGTCACGGGTAGGTAACCCCTCCACCCCACAGTCAGTAACAGCCTCAGGTAAGCTTTGCATGCCTATCTGGAATGTTAATTAAAGAAAGATAAGGAAACTGAACTGCAGAAATGAATTTGTGTCTTTCCAAGTTCACTTTATCTTTGAGGTGCACAAATAATGCAACTTTCCTTCATCCCATTCCATCTCGCTATGCTGGAAAGATTTCCCCTGATTAACCCAGTCCAGGGATCTCAAAGAAGCACTTAAATGCCTTCATTAGACAGAATTATTATTTTTGATTTTCATATTAATTCCATGGAAAAAATTCCAAAGTCAGATAACTCAAATGCTAAGCTGTGTGTGTGTTTGTTACTTCCTTTATTTTTAGATACACTTCTGAAGAGATTGTATCTGCTTTGAGGGCATGGTCTTTTCTTATTCATCTTTATATCCCTCAAGTTTTATGGTGTCTGGCACATGGTGGTAGAATCAGAAAGATTCATTGAAAAATAAGTGATATCTGGCTTCCAGGAAGAAGCCCGAACAACTGTCTGATTTCTGTAAGAACTGCACAAGTTCCATATCTAATACACAGAGTCACCAAAGCAGTGTTTGCGAAGGATGCCTGAGAGTGGAAACACACACTAGAAGTCTTACAGTTAGAAACGTTTTCCTCTATATATTTCTTAAGTTATAAAACTTACCTACATAATCTACTTCAGATAATGGCATCTAGAGGCTATTTAGAAATGGACAGTTGTGCCAGGTAAATATCATTGACATCATAATGCAAATTAGTCATCATCAGAAATGTATAATAGAGACCAATAATTTATATAAATTCTACTAAGCATTTATTTTGTATGAAGGAGGAATACATTCCACAGCACACACATAATTAAATGTAAATGTATGCTGAAAAAGCTCATAACCATGAAAAATACATATCCTGATGGACTACTTTTATTTGGCAACCTTTTCCTTCCAATATCTGTCTTAATATTCAAGAGTAGATTAGAAATTATATCTACAGCCCCAACTCTTTCTATGAAATATGTATAAGAGTCAGTATAGAGAATTTGTTTTCCTTCAGCTGTACATGGAGTTGGATAATTAAATCTTTCAGAAAAGTTAGTGAAGCCATTCAGCGTCTACTAACCTTTAACTGTACCTTTATTGAATTTAATATTGTCAGCTAGAACAACTTAGTTATGCATTATTATTTGAATGTGCTTATCCCATTTTTCTAACATCACTTATTTTGTTGTAACATTTACACACAGTATCAGGACATCTGACTTTATTATATAGCTTAAAGTAAATTACTGAGGGACAACATTTTTAAGAGTACGATTTTTACTATTTAGTTAAGTATTAATATATTGATGATGGAAATGCTGTACTTTCTGTTTGATTTTCTACAAATCTAAAACTGCTCTAAAATGCCATCAGGTAATTAAAAAAATAAAATAAATGGATGTGGGAAAGATTTAAAACAGTGTTTCTTAAAGTGGATGAGGAGGCGAATAGTTTAATAACATTACAATTAAATATTTTCAGCACACTCTGCCTTTCATCTTCCCCAAGAGTAGGACAAAAAAAGAGAATTAACCTGTCATAGAAAGATGTGATTTGTATAAAAGAAACATTCCGATGATTACAGTTCTTTAGTAGTATCGAAACAGACTCCTAGAGGCAACTTCTAGAAATTCATATCCCAGGGACTTTAAAGGTACAGGTAATCAATTGTCTGATATAGCTTAACTTTCTTGCCTAGAGGCAAGGAGATAAATTAATGTCTAAACTAACAAAACTGTTCCAGCCTCCTGTATTTTTCCTAGACTGCTCTGCTCAGCCTGTTAGAAAATGAGGAGCTCATAAATTTAAGGCCACAGGTCTCCTATTATCAACCTATCTTAGCTTCACTTCCTTCTGGGGTCTTAGTCTCGACTCCTAATTTTACCAGACTATCAATATCCTGTAACTTTCACCCATTCACAAGACAAGATAGTGGGCCTGGCCAAGCCTCAGAAGGGAGCCTCAACATGGCTTATACTCTCACTACGAAGGGAGATACAGGCAAAAGCAGGGGTGGCACACTCATCTTTCCTTGTCAAAAACAGACAAAGGCTAAAAGTAGGCTCTCAGAATCTCATTCCTTTATATAAGGAAAGAGGGGCCTGCCTCAGAGTACTGTTCTGGCTTCTCTTTCAGTCTTACACCAGCTTCTTTTGAATTCTGCTTCTTCTCCAGTCTCTAATTCCTGACAAAAGTTCTCATATATATAAACTGAGTTCTACCAGAATACTTTGAAGAATAATCAAGATGGAAATGAATACATTTTCCTGATTTTTGAATGGTATGATTTCCTTAATTACTTTAATAAGATGAAAACAGCACATGTGCTGGTTACTACTATACCTAAAACAATCCCTATTGTGTAAAATAATGCAAAATTCCTTTTTCACAAAGTCACCATAAATCAAATACAGAAATCTCATATTAATGAAGAATCATGAATGATTCCTATGAACCCATATTTGGCATTTTCTACTCAGATGCTAAATGTGATCTATAAAGCACCATTTGACTAGATGTGGCCCTACATGGATTGTTTCATCTTGTTGACAAAATAAAAACTTATTTCAGGAATGACTCATTGATTAGGAAAACTGAATTCGCTTAAGCTTAGTACTTGGAAAATCAATAATTGAAAAGATAAATGTTTTGAGTCATAATGAGGAAAGCAAGTATATGCTTTCCAAGTTCCTGAGGCATTGTCCAAATTTATAGAAGTGGTTATTAAAGATGAAGAAAGAAAGAGAAAAATCTTAAAACCTGACTCAAGGTCTTGAAGTATTTGTTATTTAATAGTGATAAACTGACTTTAATCAATGTGGCTATATAAATAGAGTCAGAAGGACTAAGTGGTATCAATAATCAAGGAAGCAAATCCTTATATTAAGTGCTCATGACACAATTTCAGTAATCTCTTGAGGTAAATCTAACTTGTAAACTAAAAGAACTTGATCATAACATATAGATTTGTACATATTTATTTTCCAAATAAGCTCAAAATATAGCTTGTTGAATTTATTCCCTGGAGTTAAATTGAAACCACAGAACCAGGCCTTCTTGTTTTATGGATCCATAAATTATGTTAATGTGATTTGATAATTGATTAATCTCCCATATTGATGAGTTAATGAATCATTTTGGGGGTATTCTCAATATTTAGATAAATCACATAAAAGGTTATATTCTAGCCAGTGAATTTCAACCCATATTTTTTATGTCACAAATGTCTAAGAATATATATACAGCACTTACTATTTGAAACGATATTAAATGTCAGTTTTTACCCTTAGTAGTGCACCGATCACATATAAAACATATTTACAGGCAATTAATTTCCTAAGAATTTGAATGAAGAAGGCAATTTATATTGTGCTCTTATGAGATATCAGAGTCTGGAGCTTAGATTGAACCAGTAGCTTGCATAGAGTAAGTATCATCTTGTCCCCTGACCCCTCATTGAATTTTCCCATCAGGTGCCAATCTAAATTAAAAGCTTCAGCATATTGACTGCCTGTAGGCGGCCTATATATAGGATAGGAAGAAAGAAATTTTGAAATTTTCATAGTCATTGTAAGTTCTCAGTCAGATTTTGCCCCCAATTCACATACTGGACAAACAAACAAACAAACAAACAAACAAACAAACAAACAAACAAAAAAACATGAAGTTATATCATGATTACCAGCAGTGTTTCTTAAGTTCAAAGTAAAAATTTCTGTCATTTATAAATTCTTTTATAGTATGATTTTATTTACTTAACAGTTTTCTTATTAAAATAATATTCATTTATAAAAAAAGAAATAATATTCACTTATAATACACTATGTTTTCATTTATAATACTGTATATGTTTTAGGAGAGTAGACTCATATCCCTTAGATATGTATCACAGTGCGACCCCAAACATCAAGCTACCATATCCCTTAACCACATACCATTAAGCACCCTACCCTCTTTGTTCTATGTCTGTCCCCTACCCTAATACCCTCAATTCTGCAATCATATGTCTAGGGTTTGTTTTAGTTTAGTTTTTGTCTGTTCCTTTATTCTCTATTCCACATGAATACAATCCTGTATTTTTCTCCTTCTGACTTATTTTTCCTAGCACAATCCCCTCTGGTTCAATCCATATTGTCACAGATGGCAAGTGTTCTTTTTTTTAATAGCTAGATAGTATTTTAACCTGTATATACCACATCTTCTTAATCCACTCAATCTATTGTTGGGCACTTAGGTTGCCTATAACTTGAATATTGTAAATAATGTTGCAGTGAAAATAGAAATGTATATATGCCTTTGAATTAGAGTTTTTCATTCTTTGGATCAATGCCAAGGAATAGAATTTCTGGATTATATGGTAGATCCATTTAATATATATTTTTTAAAGATTTATTTATCTGTGCATACAGAACTGGGGTACAGGCCATAGGTGCAAGAGAGGTGAGAGGGTTCACCAGAGATAAAGTGGGGAGCAGAACAGTCAGATAGACTGAAATGCACTGCTGAGGGGAGCAGCGGGCAGGTCAGGAGAATCTGCCACACCATATGGATCACCTCGGGGTGGGGATCAAACTCATGCTGAAGTGGCTTTAGTTCTTAGTGTTGTGCTTTAACCCATGCACCACCAGGGAGAGCCCCATTTAATATTTTGAAGAACCACTTTATGTTTTTCTTAGGATGTTGGGACAATCTACAGCTCCATCAACAGTGCAAAAGGATTCCATTTTGTCCACATCCTCACCTACATTTTCATAATGCACATATATCACACAAACTTCCACTATAATGTTTTTCTTGGAAAACTACTTAATCATTATATATGTTTAAGAAATAAAAGCATTAGATTACTGAAAAATATTTAAAATAGAGTTATCCAAAATAATTTTACATATTAAAATCATAGATCAGAATCCAAATGAAAATTAGAGACATTTCCTAAATTAATTAATTCCCAGAGCAATTACAAATAGATTTAATTTGCATTGGGATTTAAGCTTACTTGCTAGTGAGTAACTAATTAATAGAATTTTCAGCTCACTCAGCATGTGACTTCAACGACAAGCTAAACTTCAGAAAGTAAATAAAGTCTTAAACTAACCATACATATCATTTTTAAATTATTCTTTATGTTTTTGGAGAATTTAGGAAAATAAGCTTAGAATCTGAGCCAAAGATATGAAGTGAAGTAATGTAATACGATAAAAATGATAATAGATTATGTAGTGACACAATTTATGTTACTGAACTTTTGTATTACTGAAAATTGTCAGAATTTTTAAAAAAATATTTTATTTATTTATTCATACAGAACTGGGGTACAAGCCAGAGGTGCGGGGGCTGCGAGAGGATTCACCAGACACAGGGCAGGGAGCACAACAGGCTGAATGATAAAGTACATTGCCGAGGGGAGCAGCGGGCGGGTCAGGAGAGGTCTGCCACACCATGTGGTCACCTCCAGGACAGGGGGATCGAACTCATGTGAAAGTGACTTTAGCTTCTCAGTGTGGTGCTTTAACCCGCACTGAGGGAGGACCCTCAGAATGTTCTTAAAAATATTTTTCAGAAGTTAGTAGAAAATAAATTGCTAAGTGAGAGTCATATAAGACAAGCCTAAGACCTGATAGCTGACAACAGAACAGAAGTACCAAGGGGTTTGAGGGTCGGAATAGGTAAGATCAAAGAAGGAAGGAAGCACAGTGGACTGTGGCGGTGGGCTATGGGTGATTTGGTGGTAGATAAACTATGGTGGTACTATCTGATGGAGGTATCCAAACCTTATCTCAATTTTAATAATACATTAAAATTTAAAAAGATAGGGCCTCCCTGGTGGCACAGCAGGTTAAAGCACAGCACTAGAAGCTAAAGCCACTTCAGCATGAATTTGATCGCCACCCCAGAGGTAACCCACATGGCGCAGCAGACCTCTCCTGACCCACCAGTTGCTCCCCTCAGCAGTGTACTTCCACAGTGGGCCTGTCCTGCTCCCCACTCTGGTGAATCCTCTCACCTCCCATGCACCTCTAGCCTGTACCCCAGTTCTGTATTCATAATAAGTAAATTTAAAAAAAAATTTAAAAAGATAAAAAATTAGAAAATCATTTTTAAAAAATAAACAATAAGTCTTTTTAAAAAATTTAAAAAGATAAAAATAGCAAATCAATCACTTTTGAAAAGTTTATCAGGGCTACCTATACTCTGTTGGTTTTCAATAAATAAAACATTAAAATTCTATTTTTGACATAATTATCTTCTGCTGACAAAAATAGCTTGTTGTTATCCGTATATTTTAATCCATTTCCCGTACTCATCATACACTTTTATTTGTACTATGAGGAGTGTTTAGAAACTTCTATAATCTTACTCTACCTTTTTTTCTAAAGAGATAACACTTTATTCAGAATATCTCTAAATTTAAATTTTCTTATCTTTCCAAATCTTAAACTCTGCCTAGACTTCTTTCTGTTTCCTGGCACCACCAGCAACTTTTCTTATTATCCAGTGCCCTTGAATGACTATTGTCTGAATCTTTATTCTAGCTATAAATTATGCATGTTCCTTAAACACCACCTATAAACTTCTATGTCTGCACACTATTTCATAATTGCCAAATTGCTGCATAGAAATGTGATTCTAACTACAGAGCCACATTCTGACATCATGGATTTAGAATTATGTAGATTTTTAAAGTATCTAGACTGTCCTTAGCAGTCTTGCATTTCTCCACCAACATCCTTTTCTCTTATTCCCCAAAGATAACCCAGTTATGTATAAAGGAAGAATTAAAGAGAATATAAGTCACTGAGCATTTTCCTAAATAATGAAAACCTAAATGCTTTGGGTAGAAACTTGGGCTATAATCTGAAGCCTTTCTCCCCCCGCCCCACAAAAAAAAAAAAAAAAAGATCTTTGAGGAAACACATAACACATCCAAGATGGTGAAATACAGAATCATTTGTACTTATTTCCACCCATGGTCACAAATATGCAACCAAATATGAAGCAATCTACATGGAAACTGACCTGGACAAATAGAGTCTTACAACAAAAGATAAAAAGTCTGCATCCAGCAGAATCAGAGAGACAAGGAGATGCTGTGTCCAGGGAAGGGACATGATGGCAACATTAACCAGGAAGACATCTTTAAGGTTTGGGCCTTCTTCCTGAGGAGCAGGGGAAGAGCTGTGTCTAACACCCAACACCACACCCTATGATTCAGTATAATGGGAACCAGTACCTGGAGCTCCTGTGTTGAGGGCCAGAGGGAAATGAGCACTGACAAAGCTTAGGAAAAAGTAGAGACTAAGAACCAGTCCTTAACATACCTGTGAGCAAACACACTTGCCAATTATCTTCCTCAGCAAGTGGTAGAAATCCATTCAACAAATGTTTTATGAAACTATGGCCAAATAGACAGTGACTTTAAAACTGTAACCATACAGAATATGTAGCTAGGGGTCTCCTTAGTGGTGCACCCAGTTCAAGTGGAGCACTATGAAGCAAGATGAAGCCACTTCAGCACAAGTTCAATCCCCAGCCAGGGAGGTGACCCACATGGCCTGATAGACCTCTCCTGATCCACCCGCTGCTCCTCTCAGCAGTGGACTTCGTGGATCTGCCTGTTATGCTCCCCACTCTGTCTCTGGTGGATGCTCTCACCACCCCTGAACTTCTGGCCAGTACCCCAGTTCTTGAGTGCATAAATAAATATATTTTTAACAAAAGAATATATAGCTATTGCATTTTTGTCCAGAGGTTATAATTATACTTTGAGGCACTCCTACTCCAAATAATGTTAACCCACTGTCTGCACCTTATAGCTTTATAGCAAACACTAGAGTGTGGGGATAGGAAAGGAGAGATACATTTTCAAGAACAAGACATGAAATGAGACAGTATCTTTGAAAGACTCCGTATCTCAAGACAATAGTTCCAAAATTCTATTCCAAGAACTAGTTTCTAAACAGAGGCCTCAGATGCTAGACAACTATGAACCAACTAGGATGAGAAAACGGAGAAGGATGAGGATTTCATCCACATGAGGATGGCTCAGTAGGTTCATCCAGATTTAAGGATATTTGACAAAATCTAACACCAAGAAAGCCACCAAAAGTATGCAGATTTTAGACAAGAACAGACTGATATTTAAATAATTGATTTAAAAATGAAAGAAAAATGTTATTGTTTAAAAAAATTAACAAAGAAATGTCAAAACTAGATATAAATGGTATTGAGAAATTCATCCAGAACATAGCAAAAGAAAAAAAAATCAAGAGATAAAATACACTTGTGCTGGAACTAGGAAGCTGGAGGAAAGTAATTGACTCTAAATATATATTTATTGCCTACTATGTGTCAGGCACTATTCTAAGCAGCTGATATAGCAATGAAAAAGCAAACCAAAAAAACCTCATTAGATTTAAATTTTAGAGGGAGAATAAGATGATAAATGGACAAATATATAAGATGTAAACACCTTATAGGAAATGATAGCAGATAAGTGAATGGAATGTGATAGAGAAGAGACTTGTATTTGAGATAAGATGGTCAGGAAAAGATTCTTTGATAACAGTGAAATTTATGGAGAGACTGGAGCAACATAATGATGTAAGTCTTGCAAATGTCAGGGGAAGACTGCTCCACAATAGATAATCACAAAAGACTAAAGGTTTGAGACAAAGACAGTTTGGGCATACTTGAACAATAATAGTTTCATGTGGCATAGGGACAGTATTTGAAGAAAAAATAATTTCCAGAATTGAAGAAAGCCATGGTGTCACAGATTGATAGTGCCTCTGAAGGCAAAGAAAAATGAATTTACACCTACACACATTATGTGAAACTGAAGAACTTGAATAATAGAAAGAAAATTCCTAAAAAGTATCAGAGAAAAAAATCTAGACCAGTTATCTTCAGTATAGTGTCACATAAAGGCCAGGACACAGCAGAATTATTTTCAATGTGATGATGGAAAAACCATAACCTATGTTTTTATAATGATAAAAATACATTTTTATTCAAGAATGATAACAAAGATTTTTATCAGGATAAAAGTTAAGAGTTTCTACCACCCACAGATGTACACTCAAGGGGAAAAAATGGAAAAGGATATAATACTGAAAAAAAATAGTACATGCAGAAATTGATGACAGTTTAACTAAATACTGAGGAAAGATTTTAATTGAAAAATAAAAACTAAAACTATTGACAGTAACATAAAGGAAAGTTAAATCACACTGATTTATATCACCTTTAGCAAGAAAATAAGAAAAGTGAAACAACTATTTTTTAAAGTTGAAACACGAAGTATATATTTTCTTTTTAAGGGTTTATTTATTTATGCATACAAGAACTGGGGTATAGGCCAGAGATGTGGGGGGGGGGATGAGAGAATCCATCAGAGACAGAGTGGGGGGCAGAACTGAGGATCTGCTACAATATACTGCTGAGGGAAGCAGCAGGAGAAAGAAGAGAGGTCTGTTGTGCCTTGTGAGTCACCTCTCTGGCCATGGGGGATCCAACTAGCACTGCAGTGGCTGCTGATATCTTGATAGTGCTAACACTTAACCCCTGGTGAACCACCAGGGAAGCACCCCCACCCTCTGGCTTGTTTTAAGGATATATTTATATGGCAAGTTGCTGTGTAGATTATATGCTCTGGATACTGTCCAAGTCAGGACTTGGATGTGTGTGTTTTGACTTTCTCTCTCTCTCTCCCCCACCCCCTTCTTATTCTCCCCCCTTTCAGGCTTTTGAACCAGAACAAATTTAGTGCTAATGTGTTCTAGCTATTTTAGGGTTACTGTGTTGTACCAGGGTCACTACAGACCAGAGGGCATGTATTCAGTCTCTAGAACTGAAAAAATAAACAAGACACCCACCAAGGAATGAGATTTTTTTAATCTCATCATGGCTTTTTCTATGGCATAAAACAAACTTACTCTGAATATCTTCAGTAATTTAGTGACTATGTAGTGTTGATAAAGATTATCAGTAAATATTGTATGTTTGTATTTCATTGTGTCAAAGCTCAATATATGCAAGAATTAAATTGTAAATTTATTGATGGGCAAAATCCACATTATATACTATGACTGAGGATGCATAATACTAATTCTGTGGTTTCCTTGTTCATTATAATTCAAAGCCAACATCAACTGGAGCCCCCTTTATGTCTAATAAATGTTTTCCTCCAATATTCTTGTTTGTTGTGACTCGTAAGTATCCCAGAATATCTATTTGAAGCTGTTTCTCCTGCAAGGTTAAACCAATCACACTCAAAAGACAGCATCAATTTTCAGAGAAGGATCAAAAAAAACCAGAGAGATGTTTACTTCTGCTGCTGAAATTTTACAAGTAAAACAATGATAAAGTACTCTAGCGTCTTTAGTTTACTTATTGTTTTCCTTTAAATTCTGAGGAATTACACTCAAATAACAATAATCTTAAATGAGCTGATTTGATGGTGTGAGTATTATCAATTTTCTTTTACATGGATGATTTTAAGATTTCTACTACATTAGTAAACTTTGATTATGCTTAGGTCATAAAATGTTCCCAGAGGACTGTATTTTTTCATTTTATGGGCAAAATCTTTGTAATTTTTGAACCACATCTGTTTCCAGTAGGCAGGTTGGGATGATGATAGAAAGGGCACTGAACTGGCAGTTCAAATCTTGGGTATGTTCCAGGTTTTGAGACTTGTTAAACTTGTTAATCTAGGAAATATTTATTTACCTTCCTGCATCTAAAAAAGGTGGGAAAATGGGTTTCCATACACATAATAAACTGATACATTCTTCCATTAGCAGTTTATCAGCATTGTTGTTTTAACACAAGATGCTATTTTATTAAGCTAGCATGAATTGTATCAGTGAATCAATCTTATGATCAGTGGCTTTCTGGCATCTTTTTCCCTTCAATATCCCAACATCCTTCTTTTGGTAAGGTAACTGATTCATCCTTTGAGGAACAGTTGGTGTTGCTTAAGGAGGTTTGACCTCTGATGCTCTTGCCAATAGGAAAGGACTCGGTCAATTAGCCAATCAGTTCTGACCCATTGTTTTCCCAACATAGATATTTTAATATTTTAACTTGCAACACCCCTAAACCTACAAATTTTACTCCATAATTAACATTTCTTTTATCTAATTCACCCATCTATCTATTCTTCCTACCACTGTAGCAATAGATTTTATTTTCTGATACATTTTAAATTAAGTTGCAAATATTACTTCTACCCCAATACTTCAATTATATATTTAATTAGAGTTCATTATTTGTTTTGCACAAATCATAAGTGCAGCATTTAAAATAAAGGTAAAGTAGTGTAATTCAAACTTGTATCAGATATAGAATGATATTACAGAAAATTGTTCTCTCATGACCTTTCCCACTCAATCTCCATCCATGTTCTCTCTCACTTCTTCAGCTAGTATCTATACATATGTAGGATCTTTCACTTTCTGCTTCTCTTCCTTCCTGGATTGCTTCAACCCCTTGCCTCCCACCCCCAACCCCACCCCAACACACACATACACACAGATCTTCCTTTTTTATTTTTGAGGTAGCATTGGTTTTCATCATTGCCTTTGCTTTAGAGGTATTTGATCTCCCCTTCTGGTGCAGTTATTACACCAAATCCAATATCAAAGCACCCCCAGACCACCCCCATTGTCCATTATGCTCCCTCCCTCTTTGTTCTCACCTCTCTCCCTGGGCTTCTGGCTGGGATAACCTCAGTTCTATCACCAAATTTCTAGGGTTTGTTGTCAGTTTGGCTTTTATGACCTTTTGTTTGACTTCTCCAGTCCACATACAATGCATATATTTTTCAACAGATACCTTTAATCCAAATTCTATCCTTTGATTCATTGTGAAGACTCAGTTTTTGTTTTTATTTTTAAGATTTATTTGTTTGTGCATACAGAATTGGGGTACAGGCCAGAGATGCAGAGGCGGTGAGAGGATTCACCAGAGAGAGTGGGGAGCAGAATAGGCACATCAATGAAGTACACTGCTGAGGGGAGCAGTGGGGGAGGGGGTCGGGAGAGGTCTCCTGGGTCATGTGGGTCACCTCCGGGACAGGGCAAGGTTCAAACTCATGCTGAAATGGCTTTAGCTTGTCAGTGCTGTGCCTTAAACTGCTGTGCCACCAGGGAGGGCCCCCCTAACTTTTTTTTTTTTATTGAGGCACCAGTAGTTTACAACACTGTAGATGGCTTGTGGAATAGGTTCACACCTCTTCACATGTTTGTTACCACACCAGTAATTCTCCACTGTAGTCCATTGGGTCCCAGCTCCCATTTTGTGCAGTGGAGAGCATATACCTCCTTGAATTAGTATTTTCTCATTCTTTGGATATAAACATAGGAGTGAAATTTCTGGATTGTATGGTATATCTAATTTTAATATTTTCAGAAATTTCCATACTGCTTTCCATAGGTGCTTAGCCAGGCTACATTCCTGCCATGGCTATGAAGTTTCCTTTTCCTCTACACCCTTGCACAGACCTGTTGTTTCTGGTCCTTTCGATATGCGCCATTCTCATGGCTGTGAGGTGGCATCTCTTTATGGTTTGGATTGACATTTCGCTGATGATAATGATGATGACTAAATTATTCATACATATCTCATTAAGATGGTGAACAGATACAGAAAGGAATATTGAATTTCTTACTTAAAAAAACTTCCGAGTACTTTTGTAAAAGTAGTTCTTTATTATGGTCTAAATAACATGATATTCCTGTTTCAATAACCAAAAAACAGTAGCTGCCACAGGCTGATGTAAATATCATGTTCTCAGTGGTAGATACAAACTAATCATTACCATTTTTCTTGGGATGATACAATTCTGAAAGGGTCTTTAAACATGAACCAAAATTTTAGCATCATATCGTGTCAAGGTAGATTTTTTTTTTCTCAGTCTCCTTGTGGAGACTGATGGGAGTAAGTTTCACTATCTTAACATAATTTCTGACTCCAAAAGTATTTGATACTAATAAATAATTAAGTTCTAACACAGTAGTAAGTACAGTTAATCAGCATCAAATGAATAATGATACAAGGTCCCATTATGTAATCTTTCCTTACAGTAATAACTCCTGGCCTCTATTGTCAATCAACAGAGTTTTGATGTTAAATTGCATTTGTTGATTGAACGGTTTTCTTAGGGTACAGGTGCAATAGCCCCACATTTTACATTTTAGCTCCTTCAGTTAGCATAATCCCCCTATCTAGCCCCTCTGCTGAAATTTTAAGTACTGGTTATATAGGTCTTTGTCTGCTTTGTATTATGTTCAAGGTGTGCAATAAGTTCTTTATATTATTATACATGTACATATGTGGGTATGTATCAATGAAATCCTCTGTGTTCCAAGCACTTGCTAGAAGCATGCATTTTTATATCAACCTTGCAATTTTAGGCTATTTCTGCATCTATGGGAGATCCTGCTTTCTTTTATTGCATCACATTGCAAATAACCTTGGCTATGATACTCCAAGGTCTCAGGTGTTGAGTCATCAGCAGTTATGGAATAGATTAGAACTGCAGTACAGCTGTGCAGCTACAGACTAAGGGTAATCCAAGATCTTTCAGGCTTAACATCAGCATATGGGCAACTCCTCACTGTTTGCCTGGAAAGAGAGCTAATTTGAGATTTTTTAGCTAATTCCCTCAAGATGACTTCTCCAAATGATTTTTAACTTCTATAATGCAAATAGAAAGGCATGTGAAAATAAGCAGAATTCAATTAAAACCGAGAACAATAACAGGCATGTATGCCTCCATCTTCCAGCCTTGGTCATTTTATAAAGAACTGTACTTTAACATATTTTATTTCTACATGGATACCCTTGGAGAATATTTAGCTCACTGATATCCTGGGTATAATTAAAGGAGTAATAGAAACAAGTCTAAGAGTGATTTATCATAATTTCTTCTGTACTTAAAAATAAGCCTAAATTATAGAAATGTGAATGACTATTAACCATTAAGACCACCCCCCAATTGTAAATGTTCTCTCTGCCTGTACTTCATCAAAATCCCTGAAATATATCTTCCTTCCAAGAGTCAAATAGATTTGGGGAAGTCATCAAATGTCTTGTGTAACATCCCAGAATGGATTCACGATCCACCTTCAATTAATTAAAAAGAACTCATGGCTCTGAAAGCTTTTATGGCCACATCTACCTTGTAGACTTCCTCTCTTTTATTATAATGATTATTAATTGTGGTAACATTGGTTTACATTGCTGTTGGTATCTTGGAAGTAGGATTGCCCCCTCAGGTGTGGCATTCCCTCCACCGAAGCACCCATAGCACCTATTGCTCACCACTGCAGCCCATTGTGCTCTCTCCCACTTTGTTTTCCATCCTCCCCCTCCCTCCTCCTCTGGATGTCCCAGTTGTGTATCAGCTCTTTGTATTCCTCACTTCCCTGCAGTCCAGCCACACTGGATTTCACATGCCAAATGTATTTTTGTTGCCCATGCTAATCCTTTTGCCTAGGTTGACCTGTTCTGCCCATGAGTCTTCTAATGATTAAAAAAATGGACTGGGCCCTCCCTGGTGGCACAGTGGGTTAAAGCACAGCACTAAGAAGCTAAAGCCACGTCAGCAGGAGTTCAATCCCCACCCCGGAGGTGACCCACATGGCCTGGCAGGCCTCTCCTGACCCGCCCGCTGCTCCCCTCAGCAGTGTACTTAATCAGTCAGCCTGTTCTCCTCCCCACTCTGTCTCTGGTGAATCCTCTCACCATCCCTGCACCTCTGGCCTATACCCCTGTTCTGTATGCATAAATAAATAAATCTTTTAAAAATGTATTAATAGATTATCTTTTAGAGCAGTATTCAATCTATTTGAATAAAGGGTAGAAAGTGCAGAGTTCATACATATTGCCTCTTCCTCCATTCTTTTCCCACACTCCCAATACTCAGATACCCCTATTATTAATCTTGCACTATTGTAGTGAATTTATTTTTAATTTAATGTACTGTTCAGTACATTGTAACTAAATTTCATAATTTGCATTAGGGTCTACTTTTTGTGTTGTAAAGTTCTATGGTTTGAGAGATACATAAAGTCATATACTCATAATTACAGTATCATGCAGAATAGCTTCATTATTGTAGAAATCCCCTATTTATGCCCTGTTCTAACCTCCCAGACTCTGGTCATCACTGATATTTTTTAACATCTTCATAACATTGACTTTTATAAAATGGTATATACTTGCATTCACACAGTATAGGCTTTGAAACTAGTTTCTCTCACTTAGTACTATGCATTTAAGCTTCCTCCATATCTTTTCATGGCTTGATAGCTCATTTATTTTTATTGGTGAATAGCACTTCCTTCTCTGGATGTACCGGCTTGTTTATACATTGACCTATTAAAGGATATTTTGGTTTCTTCCACCTTTTGACAATTATGAACCAAGTATTTATTTACTCCTCTGGGAAAATACCAAGGAACACAATTCACAATTGCTGAATCAGATGTTATGTGTATTTTTAGTTTTATAAGAAACAACCAAACTGTGTTTTAAAGTGCCTGTACCATTTTACTCTGCCACCTGCAATGTCAGAGAATTCCTGTTGTTCCTCATCCTCACCAGCATTAGCTATTGTCGTTGTTTCTAATATGCATGCAGTAGTATCTGACTGATGTTTGAATTTGCAACTCCCTGATATAAGGATAAAACCCCTTTCTATGTGCTTATTTGCCAGGTGAAAACTTCTCAGGTGGTGTGTCTGCACAAATATTTTACTCACATTTTAACGGGTACCTTGTGTTTTTATTGTTGAGTTTTAAGAGTTCTTTATATATTTTGGACACCAATCCTCTATCTAATATATATATATATATATTAGAAATATTTTCTCTCAGCTTTTGGGTAATATTTGTATTCTCCTAAAATGCCATTCACAGAGCTGAATGAATATAATCTATCAATTATTTTTCCTGTATTGTGCTTTTATTATTGCATTTAATAAAGTCAATGTCAAATCCAAGGTCACCTAAATTTCTCTCCTATATTATATTCTGGAGGTTTTATACTCACTTGTTTTACATTTTAAGATATATGAATCCATTTTGAGTTCATTATCATAAAGGTACTAATAGCTTTTTACAAGCTACATCTCCTCTTTGTGTTCTGATTTAATATCACCTCCTCAAAGATATCTTCTAAAGAAGTCTCACAACCAGTCACAGACTAATCCTCCTTTTCCCTGGAATTATTTGTCTAGAATTTTAGTTCCATGGGAGTCAAGACTCAGTCTAACTTATCCACTACCCCACGTGTTAGTGTCTAATGCAGTGTTTGGTCCATGTGAAGAACTTGGCAAATACTTGGCAGATGAGTGAGCAAGAAATACAGAAATCTAAAGCACATCATTAAGTATGTTAAAGACTTTGACTTTTAATCCTTAATAAATAATAGGAATGGAAAAATTTACAGCAATGAGAATGGAGGATACTGAAGAGGAATCAGAATTAGAAAGGATAGGTATTTTGTTTGTTTGCCTATGACATATATTAAGCCTAGATGAATTTAAAGTACAGTGCTACAAGAAGAATGTGACTCTTAGGGAAATTAAATAACACTGTAAGTGTTTAGAGTCCCTGGTTGATTGCCAATAGATTTTATTTTGGAGAAGCTTATTTAATCATTTTGAAGAGTCAATAGCAACTCAGATAGATTGCATCTCCCTTCCATAAAATGCAAATTAACTTCAACAAATTTTAGTTTTGTTTCTGTTAAGCAAATAATGGAAAATAATGTATTAGTAATCTGACTTAGATTAAACATTATATTATATTTTTCATACATAGGGAAGAAT
>NW_004567103.1:15833100-16009333 GCF_000260355.1 Condylura cristata | reverse complement strand
TGCTGTGCTTTAACCCGCTGCGCCACCAGGGAGGGCCCAAAAAGATATTTTTAAAACACTACCAGTTCATTTACTATTTTCTGTGAGTAATTTCCCTTGTTTTCTGTGCCAGAAAGTTTCCAAAGATATCTACAAACCTTCCTCCTCCTTGTGTTTACACACACCACCACTCTGTCCCTCCCCCACCAGCTTGGGGTGGAATCCATTTGATGGCTTTCCCATAAATTTGACCTGACTTCACATTTTACTTTTACCAAATTGACACCGTGCTAAGTTTTCAGAAGCCTGGAACTTTCAGTTTTAGCTTTTGGCGACATAGCTAAATGTGCAGTTACTAAATAATAAGAGAGAATCCACGGAGGATGTAGTTGTGTTATTCTGGCCTAGGCCAGTTTCCCATGTGATACAATGGAAGCAGAAGTGTGCCCTACCTAAACTGCAGAATCACAGACAAAAAAACAGTTGTGATCAACTAATTACTTTCACATCCATTATTGTACCTGATTCTCAAAATACTGTTGAAGGTATCATTAGTCTCATTTTTTAATTAGGCAAGAGGAGATAGAAAGTGACCAAATGACACAGTCCAAAGTCACTCAGTAGTGGAAACAGGATTGGGCCAAAGACTGTAATCTGCATGAAGACAGAAATTGTGTCTATTGTGTTACTTACTAAGCACCCATAGTACATACATCAAAGCTGCGTAATAAATATTTGCTAACAAGATCAGTCCAGAACCTAAATTTTGCACAATGGCATTCTGCATTTATGCTTATGCAACTCCTGGACATATAGGGACTAAATTGTGTTTATCTCAGTTTCCCCTATTTTAGCTTTTATGGCTGTTGTAGGTGCTCAGTGTTTTGTCCCAATTTCTGTGACTGGCCACAGGAAGAAAGACAAGAAGCAGAAAGGCTAAGCAAGTAGAGTTTATTGCTCCCAGGCAGCAGCTGAGACGGAGCTCCCAAGGGTGGGGTCCGCAGCTCCTGTGAGTGCTGTAGGGGAAAGCGTCTCTTATATAGACTTTAGGTTCAGATTCTAGAAAGCTGACATGTTGTTGTACACCTGAATGCGAGGCCCAGTTCCGGTCATTGTGTTACCGCTCACATCTGGTCACACAGGTAGCTGTTGTGTTACTACCCATATCTGGTCACACTCAACACTCAGTAATGTTAGATATAGACAAAATATTAAGTGGTACCTCAGAATAAAGAGGAGAGCAGATTTTAGTAGATTTTCAAGGTTGATAAAGAGAAACATTGAGTTTTGGGCATTGGATTTGAAAAAGAAGGAAGGGAAAGGACTTTCCAGGTGGAAAATGATGTAGCAACATCATTCCAAGATTTAATGTTCAGAAACTGGAAAGAACCATTGTGACTGAAAATAAAACGGTGTTTGCATGTATTTTAAACTAAACAAAGGAGAAATTGGATTCATGAATGTAAGGAAAGAGCACAAGTGTGAGGTGTGTGTGTGTTCACCCCTCATTGTGTATTTATGTGCCCCTAGAAATAACACTAGCTTTATAGTTTCTGCTTTTCTACATAAGTGGAACAGGATTTTTTTTTTTCCTATTCTATTCAGCAGTAATATTTTTTAAAACAAGAGAGTGGTACATGTAAATGTTATTAATTTCTTTGTTTGAAACTTGTGTTTCAACACATATGAACTATCCAATGACCTTTTATCTCACTTAGTGCCTACAATTTGCCTAATGGTAAAACCAGTCCCTAAAACATAGCACTTAATAACTATTTCCCAGATTATCTTATTTGTAGAGAGTGCTGTTATAAATATTGCCATTGGATATTTGCCTTGTTATCTTCGAATAATAATTTGAAAAAAACTTTTAAATCCACATTAAATTTGCAATGTTGTGCTAGGCACTTATCTTCTTAGGTTATTCATGCAATATCTAAACAGTATAATATATTTGTTTCAATTTAAACATGAAAATGCTAATAAGCTAGTATACTATAATAAAAAGAAATCAGTAATATGGTCATCTTGAATAGAAATGGCACTAAAAAATGTTTATAATAAAATATTGTAGCATGAATGAGATTTTTAGAGCAAAAAATAAGTTGCCTACATTAATTAACTCTCTCCTTCCAGAATACAATTTCTGCTTTGGATTTTTTTCCTTCTGATTTTGAAGTATGTGCCTGTCCTTTGCATTGTTATACTGGCTGAAATAAGCAAATATAGAATTATCTGTGTGTGCACTAATACGTGTTGTTTAAATTAGTTATATTACTATTTAATTAAGTTGTATTTGGGGCCATGTACTTTATTTAGCACCATAAATTTAGTATACATTGGGCTTTGCAAAGCTACTTAAATCTACTAACTCTATGCCTAGCTACAAATTGCTGTGTCATAAGAATTATATTATTATTATTATTATTATTTCATACAGAACTGGGGTACCAGCCAGAGGCTCAGGGGCGGTGAGAGGCTTCACCAAAGGTAGAGTGGGGAACAGAACAGGCAGATCGACGAAGTACACTGCTGAGGGGAGCAGCGGGCGGGGCAGGAGAGGTCTGCCACGCCATGTGGTCACCTCCGGGACAGGAGGGAATCGAACTCATGTGGATGCAGCTTTAGCTTCTCAATGCTGTGCTTTAACCCGCTGCGCCACCAGGGAGGGCCAAGAATTATATTATTTTATATGCATTTTATTGCTTCAAAATTGTTTATTGAAGAGGGAGAGATAGTAAAACATGCCATGTAGCTATGAGAGTTTTCCAGGTAATTACTTTAAAAGATGATCTGCTTTCAGGAGAAAATCACGCAACGAAGGGAATGTCTGTGAGAAAAATCTACCTCAAGCACTTAAACTAAAACCAGAAACTCCAAATATTAACTTCTGAATCATGAGGGTATCTCTTGTCCTCTGTTTACTTTAAAATTAACATTTGGTCAGAAAGATTACCTTGAAATGTTTGCTTAAGCTATATGTCATTTACTGATGAAGATCTTATAATGAATTAGTGCCAGAGATGGAACTTGACAAAATAAATGAAAATGTCTTTTGAATTTTTGAATGTCTGTTGTTATCAGTAGGTTTAGTCTCATAGCTTTTGCCCTCAAATTGGAATCTAAATTTCTTTAAAATAGGAACTCTAGATATCCATTTTAATGTTCCTCAGAGCACCCAGTACAACATCACACATTCAAAAACATACTGAATAACACTACTGTGGACTCTGCATAGCTATGCATATAGCCAGTTGGCATATTAGACTTGAAATGATAGTGTGATTGAACACTGGCTGCATCTTAACAACCGTTCTGTTAATTTCATTTGCATAGTTTTTTTTTTTTTTAAGTATTTTGAAATTCAGAGCTTTCCTTTTGGAACAGGACAAACATTAAAAGTAAGTTCTTTCTGGGGCTTGTTTGATATTTCATAACAAATACAGTGTCAAACATGTTAGCTGGTGAAATCAAAATGGTGTTTCAGTATTGAGTTTTCTTTCTGGTTATCAAGCTGAGGATTCTGCCTCTGTTTTCAGCCTATTATACTTATTTTAAAACTGAACTCCTCCAAAGCATATACCTTTGCCTCTACGATATGACTCCTGCTAAGTAGCTATTTTTATCTCCAATCAACATACCTCTTTCACCTTATCATGTTCCAACAATAATTTTCAATGTCTTTCTGTTCCCAGAAGACTCAACTCTATGAAACCTTATCCCATTGTCCTGCAATGCTTACCTATAATTGACCTCATTGTCCTACAAGCTGTGAATTAGATAGCCCTTTCTCAAGGAGTTGTTTTCTGACCACACTACTTAAAGTCTCTCCCTACCAAAGCTGTGAGGAGTCCTTTAACAAGCTATTCCGCTTCTAGGATTTATTACATGATGAGTATATTCATTGGCACTTCTTTCCAACAAAGTACAAGTCCCATCAGTACAAGAACCTTTTCTACATTTCCACACATGTTACATAGGCTGTGCAGAAAAGAGTATGGGCAGAAAGGTCCTGGGAAGAACTTACTGAGTTAATAAGCATATGAGGGCCCTCCCTGGTGGCACAGTGGGTTGGAACACAGCATTGCGAAGCTGGCCATGGCTGCTTCAGTGCGAGTTTGACTCCCTGCACTGGAGGTGATCCACATGGCATGGCAGACTTCTCTTGACTCGGGCACTGCTCCCCTCAGCAATATACTTTTGTCAATCTGCCTGTTCTGCTCCCAACTCTGTCTCTGGTGAATTCTCTCACAGTCCCTGCACCTCTAACCTGTACCCCAGTTCTGTACGCATAAATAAATAAAATCTTTTAAAAAATAAGTGCATTATTGTTGCAGAATGTAGCATTTTAAATTTTAGTGTAAAGGAGAAACGAATTTGAAGAGACTGGTACAGTTCTTGTGCTCATTTCATTTTTGTTTGTCTAAACCCAATTACTAGCTGGTGTTTCACATGGTGAGCCAGCCAAATTGGTTTCCTATACTTCAACAATTGAGATTCTGGAACATATGAAGTTAGGTGATTTTTCTAAATGTAAGGATAAGGAAGACTGAAAAGATCTTTGATCTTGATTTTTGTTTAGAGAGGGAATAACTAAATTTGTTTTTAAAAAAATTTTTATTGTTGGCCCTCCCTGGTGGCGCAGCGGGTTAAAGCACAGCACTGAGAATCTAAAGCCGCTTCCGCATGAGTTCGATTCCCGCCTGCCCCGGAGGTGACCACATGGCGTGGCAGACCTCTCCTGCCCCGCCCGCTGCTCCCCTCAGCAGTGTACTTCGTCGATCTGCCTGTTCTGCTCCCCACTCTGTCTCTGGTGAATCCTCTCACCCTCCGCATCTCTGGCCTGTACCCCAGTTCTGTATGAATAAATAAATAAATCTTTAAAAAAAAAAATTTTATTGTAGATGGTGCCTTGTAATACCAAGCATGTTCATTTCATTATCTGCATTGATTTTAATAATTTGAACAAAATTCATAAATTCAGAAATTTGTTGACAAATTATTACCTGTAGTGATTTATAAGAAAATGACTTTAAATAATATATTGAAACCTACTAAACTTCTTGGAGACCAAAAGCAGCAGGATTTTTTATACATGGATTTCATTGAGCTTAATAAGTCTAAAGATTGACTTTTAGGGCATTTTCACTAGATATGTGATTCTCATAGTTTCTATCCAACTTCAAATAAAATCAGTGAGAATAATTTTACTTGAAATAAGCAAATGCATGATTTAATACATTGTGCTATATATTGCATTAGAAGTGTCCACCTATTTTAAAACTCATCAGAGTTGCACTTTACTAATATACAACTTACTAGATATCAATTATGCCTCGATTATGCATTTACAGTAAGAATTAACCACATGAAAAGCATTTAGCAATCCAGAAATATCATAGAGATCATAAATGTCTGTAATAAAAATATGTTGTAAACAAAGATAAGGCAAAAAAAATGTGTTTTAATGTGGTGACAATAAATCTATGAAGAACATTTTAGACAGTACGGGAAGACCAGTGGATATTCCAAAGATTTTTTTTAAGATATATTTATTTATGTATACAAAAATTAGGATATAGGCCAGAGGTGTAGGAAGTTAGAGGATTCACCAGAGATAGAGTGGGGAGCAGAACAGGCAGATCCACTGAAATACACTGCTGACGGGAGCAGCAGGCAGGTCAGGAGAGGTCTGGGCCATCTGGGTCAGCTCCCTGACTTGGGATTGAATTCGTGCCTCAGTGGCTGTGGTAACTTCCTAGTGTTACACTTCAACCCACTGCACCACCAGGGAGGGCCTCAGAGATTAATATTATTCCACGTTACAAAGTATTATTGTCTAGACAATTGGTGACTTAAATATAGAGAAAGTGTTATACTGGAATCGTATAATTTCTTATTTTCCTGGCTGCCTGTCTATTCCCAAATATATTATCTTTGATTTTGACTAAAGCTTTAAACAGACATGATTGTGTAGTTACTAAATTTATCTTTTTTCTACAAACTTAGAATCAAATTTTGGAGATGAGCAGAATCACAAAATCTAGTCTATCACCTCATTTTATGAAAGTCAAATTTGAGGCCCATTTAAATGACTAGCTTAGTATATGAAGAATAATTAGTGGCAGAGATAGAACCAAAATTCAACTCCTGTAATATCCATTCCAAACCTCTTTGTAAGACATTATGCATACCACTTCATCTTGATATATTATGTATAGTAGCATAATGGATTTCCTAAATAGGTGGAACAAGCCTTTACCTTGAACTGACAGATTACATGAGAGAAGACAAAAAGGATCACAGCAGGTTTAAATGAAAAATTGATAGATAGGGCCACCATCTAAATCTAATTCTCAGGATAGGATGTATAGATGACAGCAAACAATGTTGCAAAATAGATTATATGGGGAAAAATTCAGCCTAGCAAAAAATGCAGAAGTATACAACTGGAGTAATTCTTAATAATTCCAGTTCTCATCAGGCTTCTGTCACTAAATTAGTTTTAGTCTCATTTCCTGATTGGATAATTTGTTTGTGTGAATCAGTTCTTTTGTCAAGTTTTCATTATATTTATAAATATAAACCATTTTTTCTTGAAAGTGTAAGGTCTTTGCTATTTTTTGGCAACTAATGTTTTAATGAAAATAAGAAAAACAAAAAATGTCAAATACTTTTAGAGTGATAAATAAATCTATATACATATACACACACTGATTAGCTACTACATACAAATGTACATACTTTTGTTCCGTTATTTTAGATATTCCTAAATACGTCACATATTCTATTTTTAAGTTGTTATCATTGAAGTACTATTGATTTACCATACTATATGCAACTTATAGGTTTACACTTATATATTTGGTATATTGTATTATTACTTAAGCTTTTGTCTAACACTTACATATTTGGTGATATCATTATCACCACGTCACAGATGAGGAAACCAAGGAGGAACTATTAATCTGTGAAGCATATAAATTCTATTAATAGAGATAATACTATGTTAGTTTTTAAAAATGCAAAATGAAGTTTTTAAGAAAGGATGTGACACCTCAACTAAATATGATGGGGAAAATTTGCATTCTAAATTTATATTTTCTGCTGATATTGTCAAAGTTTCTCTGATCTAATAGTTTCTATTTCATTAGTAAATTAAGTATACAAACAGCTCTGGCAGTAAGGATCAAGATATTTAATCTATTTTTTTTCATTTATGATTAGTCCAATATTATCTATTATATAATAGAATTCTTAATTTAGCCTAAAAATGTACTACTCCTAAGAAATCAAGTTTATAATTTTTTAATGCAGATGATGGCAATAAAATCAGTCATTTGAGCTCTCCCTGGTGGCTCAGTGGGTTAAAGCACCGCATTATGAAGCTCTCTGTAGCCACTGCAGCACAAGTTCTATCCCCGCCAGGGAGCTGACCCACATGGTGCAGCAGATCTCCCCTTATCCACCTGCTGCTCCACTCAGCAGTGTATTTTAGTAGCTCTCCCTGTTCTGCTCCCCACTCTGTCTCTGCTGAATCCTCTCATCCACCACACCTCTGGCCTGACGCCAGTTCTGTAAGCATAAATAAATAAATCTTTAAAAAAAGTCATTTATTATTTAAAGCACAGTTGAAGCAGTCATCATATCATGAAAACACTGATAAAACCAAATTGTGTTCTGCTGATTTGAGAGTTCCTCAGTATGGAAACATCCAGGCATTTGGCAATAAATGTCATAGACACATACATAAATGCACACATATATGAACATGCATGTACATATGTATCTTAATGAATAGCCTCATATTGCACCTCTTTTTCCCCCACAAAAGGTTTACACCTGATAATGAATGTCCTTTGAAGGAAATACACAAAATAAATGCTCCATGCCATGTCACTATAAGGTCCCATTATTTATTGTCAAACTGTTTTTTGTTCTCACATTTGTCTTGGAAAAAAAAATTAAAGATTTATTTATGTATGCACACAAAACTAGGATACAGGCCATAAGTGCAGGGATGGTGAGAGGATTTATCAGAGTCAGAGTGGGGAGCAGAACAGGTAGATCTACGAAGTACACTGCTCAGGGGAGCAGCAGGCAGGTCAGGAAAGGTCTGCTGAGACATGTGGGTCTGCTCCCTGGTGGGGACTGAACTTGCACTGAAGCTGCCCAGGCCAGCTTGTAGTGCTGTACTTAACCCACTGTGCCAACAGGGAGGGGCCTGTCTTGAAATATTGTTAGTCCTCAAACCCTACATTTTTTCTCTTCTCTGAAACTTTTTAGTTTTATTTCTTTCTATTCGACTTAACAGAAAAACATAGAAGACTCAAGGGAATAAAATTAGAAATGTAGAAAGAAACATTACAACTAATACCATTTAAATATGAAGGATCATCAGAGGCTGTAATGAATAATTATTTGCCAAATTGACAGACTCATATACAGTAAGTGGGCATTATTCCAGGTTTGCAAGAATGATTCAACATAAGCAAATTAATATATGCAGTACCACATAACAAGGTAGTAAAATGATCTCTAGTTGTTGATGACATGATATTTCATATATGGAAAAACCTTAAAGGTACCACACAAAAAAAAATAAAACCGTAGAAGCTAATAAATTTAGGGAAGATTCAGGATACACTATTATCATATAAAGTTGAATACACCTAAATACCCTAAGTGTAGGGTTTGAGGACTAACAATGAACTGTCAAAAGAGACAGTAGAAAATTCCAAAATTTTAAATCAAATGGAATTTAAAAATCTAGGGGTAAATTTTACCAAATATTTAAAGTATAAGCACCCTAAAAACTGTAGGACATGGGTGAAATAAATTAAAGACAGAAAATTTGAATGTTATTCCTTTCTCCAATATTAATGTGTTGGAGCTATTAATCTTAAAATGTCCATACTACAAAATTACAAAAGTAATCTACAGAATCAATATACATTCCCTTATCTTACTCCCAATGGCATTGAAAACCAATGCTAACATTGGAAAGGAACCACAAAGCTTGAGAACTACAAAGCTAGAGGCATCATGCTTCCTGAATTTAAGCTATATTATAAAACTGTAGTAATAAAACAGTACAGCATTGGCATAAAACAGATAAACAGATCAATAGAACAGAAAAGGAAGCACAGAAATAAACTGACACATAGTCAACTAATTTTTTGTAAAAGAGACAAGAATATAGGATGGTCTCAGAAAATGGGCAGAAGAGCTAAAATGATACTTCTCTAAAGAAGAAATACAGATAGCAAACAAGCATATGAAAAAATGTTCAACATCACTTGTTATAAGGAAGATGCAAATTAAAACTTCAATGAGATACTACCTTGCACCAATGAAAATGACACATCTTAAAACAACTAGCAACAACAAATGTTGGCGAGGATGTGGAGAAAAAAGGAACTCTCCTGCATTGCTGGGGGGAGCGCAAACTAGTACAACCACTATGGAAAACTGTCTAGCTGTTTCTCAAACTGTTAAACATGTAGCTTCCATAGGACCCAGCAATCCCACACCTAGATATCTACCCAAAGACACAAAAACACTGATTCAAAAAAAAAAAAAAAAAAAAGACACTGGCACCCCCATGTTTCTTGCTGCTTTACTTACAATTGGAAAGACATGAAAACAGCCAAAATGCCCAAAAGTAGATGACTGAATTAAAAAGATGTGTTACATATACACAATGGATATTACTCAGCAACCAATAAACAAATAAATAAACACATGCCTTTTGCAGCAACATGGATGGAGCTGGAAAAGATCATGCTTAGTGAAATAAGCCAGAGAGAAAAGGGAAAATACCAGATGGTTTCACTCATAGCAGGAGTATAGAGGACCAGGAGAGGAAATAGTAATAATAATGAACTATATACCAGAGTATACCAGAGACATTTTATGGGGGTGGAGTGGGAATGGGAATGGGATCAAAAACAGCGGGGGGAGGGAAATGCACTGGACTGTGGTGATGGCACACAGGTGATTTGGTGATGGGAAGCCCACAGGGATTACAACTGAGATGGGAAAAGGCACAAAATGATGTAAAAATAAACTGTTATATTATTTTTTAAAAAATGAATATAGGATGGTCAAAGGAAAGTCTTTTTTTTTAAGACGGTAGAAAAACTAGATAGCAACTTGCATAAGAATTAAAATAGATCCATTTCTTACATCATAAGCAAACACCAGTTAAAATGAATTAAATAGTTGAACATAAGACCTGGAACTATAAAATGCTTAGAAGAAATCAGGCAGGGAGTTCCTTGGCTGTTTTTTTGTTTTCTATTTTGCATTTGACACAAAATCACAGACAACAGAAGCAAAAAGTATCAAGTGCTTCTCTACCACAAAGGAAACCATTACCAAAAAAATGACAACACAATCCACAGAAAGGAAGACAATGTCTGCTAACATTTATCTGATAGTGAATTGCAAATGAAAATACATAAAATACATAACTCATATTCAAAAACCACTTTGTTAAAATATGAGTAGAAAAATTAAATGCACAATTTTCCAAAGGAGAATTACAAATGACAAGAATTATAATGACATAATATTGTAATATTGACATTTTCTGGGAGAAAAACTTAAATGTACTCACCAAAATTATGTACGTGGTCTGAAGTAGTGGCTGTGTTAATTAACAGTGTGAATTAATTGTGTTAATTAAAGGGTTAATGCTTTCACAGTGTAGATATCATTTTAGTGTTAAGTCATCACAACATGCATTTTAAATATCTTAAAATTTCATTTGGCTGATTTTTTAATGCCTATGCATTAAAGGTGGGCATACTACTACTTTATATAAGGAAGAGTCAACTTAAGTTTGAAGGGCTTTGGATAATGTTCTGTTGAGCTCAATAGGAACATAAAGTTCAAAATACAGCCAAGTATTTGTTATATTGAATATGACTTATGCTGTCACTGGATTAAAAAAGTAAGTTATTACTTCCTGTCTAGACCAACTTCATTACCAAATTATCCTTTATCAAAAAATCCCTGGGAATCTAACATTTTATGTCAATGCCTATCTAATTTATTTCTCCAAAATTTATGTAAGTCCTCAAATAATACTATAGAAGGACTAAGGAGTGTGTTTTTTTAAATGATGATGGTAACTTGTTTCAATGTTCCTGTACTGAATGCTGTAAAGTCATTACAAAAGATTGATTGGCTCATGAAAATATGAATGTTTCCCTTAATAGTCTAGTGGTGGATCACCTTCTTGAATCTCATCTCCCTTGTCTCTTATATTGAATTATAACTACTTTGAAAGATTGTGTTTTCTAATTACTTTGGCTTTATTGAATTAACTGTGAATTAAGGCTGCAATGATGAAATTAGTGATTAATAAATAAAATTCTTTAGAAAAGATGTTTTTAGGGTTTCCTTGGTGGCACAGGGGTTAAGGTCTCAGTGCTATCAAGCTATAGCAGCCACTGCAGCTTGAGTTCAATCTTGTTGCGCATGCTGTTCCCCTCAGTAGTGGATTTTGCTAGATCCCCCATTCTGCACCCCATTCTGTGTCTGGTGAATCCTCTCACTCCCCATAATTCTGACCCACACCCCAGTTCTTCTATGCATAAATATTTTTTAAAAGAAAATATTTGTTAATCACATATTAATTTTTTGATTTACCAAATGTCATGATTATAGCCATAGAAAATATAAACCATGTCTTACTTGTCTTTCCTCCTTACAAATTTAGTGATGCTAGTACCTAGCATGGTCTGCTCATATTTTCATATTGATCATACTCACCAAAATGTTGACTTTGAGTGATTGCTGAGTTCTATTAATATATGCATTGAATGTATTTGAAAGCAGGAATAACCACACTTCAAATTGCATTACTTTTATCTTCATTATAACAACTTATCAATTACTTCTCTATGTATCCTAGGATAGGAATGGCATCATGAAATAAAATATAAGCTGACAGTTCACAGATTTATTTATTGTATTTGATATATTCCCATTTTAAAGAGTGATGTTTTGCAGTTAAATGAATCCAAAGAAATTAAATCTCCTTAAAAGGAATCAATCCTCTCAGAGTGGTATTTTTTTGCCAATACTGTTTGATCAATCCATAATTGGATGTAGGCTTTCTAAGACTGCACACTTTTCATTTACCTGAGGTAGATTATATTTTTGAGAATTAATATCTTAAAATATTGATTTTCTGTCTAATCATTACAGTTGAATGTATTCATATTAGTGCATTCCAGTGGAAGTATCAACACCAATAGAAAATTACACTTCGGAAGTAGATTTGATTAATGTACTTGAAAAATCAGTGTGTGTGTGGAATTAAAAAGTCCAATTTCCGTGAATATTATCCTAAAGTGTTTCAATTAAAATGCCAGCTAAAGTTCTGGTGTAGCCTAAGACAGGCAGTGAGTACGTGATCCCTTGAGTTCATGACTTGCTCACTGCCTGTCCATCAACCCATAATCTATGGGTGACATCCAGACTGAGTCAGCAAAAAGTCATTGACTTTGTTACAGGAATTACACTGAAGAACTGATGTTTGGTTGTGTATATTCCATCCTGATTGGACTACAAACAGCCTACTTCACACCAATACATGCTTCTTCCTTCCTCAAAGAAAGGGAGTTCATCAAGTAAGACAGAATAATGCTAATGCCTGATTAGTAACTCCTAGGATGTTTGTTTAATGCAATCGTACAAATCTAGCTGGTTGAACTCTACTGTGTGTAATAACAATAAAGACTGTTCTGTTATATACTTCATTCTGTACCTCACAGAATGGGTGTTTTTTTTTTTTGTTTGTTTGTTTGCTTTTTGTTTTTGTTTTTGTAGTTTCAGAATAATGGTTGTACCTATATTGCTCTGTGGACACTGAATAGTCACACTCACTCTACTATCTACACAGGATTTGTTGAAACCAGGCTTAGCAGCTATAGTCAAGTGAAGGCAAATTTGATGGCACCCAGATATAGCATTAAGATTCAGTTATGAACCATGATAGCTCAGTTATACCACTTCACAACACTTGAGGTCAAAACTTCATTTTCTTAAAAGCCATGCAATTGGCACCCAAGGGAGAAAAAGTGAGCAGATCACTTTATGCATGATGAATCTGTGTGATAGTTTATCAACACACACCTGGTTATACAGCACATACTCTACTTATGTACATACCATGAGGAATTTTTTTAATTCTAAATTTATTCTGTTCGCTAATGGAGACAACACCCTTGTCTAATTAATATGTCTTAAACATATTTTTGAAAGTTACACATAATAAGCAATCCTTAAGGGATTCTGAATATAGTCTCTCCCCAAACTCCCTTTAATTGAGAAAGAAGCTTTGAGAGCAGACTCAGGTGATCAATCTGTTATACGTACTTAAACCATTTTGTTGGCCATCTTCAGTCAATTTATCTTTCTAAAACTTTCCATTTTATTAGGTATGTTCAAGAGGTGATGTTCTCTAACAAATAATGATTATCCTCACTTTTTTGAGGCAGATATGCATAACTAGACTTCTCAGTCTACATAGAATAGTAAGTGTGAAACCTGCCCTCATAACCCCCCAGTTATTGTTAATTAGAAAGAATAAACAGAAGTTGTTATCACATAGAGGAGATTATTACTGACTACATGCATTTAAAAATGAAGAATTGTAAGCCTTCAGTATGAAAGTATTTCCAGACTAATAAGTTGAATTATTCAAAATATATATTTTACATGGGTGTTAGTGTGTGAAATCATTTCCTTTATGATGAAAATGATCACACTTAATGATGTGAATCATATCTTCTAACTGTCATGATAAATCTCTTAACTCCAAACTGAAAATTATGTGTCAGAGACATCAAATTAAAAACAAAAGAAATATCCTCCCAGGGTGAGTTAGTAATTTTTTAGAAATATATTATCTCTCAGTTTATGCACTTGAATGCCACTTGGTAAATTCACCTGCTGCACTAAAGTATACTTTGGATTCATGCGGAAGTAAAGGTAGCTCATTATATTCTTTTAATAATTTAAATTGAAATAGCTATGGAGAGAATAATTTTCATCCTGGGTCTTGCCTTGAACCTTTTATTGGTTGTGTTCTTGGTAACATATGTTTAGTATGGGCCTAGTACATTCCAGATAAGATTAGACTTCCTCTAAATAGTCAATTCTCATCACAGAAACAGATACATATGACTCCTTCTATGTGCCCCAGCCTGAAGACTGTACTAATTTGACTGCTGTAGATTTGGTGATCCATACAAATGACCTTTTACTATTTCATGTATGTAAAGCCCAAGGTTTTCAGTTTCTATTTGACTCATAACAATCTACTTCACCTTCAGAATATAAGTGATTTATACTTATTTTTTGGAAATATCATCCAGTTATTCTAAACAAATAGTCTCATGCAACCAAATATCACCAGTATCCCATTTTCCTTTGGTCTTTCCATTTCTTGTTTTCTTTGAGGCAGATTTCCTAACTTTGTATCAATTGGAACAGTTCCTGCTGACAAAGTATTCAAGTCAGAGTAGTAACTCTCAGAGTGAAGTAGTAAATAGAAGCAACTCCTTTTAAATCATTATTTTATGTCAAAAAAAATTACTGAGTATAAAAACTCTGGAATTAAGAAAAAACAACCTATGGAACTACCTGTAAAATATCTCATTGCATAATTTTAGCTGAATGAACTAGAGCTAAAATGTTTCCACGTAAACATCGTACATTTTTAAAAAATCCAAGCACCTCAAACTTAACATGTACTTTAATAAAACTGAAATTATGATCTACCAAACTAAGTGTCTTTTTAAATAAATTAATATCACTAATATTTAGGACTAGTACAACATGTACTTACTATTCCAACTGTTAATAATATATGCATCCCTGAAAGACCCTTTGTGAATTTAAAATCATTTCTTAATTTAAAGAACATTTTTATCTATAGGTCTTTCTCTTATTCTCTGCCAAAGAATTCTTGAGGGTTAAATTACATTTAATTTATTTAGAAAGTTTCATCAAACATATTAGGGCAATTTTTACTATGGCTTGGGTGTTACGTCAACTGTTAAACCTTGTTATAGGCCTTTAAAGAGTGCATTGCACAATTTCACTACAAAGAGTGCCATAAATGTCAGCTATTTTGAAATATTTTTATTATATCTGACAAAAACTCCAATATTATTTGATACAAAATGCCTCTCCAAATTGAATAATCTTGCATGATCTTTTTTTCTTTTCAGTTCCACTATCCATGATTCTTTTCCAGTTACTTTTTTATTTCCAAAATAAACTTCCTGAAATAAACAAACAAACATGAATAGCACACTCAAGCTCCTGGACACTATAAGGAATGGAACCATGCTAGTTACAATTTGTTTTGTTTCTTAATTTTTACATGCATCCTGATATGTGATCCAGCTTTGTGTCTGGGTTTTTGTTTTTTGTTTTCCTATTTTTCTTTTATTTGTTGTTCTAAGTTACTAAATATGCAATAAATCAATTCCACAGGACATGGTTGGCTTGTTTACACAAGTTTTATATTTTTTCTCACCCTGATGACTTTTTATTTATTATACTTCTCCTATGATTAAATGGCAAACATTCTATCATTGTTGTATAACAGATGGGTATCCTGAAATTCGAAAATATTTCATCAATTTATCATATTTTAATCCTAAAAAATACATATGTAACCCTCTTTTGCCTGTAATTATGCTTTTTGGAAATGGAATAATTTTTACCCCGTGAATAAGATTTTTCACACATTTGAGATACTTTTCATCTTCACTAGTTCCACTTATGTATTTGTTTATAGTTGTGGAAAGTTAAAACTTTTATGACAATTTAGCATTAAATTTCAAGTTATCTTTTTAGACTATCTAAAATTACTCTGAGATGCCTAAAATCTAACAAATTTAGTTCTAATCTCAGTGTCTCCAAATTGTAAAACATAAAGTCCTAAAGTTCCATTTTGAATTTTAATTTGGATACTTGTTTAACAATCATCCACACAGATTCTAGAGACAGAATTTCTGGGTTTGAATCTCAGCTCTACCACTTACTAGAGAGAGAGACCTTGAATATATTTTAATATCTTCTTAAATATTTTTTTTAATTGGGAAGAATAACTGCTTTCACAATAAGTGGAGGTGGGGAGAAAGGAAATTCTAATAAATTGGAAGAACATAAAGAAGGCATGAGCAAGAAGTGGTCAGGAGATCCAGGGAGAATTTAACTAAGATAGAAGTTGCATTTGTTGGGACGAGTTAGGAAATGGAGTTTGGTTAGGTATTGGGTTGACGTTATGGAAGGCCTTGAGCATCAGGAAAAAAGAGAAGAATAGTGTCACATGACAAATGTTTTTAAAAATAGAGGTATTTGTGATAGAGAAAGAAGAAGCAATGAGTGTCAATAAAGCAAGAAGGTATTTTCTATGTTGTCTTAATGGGTAGTGAAGAAGGTTAAAGAGAATATTGTCAGGAAAAAGACGAGCGACTCTGGAACAGTGTAGTGGTAGACTTTAGTAGAATGACATTGATGAGGGCCATCACTTCCTTTGACACCCTTTCTAGTTTCAACTGTTTTCTTTTCACTGTTTCCAGTAGCTGGAAAGGATTTAATAGCTGAGTGAGGGAAGCACCATTAAATAAATGTGCAGGGACTATTAGGAGTGGAGCCAACAGGGGTGGGATGATAACAGTGCTACCTGCAAGTCCTTTTGTGTAGACCCAAAGTCTTCATCCAGTAACAGCTACTCTTTCCACCTGTGAACATCTCTGAAAACTAAGACTGCTGTTGAATGTTTGAATAGGTTATTTATTATTAAACACATTAAACTGACTTAGAGATTTTATTTCCTATTGTTGGTTCAGTTGTCAGGACCTCAGTTTAAAAAAAAAAATTTAAATGTTCTCTGTTGCCCTCCAAATGGAACAAAAGCATAAGTGATTTTATCTCGAATACATAGGAGACAGTGTGACTACTATGAGGTGAATACTTTTTTTTTTTTTTTTCATTTTACCAACTCATGCATAAATATCTCTTTTCTGGCTTTGAGTGTCCAGACTTACTTTAATATGGAAATGTGCTTTTCAAGGCAGTGCAGAACTCTAGCTTCTAATCCAATGATAATAGTGAACGAAATGAGGTTGGAAATATCTTGTTATTTATCTGCACCAGCTTGTTTTGTTTATGGAGCATTAATAACAGAGATGTGATTGTACTGATTCTGTAGCCTCTGTATAACCAGTTTCTTTCTTACCCTCACTTTGGTCACCTTGGTGACCATGTTCCCTTACGGCCTTTTTATATTTTTAAAGATTTTTCTTTCCATTTTGTGAATCCCAAGTACCTTAATGAGTGCCTCTGTAGGTAGCCTATTGTGCAAAGTTGTAATAAAGTGAAACAGTGCACTAGAAATGCAACACAGCATAATCCTACTTTCAAAGGCAGACAACATCAGAGGTGACATAAAGAGCAGTTTGAGATGTCCCAGCCCATCCATGGGTTGCTGAACAAAATATTCTCTTAACCTTCTCAGCTGCTAGCTGTCTTTGGGGCCCTCGCTTTCCTTTAGGGATGGAGCCCCTTTTTTATAATGCTACTGTGGAGTGACAACAGTTACTCCTGACATCTTTGTCACTAGCACCTTTTATTTTTAACAAAGATCAATAATGCAAGTTGGAGGCTGTAACTGTGAAATTTCCTCTCTGTCCCCCTGCCTTTGAAGCCCTGAGATTTAAGTACGAGGTTTTCTTAACAAGATATTTCCAATATCTAAACCAGATTTCTAAATCTTCAATCTTAAATAAATGTGTTCTTTCTTTTTTCAATTTGTATATTTCATCTCAAGATATTACTAGTGCCACGTGACACAAACCCCCATATGCTGACCCACATCCAGTACTTCAAAAGCAGCCAAGAACCTGTTCATCTTAACAGACATTTAACACTGTCTCTGCTTTCGCACTTACATCTGCTGTATCTAGCTCATCACCAAATGATCTGTAGGCCTGAGCTTATCCACATGGGGCAGAGAACACTGAGAGCCAAGTCAGCTAATAATTAAAAAAAAAAAAATCTCGGCCCTCCCTGGTGGCGCAGCGGGTTAAAGCACAGCAGTGAGAATCCAAAGCCGCTTCCGCATGAGTTCGATTCCCGCCTGCCCCGGAGGTGACCACATGGCGTGGCAGACCTCTTCTGACCCGCCCGCTGCTCCCCTCAGCAGTGTACTTCTTCGATCTGCCTGTTCTGTACCCCACTCTGTCTCTGGTGAAGCCTCTCGCTGCCCCTGAGCCTCTGGCCTGTACCCCAGTTCTGTATGCACAAATAAATTAATCTTTAAAAAAAAAAATCTCAATATTAGATTAAAATCGATGCTTCATGTTATAGGTACAGATAAATAGCATCCCATGAATAGTAGAAAATGTTTAAAGAGCATCCCCTGTTAAAAACAACCAAGCTTATAGCACCTGCTGCTGAATCCTGGAAGAGAAGTGTGGGTATGTTTGCACCCTAGAAGACAGATCCAGAACCCCACTGGAGATAATCATGACAGTTAAGAAAAACACATCCCAGGGTGTTCAATTTTCTGATCAAAGTCACACAGAGACTGTGTCAACATAAGGACAAGAATTCAAGACTTCTGACTTCCAGCCCAGTGTTCTTTCCACTTCATTTTGCTGCCACAAAGTACAAGTCATTAACATCAACATAAAAAGTAATTTGAGCACATGCTCCATTGGAAACAGACTGTTTTAATATCAAAGATGATCCAACTCCAGGAATGTAATCATTACAGTGTGAACTGAGGGATGGTTCTATCAAGTATCACACTCTTGAATCATTCTCCCTCTTGAGAGATACCTAGCCATCACTTAATAAAAGTCCCAAGCTCATATCATTAAATTATTAAAAGAGTTTGGATGCCTAGACTGCAAGTATCCTGACATTTTATTTCTAAAACTGTGAGCAATAAGTTTATCCATTCATAGAAATGTAGACCAGGGGTTTGGAAGTTCCAGACTTAGTTAACAGTGTCAAGATTCTCATTCTTTTTGATCCTATTGACTTTTCGTTTTTAGTCAACTATGTTTCCTGGCATCAGGTCCAGCCACAGACAGGGAAAGAGTGGTTAATTTCTGCTGGTATCGCTTTTTCAGAGTAGAGGTATACTTTCCCAGTCACTCTCCCCATTAGTCAGAATTGTATCACATGTCCTTGTCCAAACCAATCATTATCAAGAAAATGGAATTATTAAATTGCATTAGAGTAATCAAGCTCAATTCCCTGGAAACACAAAACCTCCAAGTATCTGGACAAAATCAGTGTTCTATTAGCAAAGAAGAATTAGAAAGGATTTGAAGGATGGTGATTTATTCATATGTAATTTCTTAATTACTAGAAATATTTAGGATGTAAGACATCAAACCTCAGGGTTCATCAGTATCTGACAGGTTCCTACTACTTCTAACAAATCCAAGAACATCTGTTACATGCAACAGTGTGGCACAGAGAATATGTGCTTCTGTACCAATTATGACTGAAATACTATGCTTGGAAAAATCATTATTCTACTCATAGAAGCAGGAAATATGGCAAAAACACTTTGAAGCTAGGCAGTAATGGAAGATTTGTTTCACTTCCCTGCCCCAACTCCCCAAGTAATCTCATTGACTCTTAGAAATTGTATTTGAAGTTTATAGACTTTTTAACAATTGGGCTCCACAGTAACTTAGAATTTAGAGGAAATGTTATGTAGCAGGACGGTGCTTTGTTTTAAGATCTGCAAATGTGCAGAGGTGAGAAGAAACGCCGAATAGACTCAGTTGGCAGAGAGAATTCTGGATATAAGTATTGGCAGAACCCATCCAAAAGCAGGGCTTAGGCTTGAGGTGAGGAGCTGGATAAATTGTGGACAACTAAAAAGATACCACTCTCACATTTCTTTACTTCAAAAACTTGCCTTTTTACATTGATTTTTCCAAAGTGTTCTGATTACATTGCTAGAAATCTTGAAGTGGATGTATTACCTTAATCCACTTCTGATACAATGCCAGTTGTGAGAATTTGTTCAAAAACAACTTCTTCCCCTCCTGCTCCTAGTTATGCTTCAAATAGAGATAAGATCTGAAAGGTGGACCTCAGTGTAGATTCTGAAGAGTTCCTTCATGTTAGGGTAAATTATTATTTTTTTTAAGAAGATTTATTTATTTGTACATACAGAACTGGGGTACAGGCCAGAGGCTCAGGGGCGGTGAGACGCTTCACCAGAGACAGAGTGGGGAGCAGAACAGGCAGATCGACGAAGTACACTGCTGAGGGGAGCAGCGGGTGGGTCAGGAGAGGTCTGCCGGGCCATGTGGTCACCTCCGGGGCAGGCGGGAATCGAACTCATGCGGAAGTGGCTTTAGCTTCTCAGTGCAGTGTTTTAACCCACTGCGCCACCAGGGAGGGCCGGGTAAATTATTCTTATTCTTTACTAATAGCCAAGTTATTCAGTTAAATAGTTAAATAGCGTTGTACAATACTGAAATCTGGATTTCAGTTAGAATAGACATGTAATGATATTAAAGTCCTGGAATATTAGTGAAATGCAGCACCATTCAAACACAAGTAAGAAAATCCCAAAACAAGGAAATAACTCAGACAGGAAGAATCGTTACAAGTGAATAACAGGAGGTCTCTGTGTGGAAAACTGGTTGGAAGTAGGAAGGACCCTATAGCTGAGACTGGGTGACAAAGACAGTGACAAAAATAAAGCTTTGTATTTTTAGGGAAAAATATATGATTATGTTTTCCCTTAACCTCAGTAATTCTTTGGAAGGTTTATTCATCAATAAATTGCTGTTAATGTATTTCTGAAACTTTAACATAGAAGTGGCAAATTAACATAGAGCTTAATTTTATATATCATTTTTCAGGACATATATTACTTAAAGCTATGCTTACCTATACCACAGAGTTTTTCACTTTTGCCACATGCTTGTCCCGTGCCATGAAATTATAAGACAGGAGAAAGGCCCAGGAGAAAGCTGGTCCATCTACCTCAGCCTACCAATACTTCACATAGCTTTCCAAATTCTACAGGATCCAACCCTGTCAAACTCTCCAGTCCGAGATCTTAGCTACTTTTCTCTAGCCCAACCCCAAATTTCTCTGTCTAGCCTTAGTGCCTCTCTCCATTTCTCATTGCTATCTACTTTCCTCAAATCCTGACTGAAAATTTTTCTTTCACTTCTACCTTTCCTACCTAGTCCTGCTCATTAAGTTTTCAGTTTAGTCATACTTTTCCAGAGCTCTCTGTACTCCCACATCTGGTCCTCAGGGCCTGATCTGTACCCCATTACAAAGTAGCCTCGTATACATCACACATATCACTCTATTTAATTGTTTCTTTGTCAACACTCCTTTCCTGTTGACCATACTCTAATGAGTTCCTAATATAAAACCTGGTACCTTTCAGTTACTTAATGACATGATCATGCTAATGCTTACATTAATGAAGGAAAAACCAATTATCTTGTTTAGTAAGTTATAAATTCTTGTTAGAAAATCTATAATACTCTTATGAGATCGCATAAGCCTGTTGGTATGTTATTAAGTAAATACATTGCCTACAGATCAGGATATATGAAAGCATTACATTAAACAATATTTCACCTAGTTTGTATTTTAGTATTTCTCAAGACCAAAAAAAAAAAAAAAGAGGAAGAAAGTAATGGCTCTCCGAGAAAGAATAGAGCACCTTCTACAAAAATCATGGCTAGACAGGCACACCATTGCAAGTAGACTTATATTTCTCTTCAAAAGTTCATGTTCTCTCTTACCCCTTCCTTGGTGCTGGTAACCCTTATAAAATTAAACCAGAAAGGTCTCATGTCACATATTTGTAATCAGGATAGCCCTTGAGGTCATTGAGAGCTAAAATAGTGAGGTCATTGAGAGCCAAGGACAGGTGATGCCTAAGGTGGTTTAGTAACAAAAATGTTACATGGATAGTATAGAATCGTGACGGAATATTTAACCATCTTAGTTGGCAAGATAGAGTACAAAGCAAGCATTCTTTGTTGCTGCTAGCATTCAAATTTGCAAACCACTATTTTGTTCTATATCTACCCTGGGATACTAAGTATGGTGCTCAGATCTATGCAAAGACTGTGGCCGGGGATCTACCTTGCTCAGTAGTTTTAATTGATCTAGCTTTCAAATTGTTTTAATTTACTTAAAACCACTACATAGTAATAAATGTAAATGTCATGAGTTGTAATATTTATCCTGATTGCTTTAGGCCATTTACTTCATAGATCACATTAGCTGCTTTTATCTGTGCTTCTGTAACTGCATACATTATTGTTATATCAGACTTCCTGATGTATTGCTGGCTTTTTAAGTTTTGAAAGTTACACCTGGTTTTGGAAACAAAAGTCTACAGAGTCGTGTAAAGGAATAGCTAACATCCTTCTGTACCGCTAACAGATCCAACTGTTACAAGTGAATGAGATGATTTTCTGGCATGTTTTTTTCTGTAGTGTGCATACTATCACGTTAATTTGTAGTTATTTGTTTGTGGTCTATCTCATATGCTCTTCCAATGAGTCTCAACCCTGGTTTCATGTTAGAATCACTGAAGGGTCTTTCTCAAGAAATTCAAATATGCTGACATTCCCTCCCCCAATTCTGATATTTTGGGGTTTGAGATGAAAATTAGGTCACAATTTAAAAAATTACCCAAAGTGTTACTGATATCTGATTTATGGGGTTTTCCCCATGCCTCCTTTTTACTCATCTTGAAGTTTCCTAGAAAATAGTACCATGTTTGTTAAATAAACCCATTAATTTGTCTTTAAACAGAAAAAAAATGCCTAAATTAACCACAATGGAGAAAATGCAAATCTCTTATTTCTGATTTGTTTGCAGAAATTCTTCACCTTATGAAAAAAATGCATCATGTTAAAAGGAGGTACAAAATGTATGTCCAAAAATAATTTACATTTTCCTAAAGTTTTACAGAGAATTGGAATGTATTTTGGATAGGTGAACACTGGCATTAAAAAAAAAAAAAAGCTAAATTATAAACTTTCATGAAATTTTCAAACATAATTAAGATTCAGTTAAAATATTAGCCCTCCCATTTTATCACAAGAAAACTACTAATCACTTAATAAAATTTAAAATTACTCAGGAAGAATTACTTCTGTTGGGAAAAAGGTGGGGTGGTAGTTAGGCCAAGCCTCATCACACTGTCATTGTGCTCACAATGACAACTTGAATCCATCCCCTGGAGCTAAACTGCCCCAAGGTGGCCCCTATAGCTCAGGCAGGTGAGCACCAAGCTCACAGACCCTGTTTCAAATTTCAGCACAGGAAGTCTCTTCAAACCCTGTTACTGACTGATGATTCATTTTTCCAAAAACCTAAAACTATGGAGTCACTCTTGGGTACCCAGTCTATTATTTTTAGCTCTTTCATCTAAGGGCATTTATAGAGCATTTGTTACTTATCCTTGACCACTGTTTCTTGATTATTTGTTGAAGGGAATCTGCCCTGTTGAGGGTAGCTGTTGATATTGTTTATTCAGCATCTGTCCTGCGGCTTTATCCTAAAATAAAAAGCTGTGCTTTCGCCTGTGTTCTCTTCTCCCCACCCCACTGAGCTTTAGATTGCTTTTAAAGGGTGATCTGGCAACCCCTGCGTGCACTGATATTAAAAAACACACTTCCTCGTTTATTTGTGAGATTTTTAGTATAAAGAATATCATTTAAATGGATTACACTTGTGCTTAAGAATTTATCTCTCTATAAAAGGATAAAGGGATATTCAGATCAGGTATTAGGTCATATTAGCTCAAAGAAGGAAATTAGGGCATATTTTAACAACTTGGAATGAGTAGAGAAATAAGTAGATCAAACTGCTCTTTTTTGAACTCCCACCTGGCCACCCCTAAATGTATTAAATCACCAAGTTTCTCCCCATGGAAAGTTAAATAGCAGGTGTAGTACTTAATGAACTGTAGCAACTTGAGCTTATTGGTGTGGTAAATAGATTGTGATATTCATTTCCAATTAAAGTTCTTTTGCAAAGATCAATGAAGCACATTTTCACAAATTGAATCACACTAGACTAATAAACAAAATTCTCCCATCTCCGTTGATGGCAAATTATTATTTCCTTAACATTTAAAATCCCAATCTCACTATTAATTGTAAGATGCAGGCACCAGGAAAGATCAAATATTTATTTACTCAGGTATTTCTGTTTTACTTCTCCTTTTATAAGAAAGGTAAGGTATGTTTACTATCTGTAAGTAAGCTGTGTAGGAATAATTTTACAAAGTTGGATATTTTTGGTCTTTGATCCATAAACATTTTGTTTGCTAACTAACATGTTCTAATGATTAAAAGGTCTGATCTTTGGTAAATTAGAAAAAGAATCTGCTGTAGAGTAACCTTTAATTAATGAATGCAAGGTATACATTTACATGAAAAACAATGGGGTTTGTGAAAAAAGGAAAATAGCTCAGGACTTTGCCTTTCGAATCAATGAGTTGTGTCATAAAAATTAAAATGTTAATTTAGCAATCTTAAATGTCATTAGTTTGTTCAAAGAATGCACAAATGTTATGATATTCATTTTCAAGGACCTTCACACCTTTCACCTACCTCGTCATTTCCTTCAAAGTATACTTTTGAAGAAATGTTATACATTTGCATAGTTTTCATTTTAAAGTTTTCAGTGTGTTGATATTGATGCAGAAAAACTGAAAGCGAGACATCTCTGAAGCAAAAGGTAACATTCAAACATCACTTTGATTTTCACATAACAGACGGGGCTATTTGTGGCATAAGCCCATGAAAGATTTCTCCTCTGAGGAAACCCTAGGATTTGAGATTACTTTCCATTTAAAAAGATGTTTTCTAGTCACTCATAGGATGAGCTGTATTTTGTGAACATTTCTAGCAGGAACAAGGGCTTATCAGTCCCAGGTGGAATGACATTTTGTAATTTGCCAAGCCTTTTATATGTGATTTCTCCAAAGAGGCTCTCCCTAAGTGGGAAAAAAAACAAACCTTAAAAAAACTGTAAAGCAATCTCCCTCTTTGATATCCCTCCCTCCACTTTCTCCTCTTCTACTAACTCAACACTTGTCATGAGAAACTCATCCTCTTCCATGCTACTTTTGAATTTTATGGGTCAATGGTTGTTTTGCAGCCATCCTAGGCTGGAAAAGTTGTTCATTGTTGGTTCTTACAGATGAAAAGATAATTTTGGAGCCTTCCTTAGATTTTAATAACCCTTTAATGCTGAATCAGAGGACAGACCTGCTTTCTCGCTCAGCACATCTCTGGTATTCCCTGTCTTTCAATCTCAGAGTCCCCTGCCCCTCGGTACAGTTGTCCCCATTTACTTATGCCCATGTCCCTGGCTCTCTGGCCCAGGTATCCAGAATCACCAAGCCTGGGAGGGACTAAAAAAGCCTGATTTTTTCCTACAAAAGTAAGCATCACTGTGGTGCTTGTCACTGGATTTTGTAAAGGACTAAATGAATACACAAACATGTACATGCATGCATCATCATTTCATGGGAGAAAACTACTAGAGTTCACTCCATATATCAGAATAAAAGACATTTCTTTTAATTAAATAGCCTTACACAACTTACTAAATTATTTCTTTTTCATTTTGTTACACACTGACGACCTTTGTCATACATGAACATAAGTTGGAGTTCCACCTTAGCTTCTTGAAATGTAATGTGCCTACTAGGTATTAGCACAAAGGATATGGTCGGGCTGGGTGTAGCCTGAGATTAGGCATTTCTAACAAGTACCAGGTGATGATTTTCCTGCTGATCTGTGGCCCACACTTTGAAAAATAAGGAACCAAGCATGCTTCCCACACATGTGTTAATAGTTAACCTCAAAGGGATTATCCTTTCTAAAATTTTAAGGTAGGGAAATAGATGTATTACAGTGAACATCTTTAAAGACTCAAAGAAAGTAATCTATAAACATGCTGTAATAGGTCATCGTGGGGGATGGGGGTATTAACTTCGTAAATGTTTCGTTTAGGAATTATATTGGGTCACAGTATGCCACATTAAGACACATCTCTCTCACTCGGAAAATATCCTTACTTGGGAATACATCAGCATGTGTTTCTGATTGCTACTTCCTTCTTTGTTCCAGACAATTCCTTGTCATTACCAGCTTGTTTTTCACATGGATTCTAGTTGCAAGTGATGAGTTGTATTGGTGGCTTGACTTCCAATTCTTTTTATCTTATCAGCATATTGAAACAAAACAGGGAGGAAACATCTACAATACTTTATAATTTTCCTAAGTTCTTCAAGCAGTGAAACTGTTTCCATTAACTCAGAAATCATGCCTTTTTCTCCCAAAGTAATCACAGCATCTATGACTAGAAAAATTGCTGTTGGTTGAATGACACCCTCACCCACAAATAAGAAAAACCTTACAGGACCTAGAACCTGTGACTGTGACTTTATTTGGAAAGGTGTTTTTTTTATGTATAATTAAGTTGAGGAGCTGGAGAGCAGCCTGAGGCACACAGGTGGGCCCTATAGCCAATTAACAAGCATCCCTATAAGAGAAAGACGCAAAGCGAGAAAGCAATGTGAAGACCACAGAGGTGAGAACCACAGAGGCAAAGTCCTGCATGATTAATGCAGCCACAGGTCATGACTGCTAGTGGCCACCAAAGAGAAGCAGCTAGGAATGGCATTTGCCCTCCAGCCTCCTAGGAGAGAATGCCCCTGCTGGTACCTGCTTTCAGACGTGTGACCTTCAGAACCGTGAGCGAATCCATTTCTGTTGTTATAAGTCACCAGGTTTATAGTAATTTCCTATGGCATCCAAGATAGTATACTATCTAATTCATAGAATAATTGAATAACTGAAAAAATTTAATCTTAAATTAATGAAAGTATTCAAGAGTGTTCAGAGAGATTAAGTAACTTGCCTGCCTTTGCCCAGCCTAGTATGATAAAAATGAGTGTCAGTTATCACAAACTGACTTTCCTATACTAGTATTGGTATATTAAGACTTACAATATTTGATAAGCTGTTAAATAATTATAAGCTTTCCATAGAATATAAAATGTTTGGAAATACTGAATATTTTAGGGCAGTACTTTCTCTTAAAGAAGACAAATCACTTTTATAAATACCCATGTGACATTTAGTTTCTGAAAGTTAAGAATTGTGTTTATTTTGTGTTTATTATCTAACATTTCTGAGATATCCCTGCTCCTAATCAATTCACCTGACTTAGTAGCGACTCCGAACACATGATTAAAAAGTGAATGCAGGCAAAAGTCTGTTGGAAGGCAGATAAGGATTTGAATCATGGTTGTACAATCTAGGAACAATGAGGTCTTTGTCAAGTTCTTTAATCTCTCTGCCTCAGTTTCCCAGGAATATTTTTTTCTTTTAGAAATTTGAAGAATTAAATGAGATATTTTGAAGTCAAAAGCACAGACCCTGATGTGTGTGGGCACGAATAGCTGGTGTCTAGCACACAGTAGTTCTATCAGTATTTGTTGGTTTGTAAGCCTGTTGTTGGACTGAAAGAAGATATTTGCACTCTTTTGATTGTGCTTAAAAAGCCTCATATCAACTGTAACTTTTAAAAAGTACAATTCAAACTATTAACTTTGCTCTGAGATGTCATATAAAGTAAAAATACAAGAGGTAATTTCTTTTGAAGCCCTGCTATTTGGAAAGCCTGCCTTTCCTTGAGAGGAACAAGGTAAAATATGATATAGACTTTCCCCTCTTTTATGTATGGTTTTCTGAAATTGATTCTCCTTTCTGATTGAAAAGTCTAGAATTTGTTGGCTTACGAGGGATTTTGGAAAAGTCCCATCTGCTTCATCAGTCATTTGTCTGTTTGATACTAGATCATCAGCAGGGTGGGTTTCAGTCATGGAATGAATGATCTGACAGTCAATTAATTTGATGTCTTTTGTGTGCATGTTCCTGGAGACTATGGTAGGAACAAGCATAAATAAAAAATAGAGTAGCTATTTATCCAGGTGCAATTTGATTTCACCTGAACTTGTGTTGTCCATGTTGGAATAGTGTTATCCATGAAAATGAGTTAATTGGTAATGTATATGAGTTCTTAAGAAAGCTAGGTTGAGTTTGTTTGATCCAGGAGCACTTTGGACCTTCAAGCTCCCACAATTTTCTTACACGAAGTTACTAGATGTGCGTTGCATATTTGAGCTATTCAACTGGATACATGTGTATTATGTGATAGTTCGATTTACATTTTTAAAACCTATTTTCTAAAACTTGGAAGTTAAGCTCATGAGATAAAGTTTTAATCAGAATTTTTTAATTTTTCCTTTGGTGTTATTGTTCAAAGCCACTTTTGAATGGTATTTTACTTTGTAACTTTTTTATGAGAATTTCAATTCATGCAATAAAAGCATATGTAAGTTAACATTCATTGATTTGTTAGTTGTCAGAAGCGGGTGCGGGCACATATCTATGTGTGTTTATTTAAGCTTGAAGTCATTGTTCAAGTAACTAGCCTAAATGTTCATTATATAGATAAGAAAACCAAGAAAATGAAGCTAAGTTATTTGTCCAGTCAAGGACAACAAGATGGTTAGAAATGTATCAATGTAGAATCACATCTTTATGACAGAAGAACAATAACAATTCTGTGATGCAGAAACAAATGTTTCTTATTCCATTCTATGTGAAGCAGGATTGTTCAAAGAACAAAGCTGCCTTTGAAGGGCGGATTGCTTCCTCTTAAATCAGCTCTGTGGGGTGCAGAATATGACACGAAGGAGCCAACATTGCTGAAAATAAAGTTCAAAAGCTCTAAAATTATATACAGTCCTCTGGTGCCAATCCTTAAAAGAATCATTATTTTTATGTATATTCCTAACTTGTCTTCGTCAGTTGCTCTTTGGTATTTTTAGCCAGATTAACCTTCAATATTCTTTTATTCTAATTCGGTTCATCGAACAGCCAAATAGATAGACCAAATAGTATTTTCTGTGCTAAGGAAGCTGTGACTCAAACGGGTAAAAAAATGCAAATTGAAGTTAATGGATGATTGTTTTTCAAAGTAATGTAGTGAATGTATACAGCTATAATCTATTCAGGTGGGGGGAAATGTTTATGGAAGTGACAGTTGACTATGTGGAGTGTTGCAGATGGCAAAAATAATGCTTAGAAGAAAAGATCAAAAAGGAAGTTTTAGATTGTGCTATTTTTCTTTTCTTGTTGGTTCCTGCTGAAGACTGCTTTCAGGTAGGATTTGCTTCCTCTCGCCTGCCTCAGTACATACATCAATGCAACACTGGCTGGCCTTCAGTGGTATCAGAGCTTGCTGAAATATCACACAACTATAAAAAGCTGCTGTGAGCAAAGGTCCCCAACTCTGGCCCTATGTTATCAATGAGATGTCAGCTTGAAAGTCCAGGTAGGTTGGAGCTGATGGAGAAAAAAAGGGAGGGAAGAAAAATGAAAGGCAGGAAAGACAATGAAAATAAAGTTTCTGGGATAAGCCCACCTCTATCTTTTAGCTCCAAGGGAATAGTGTTGAGGATAAATTAGAAACATGGAAATGAAAGAAGAAAAATGAAAGGGTGCTGCCTTATGCCAGTTTTCCCAAAAACCTGAGATGGAGGCTCTTGGAAAGCGCTCTTGGGAACACCTAAAGAGAATGAAACAAATTTTGGATGAGGGAGAAGGTGCAATTTGTTGGCAAAAGAGGCCTTTATGGCTCCTGCAGGAAACTTGAGCTAGAGCAGTCATAGTGAATTGTCTAAAGTCAACACAAGGGGTTGGGGCCTTTGACATTCCATTCTATCCCCCAAATCGCCTAGCTGTTCTGTGCTAAGTAGGCTTAGAAAAAAGGTAAAAAGAAAAAAAATCATAAGTAAGGTAGCCTTAGGTGAGGGCTGTTCCTGCAGCTGAATGGTCCCACCGTGGGCCATAAAAAGCCAATTCCCACTGGCTGGGGAAATGTGTGTTGACACTGAATGGGGGGGTGTGGGTGGAGTATCACAGCAACCCTTGGAGTTTAGCCCTATGCTGTGCAGATTTATTTGCCTCAACCTAGTAAACACCCTAATTGAGAACAGTACTTCAAAGATTTCAGTTGGTGTTTTTCCAGGAGAAACTTGCAAGAGTGGAAATTATTTCAGATGAACTACCATTTCCACCAAGACACTTGCTCCTAACACAATCAGTTGCAGCTGATATTTGCAGTATTTTCCATGGTTAACATCAGTACGGTCTGGTGAAATGACACAGACCCTCAATTCCTCACAGGTGTGAGTGTCTGTTCATTGGGCCTTTCAGACCTCAGTAGCTTTGCTTGTCAACTTACTGTCAAATTGCACAGGAGGAAAACCACAGAATGCCCAAAGTGAGTCACTGGACTAGAAGGATACCGTTTGCTGATGAGCTTGGGTAACAGTGGTCCCTCTTCCTGATGATCAGGCCCCATTACTTCAGCGGTGGTGGTGACTTCTCTGACTTCCAGGCTCTTGACAGAGGAGCATGCAGTGACTAGGGAGCAGTCACAGGTTAAAGGCTAATGGGATGCTTAACTCTGCCCACTAGTTGAAGAAATCCCCCTGGAAATTATACCTTCATTGCTTAAAGTTTCAGGGACAGGAAAACTTAGTTGCACAGTAGATTCCCAAGGGACTAATGTTAAAAGTGGTGGTTCCTTCCCTCATCTCTTGGTGTTTGAGTCCTTTATTCCTTTCTACTGAGGACACTCAGCACCTCAGTCATGCAAAAGAGCCTCTGGGATGCAGTTTCAAAAGACCAGTCCCTGGCTCTCACCTAGCCAACTTTGGCAAGATAGAGGATATGATAGGAATTTCCTGTCTTCCTGTAATCATTTGCAAGTTGCTTTACTGTGAATAAAATCCCTGGGACTGAGATTATTTTGTTTTGGACTTTGTACAAATGCCCTAAATCCTCTGATTATACTAAGTCAAAGCAGAAAAAGCATACCCTTACCTGGAAAATACTCACTTTAATCAAGAAGGGTTGCCTCTTCTAGACTGAACCATTTGACACAAAATAGCTTTGTGGGACTTTGAGGTGTATTGATGGCTTAAAGAGCAGTATTTGAGAACGGAATCCCAAGATACTTTATCTACATGTAGTTCCATGGCTCTGGCGTGCTTAATGTGCTTAATGATAGGTAATGGCTAACAGCAAATGGCCAAGACCTGTCTTTTATTTTTTTTCTGCTTGACAGTAGATTCTCTCTTGGGGGTAAGGGGAGGGGGGGCATCATCATGTGCTCATGTGATTTAAAGATGTGCTTACACCCTGAGACCAATCTACGTATACTCCATTCCACTTATCCCCAACATTTGAGTCTCTCTCCTTCAAAGTCCCTGAGAAATCAACAAAACATGTTGTACTGTAGAGGCCGTATTCTTAACTCAGTTTAATTCTCTTTCTACATAAACTACAAATCAGTGACCTGATTTTTGCTTTAACACTCACACACTGACCTGACCCACCAATGAAACCAGTTTGTATTCTTGCCATTTTTGTCACTTACTGATTTGGGATTCCCCATGTGGTCATAGGTGGAAATTGAAGGTGGGTGCACATTGATGAATAATAAAATGATGGGAATGATTTACTTTGGAAATCAACAAGTACTTTATTTCAAGATTTTCTTCCATTCCTATCTGAAAACAAGGGGGAAACTAGGTGATTAAAGAAGTACTTGAAGTCTTAGGATAAATTTTAGTTCAAGAACTTGAACTCTCTGTAAAAATTAAAAGGTTATTTCTTCTAAAGCAAAATGATTAATGCTAGAGACAGTGAGGTTTTTGTCTAACTAGTGTAAGTAAAATATACCATTCATTTTAAAGATCATATATAAATAAAGTTACATTGTTATATTTGAGTTCATTTCAGTTTATGTACTATGAAAAGGGTGTCAACAGAATTGACATTCACCTCTAAAATGAGTAGAATCCATTTCCTGCAACCCATAAGAAGATCCAGAAGCATTATATAGTTGTATGTCTATATTTACTGAAAACCACAACTATTTGATTCTCTTATGCCCCCAATCCCATATGTAAAATTGCTGCTTGAGTAGTTTTATTGTTTGTTCATGCTTTGGACCACTATTACTATAATAATTACCTTATATTTATGGTAAGTAAATAAAATTTAATTGGAGCACAGTATCTTCATTTCTTTACATATTTTTATGCTATTTACTTGCTATAATATTACCTAAAGTATTAAGATTTTTCAGTTTTCAGACCCTATGCTAACAATTTAACTGTAGTTATTTGGGTAGACAATTTCCTCTTTCTAGATACCAATTTCCACATCTATATAAAAAGATGCCCTGTAAGATCCCATATATATATATATATATATATATATGTATACGTATATATATATATATATATATTTGACTTAAAAAATGTGTACTGGTTACTATAAGGATTAGGGGAAGGGAGGCAGAAGTAAGAGGGAAAGTAATAAGGCAATGGCACGAGTGATTTGGTGGAGTGTGAGTCTAACATGTACCCATATAGCCCCAAAATTATAATTAAAAAAAGGAAATTAAAAAAATGACACAGCAATTCCACTCCTAGGGGGTATCTACTCCCAGAACTCAAAAAAAAAATTGAAGTGACACTTGCACTCCCATGTTGATAGCAGCACTGTTTACAATAGCCAGAATATTGAAAAAATCTAAATGCAAAACAAAAAAGAGTGGATGAAGAAAATATGGTATTTATACACAGTGTGTCAAAAACAAGCTCATGACATTCACAGCAACATAGTTGGGACTGGATGGAGCTAGAAGGGATCCTAAGTAAAATAAGTCAAAAGAAGAAAAATGCATATTCAATCTGTCACTTGTATGTAGCATGTAATGCAACTAGTGACAAGAACACATAAAGCCAAACTTAAACGTTAAGTCTGGAAAATTATTATATACATGAGGAATCCAGCAGGGAGTGAAGGGGTGGGAGCACAGTGGAGTAAAGTGGTGGGCCCGAGGTGCAGGGTGGGTGCACTCAGATGGTAACGCTTGAGGAGGACCTGGGCTTTCAAAATGCAAACAGTGATGTAAACAAACATGACCTCAAAAGCTTATAACTTTTGAAAACCCCCATTAAGCCTGGCCCATATATTTTGACAACTGATAATATCCAACCCAATCCTTATTAACACTGCTTAGTATGTCATCATTTTTTTTTGAAGCATACAAATGACATTTCATCCAGCAGAAATTTCTAATATTGAGTGAGATTCAAAGCACAGAAATGATAAACTACAGCTAGTAAATGAAATGAAGCAGGGATGATTGTTTCAGCTCAAAGAGGAGTGGACTTAGTAAGGCAATACTTAGGCGTTGATAGCATTCCTAAGCATTTGCCTGACATTGAGTTAGCATTTAAGATGTGACTGAGTTGTCTTTGTTTTTTGGTTTTTTTTTGTTTTTTGTTTGTTTGTTTTCCGGGATGGGGGGAGGGCACAGGTAATGTAGTAGAAGGTAGGAGGTCTACCATTTGTTCATCACAGAAAATTAAAAAGTAAACCAAAACAACTGTTTCTACTACAAGAGTGAACATTTATTCACTCTTCAAAGCTCTACTGTTGGTCTATAATGAACCAGACATTGGATAAGGCTGGTAAGGTAAAAATTTCAAAAATGACTAATATTAAATTTTATGAGTATAGGATTAAGATTGGATGGGATCTCTTAATCAAGCCAAAAATATGTTGCAGTTTAGCCTCATAATTTTAATGTCTCTCAAGACAATCTAACCATTCTGGGGAATGTATAGAATTTTTTTTTTGCAATACACCTCAGGACTTTAGCATCTATAGTTTAGCCAAGCATATATTTCCACTTGAAGATAGTCAAGCATGTTTATTGGTTCTTGCTAATACCAAACTTATCTATTTCACACAAAATAGTTCTCATCATAGGTCTCTCCATTTTAGGAATTGACACTCCAGTGTTTAAATATGACCTTGATTTGTTTTTTCCAATTTGAATATATGTGCTGCTGAAGTGAGCATTGACCTTGGCTTTTTGTTTTTAAGATTTACTTATTTATGCATACAGAACTGGGTATAAGCCAGAGGAGTAGGGTGGTGAGAGGATTCACCAGAGACAGAGTGGGGTGCAGAACAGGCAGACTGATGAAGTACACTGCTGAGGGTAGCAGTGGGCAGGACAAGCGAGGTCTGCTGCACCATGTAGATCACCTCCTGGGCAGGATCTAACTCATGCTGAAGTAGCTTTAACTTCTTAGTGCTGTGCTTTAACCCACTGCGACACCAGGGAGGGCCTGACCTTGATTTTTTTTTGAATTACTTTATTTAGATGATTGACTTGCAAAAATGTAAATGTTTGATATATTTTTAATTTGAGTTTGGAAACTGCCATGTATCTATGACTACTGTGTATGTCATATCCATCATCTCTTTGACTCTCCCATCCAATTCACTTGTCTCTGGTAGGAGTACTTAGCATTGTTAATAAACACTACACTAGTCAGAGTTCTTTATGACTTACTCATCTGTATAACTGAGACTTTGACCCTTTGACTAAATCCTCCTGTTTTTCCCTCCATACATCCTTCAACCAAAACACTGGCAACTGTCATTCTTCTCTGACTCTTGAGTTTTTGACTATTTTAGATGCTTCATGTAAGTAATATTCATATAGTGTTTATCCTTAGGTGTCTGACTTATTTCACTTATATTGCCCTCCAGGTTAATCATGATGTCATCAATGATAGGATTTCTTTTCTATGACTGAAAATATTCCATTATATGTACATACTACATTTTCTTTGTCAACCCATTGACATTTAGATTTTATCAATGCCTAATATAAAGAAGGTTGCAGTGAACATGGGAGTACAGAAATCTAGATACCTTGATTTCAATTTTATTGGTACTGTGCCCAGAAATAAGATGAATGGGTCATATAATAGATTTATATTTAAGATTTTGGGGCAACCTCCATACTGTTTTCCATAGTGGCTATACTATTACATTCCAATCAGCACTTGTGTATGGGTTTCTTTTCTCCACAATCAGGTCAACGTTTACCTTTATTTTTTAATAACCATCTTAACAGGTGTAAAGTGATCTTATCCTGGCTTTTATTGTATTTCCCTTATTGATTAGCAATGTTGTTCTTTAATTTATATCTGCAGTAGGCAGAATTCTAAGATGATATATGATGATCTTTAATTCCTCTGGAGTGTGGACAAAATACGTGATCATAATGGAATATCAGTGGTGAAATGGATTTTGTAGATACAATTTAGTTATCTACTGGCAAGTTTTCTGGATGGGCTTGACCTGGTCACATGAGCTCTTTACATCTGGTCTAGATACTAGATACAGAGGAAGTCAGAGATACAGAATTGCTAAGGATTCTGCTGCTGAAAAGAACAGCTGCCGTGTTGTAGAGGGCCATGTGGCAAGTAAAAGCAGGTGCTCTCTAGAGACTGGTATTGGTTCCTGGTTCTGTCTGCTACCACAGGGAACAGAAGTCTGACAACCCTTGAATGAAACTTGGAGAACCTTGATCCTTCTGTTAGTTGGCAGCTTGATAAACACCTTCCATGTGGGTCTTCAGCCACTGGACTCCTGACCATAGAAATAGCAAGATATTATCTGAAGCCACTAATTGTGCATAATTTGTTACATAGTAGTAGAAAACTAATACATGTTGTGTATAAAGATTGGAAAGATTGAAGAAAAAACAAGAGGATAAGAGAGTAAAAAACATGAGCAATTAAGTCACTCATGGGCACATTCTCTTTGGGACTCTGTGCCTTAACTTTCCTGAAGGCAAATCCACATCATTCTTTGTTCTGTCATTCACTTCTGTTCCCAGTATTTGGAAGGGTCCACATTTGCACATATCCCTGTGTTTCTCCTCTCCTATTTATCATTCAGCACTTGTGATGTGTGGGTGTTTTTTGTTTTTTTCCCCCACAAGCAATTTCATTACAGCAATGGGGCCTTCTACAGTCTTAAGTTCTTTCTCTAGCTGCTTGAAGGTAACATTAGATCCTGCAGGTAAACCGCTCAGTCCCACAAAACTGATCACCCTCTTCCTTCAGATGCCAATTTCAAGTTGAGTTTGTCACCTGTGCATCTGACTGACAGGCTGTAAACTCAAAGTATCCATGATCCCCTCTTCTGGTTTGATTAATTTACTAATGACTTAGAGAACTCAAAGAAAAAAATTTAACCCTGACCAGTTTATCATAAAACTATATGATAATACTGATAAATATCTAGGAAGAGAAGCAGAAAGTGAGGTGGATAGAACAATGTATAGTGGTGCAGTACCTCAAATTTCTGGATTCTTATGGAGACTTTATCACATTTGGATGATAATCGGTAATTCTACTACTTGCTGCTCTTTCTAGAGACTGGGCAATGAGACAGAAATTCCAAGCTGCAGTTATGGCTTGGTCTTTCTGGTAACCCTTTCCCACTGTGGAGCCTTCCCAGAGTTATCTAATCACATTAAAAGACACTTGCCCAGGAAATACCAAGAGATATGGAAACTCTTTATTGAGAACCAGAATCAAGTACCAAAAAAGCAACAACAAATTAGAATGAATGAAAGATGTTCTTATTATGCAAAGTTTTAGAACTGTGCCAGGAATGAGGGCCAGAAGCCAATATCTGTTTTCTATTTTCTCCATTTTACCTGCCCAACACCATTTTTTTTTTTTGCCAACTTTTAAAATCCTAGTTCACAGTTCTAGAGAGATGCACAGTACCTAGAGATCACATTTCCTTTTTAAAGAATTTATGGAATCTTAAATGAATCAGAATATAATAAATATTACATAAAGAAATAGAGCAGTTTTCAAATTTATGTGAAATATTGCAAGCATTCTTAGAATATAAATATTTCAGTTTGTCCTGCTAGTTTCCTATGTGTGTCTAAAGCATATTGAGCATATTCTTGCTCCAGAGGATTGATGTGTGTGACTTCATCCTTCTTTGTGCTTATTCTACACCCATATTGCCAGAAAACATTTTTTTTTTTTTGTACCTGGTAACCAAGTAAAATCAGACCATCTTGCTCAATATTAAAGATGTATGGAGGATCACATTTAGGCATAAGAGATACAATAAAGTGAAAGAAATATCAAAACAATAGAACTTACCCCTAGAGGGTGGGATCATTAGGGGAATAGAAAGCAACATTAAAGTTTGTATTAAGCACTCAGAATAATTTGAGTACATGATTCTCTCCCCCCCCCAAAAAAAAAAAGAAAAGAAAAAATGAGCATAATTCCACCAAAAGGGAGCAAAAATAACTTTTTTCACTACATTGAAAACTTGAGTGCTAATATTTAAAAAATTGGGCACAAGACTAAAAAATATTTGAAAATCTCCCACAGAATAAGAGATGGGTACAGAGGGAGAGGCATTAAAGGTAACCCAAGAGGTGTTATATTCAGCAGTCCCAGAAAGAACAAATTAAGTAAGGAAAATAGGAATATAAAATATCCCAGAATTGAAGACCCAGGTCTTTACATTCAGATTTCTGAAAATCTAGCACAATGAGTGAACTAGTAACACATACACAGATAAATGACATATTTTCTAGTATTCTCAAGAGAAAATTGTATGAGAGAAATTCTAAAATACTTTTGACAATAAATCTAAACCAGTCACCTACAAAAGAATGCGAATCAAACTAGAATCTTGGTTTATCAGAAATCCCAGATTCTAGGAGAAATAGTAATTATGTTTAAGTTGAGGAAATAACTTTTAATATAGATTAAATAGACAGCTTAGTTTTAATCTGACATAGAAGAAAGTTTACCTTCAATGTGTTTGTATTTCTCAGCATGTTGCTAAGAAAAAATAATCTAGCAAGAGAGCTAGATTGAGTTTTTGATGTTAATCCAAAATTTCATTGCTAGAACTGATGGTAAGGACATCTTCTGTAGTTTTATAGTTTTGTGTCTTACATGTTTTAATATTTAATGTAAGCTACATTCTAAGGAAATATTTAATTTTTGTGTAAGATGTAGCATAGGTATTTTACTATTTTGCATGTAAATATTTAGTTTTCATAACATCATTTGTTGAAGAGAATATCCTTTCTCCATTGAGTATCACTCATCAAATATTAGTTGGCCATGTAGTAGGTGTTTTCAGTTCTGTCCCACTGGCTTATGTGTCTAGGTAATTTTGTATATTGGATTTTTTTTTGTTTGTTTGGCCAGTTTTGATTGTCATAGCTTTATAAGAAAGATTGAAATAAAGAAGTGTGATATCTCCAAATTTATGCTGCTGTCTCAGGATTATTTTGGCTATTCAGAATCTTTTGTGGTTCCATGCAAATATGAGGATTTTATTTTTTATATTTTTGAAAAATGCCCCTAGATTTTTGATAGCCATTGCTGTAGATGACTTTGGGTAATATGCACTTTGAATAACATTAATGCTCAATAAACATGTACTTTTACATTTATCCACTTTCTTTCATCAATGTCTTATAATTACAGATATTTTTATCTCCTTGGTTCAATTTATTTCTAGTAGTACTGATGCTATTATCAATAGACCATCTTTCAGTTCTTTAAATATATGAAAAACTTTGATTTTATAGATTGATTTTATTCTAATTGGCATCATATGTCAGTAATTACACTGTTATCCTTGGTAGGTTATGGAACCTGCTGGTCTAAGTCAACAGGTATGCTTTAGATATAATGGGGTATTTGATTTGAGCAAAAATTTAAAACTTTCTATTTAGTTAATCTAGTTTCTACTTCAGAATGGCCTCTAAATTCACTCCCAAATTTGAAATAAAACATAACTGAGTAACTCCCAACATAGAAAATAGTTTTACTGAGCATAATTTAAAAAATTCTCAGCTAGCTTTAAGTTTAAATAAGAAAAAACAAACAAGACAGAAAGAACCCATCAGTGACAATGAGCTTAATATATTCTTAATACCCCAATGAGCATATTCAAGTAGCTTGTGAAGAGTAGAAAGATTTTATTTCTTACCTTAATAATAGTGGGTTTTCTATTTCCACCATAGAACTTTCCTTTTTTCTTACCCATATACTTTTACTAACAGCACATTTATCAAGTACCATTTACTGAAAATATTATTCTACATTCAGGAGAGTACCAGCATATCTTTTAAAAGGAGATATGTGTAGATGCTGTGAATTTGAATGACTTTTCAAAACTTGACTTTCTTGTGTAGAGGAGATAACACTTAATAAAGTCAAAGTCTTCTCAATTGTTTAACTTTTTAAAAATCAGAATGTCATGGCTTTGAAATATTTGAAATAAATACTGGCTTACTACTGTGGAAGTTTCAACTTGACTCTGCTCTTAAAAAGCTTTAAAAAAAATCAAAAGACAGTTGAGTATAGAAACAAGTCTTTTTTGTAGATATGAATTGCTTGGAGAAATTATCATTTTTACCACTGTAATATGAACTTTTGACAGATTCTTTTGAAAAAATATACTTTATTCAGTAAGTTCTGTGCCTTTTTATAAAATTAGCCAGAAGCAAGGTCAATATTTTTAAAGCTTAATGTTTCTCTTATTTTTAATAAGAAATGGAGATCAATGTTAAACTTGAGTCATCTTTTAAAATTTGATCTTATCTCAAGTATCATGCAATTCATATTCATGTATGGTTTGTGACATGGGGATTTATTATTTATGTCTATATGCATGACTCTATTCTTGCGGCTAAAGTACATACAAAGCTAGAACACTGAAAACTTTGCTTGTAGCTTCAAACCAGACTATCCTCTGACATCATCCCTGTCAGAGTCAAAACTGATTCACCAAGTCCAGTTGATCTTACCCCTCAATTCATGTAAATAATTTCCCTTTGTTTTAGTACCTTGAGCTATTACTTTGCACATATTTTACTAAGACATTCTATTGAGCTTCAGTTTAAGTGAGTTCGTTTTTTCTTTCTACTCATTTATCATCAATTTTTCACATGCCTATTCATACTTTTTTGTTAGAATGAGATAGTAAACTTTGTCTAATGGAAGGTACAGTAGACCAGTAATCCTCTTTGGCTAATGAACTAAGTAATCTGAATCTGCTTTCAGAACCCACTTTTTCTAATATGTGTAAGAAAGGTGTCATAGAAGGCTCTTTCTTTCCCATTTGAGTATCAACAGTTTCTGGCAGACTTTATTAAGGTTGATATGCCATTTGCCTGGGATATGAGCTGTTACTGCTATTGTCCCTGTATTAAACACAGGTGCAGATGCTCAATTTCTGATTTCTTAGGTGTGATAATTCCCATTCAGTTTTAGTGCTAAGCAACTATCCCAGACCCCATCAGGTTCTCATCTCTCCTTTTTCCTCCTTTCCTACTAGATTTAACTTACTCCTATAGCTTTACTGTCACTTTTTTTTTTCACATGCTATGTTAAAATAATGCAACTTACATAAAAATGTGCAAATCCACAACTATTGAGTGTAAAATATGATAACTTATAAAAGTGAGCATATCCATGAAACCATTACCCAGGGTCTCACAATACTTCACAAGTCCTCTTCCAATTACTTTCTGTACTCTCATCTACAGAGGTAACCGCTATCCTGACCCCTTAGCCTTTTCAGGATTTGGGGGAATTGGTAGCTTCAAACTTCACTGAGGATCCATAGATCCCCAAACACCAAATTGCTCCATCAGATTTGTTGCTGGGCCTCGCTACTGAACTCTGACGGCTTCTCCAGTAGAAGGTGACTCTCTCATGGTACTGCAACTGACTTGAGTTCTCTCTGAAGATAACTCAGTAGTGACTTAAGACTAATCTATACTCATCGCCCTCTGGACATCCTAAAACGCCATACATTAGCTCTCACTGTTATTGAACTGCACACAAATGAAGATTATACAGTATATATTCTATAGCCAGCTTCTTAATGTTCAACACATATGAGTGATTTTTTTTAAACATTGACCATAGTTAATTCAGTGCTTTGCAATAAAGAGTCCCATTATATGACTATGCTACAAATTATTTATCCAATGTAATTTTGACTAGCATTTGAGTTGTTTCCAGGGTTAGCCTCTTAGAAATAATGCTGCTTTGAATATTCATGTACAAACTTCCAGAAGCATATACACATATTTCTGCTAGGTTATGATTAGGTATGAAAGGCTATGTCATAGTATTTATATGTTCAACATTAATAATTGATACCAAACATTTATTCTAAGTAGTTGTGCCAAATATACTCTAAAAGTTTATGTGAGTTCTCACATGCTTTCAAACCATTCTTGTGAGTCTTTTAAGTTTCAATCACTCCAATGGTCGTGCAGAAATATTTCATTATTGCTTTGAATTTTCATTTAGCTGATGACTAATGAGACAGCAATATTTCAAATATTTGTCTGGTATTCTCTTATCTTTTATCTGGATTTAGTCTCGTATATTTTGGATTTTATAGTCATTATAAATCATGACAAATTATGAGACACTCCTACATAAAGATGTGTCTGTGTCCCCTCTTCTTGAATCAATACAGGTCTGTGATTTCTCACAGCAGAATGATGAGGAAGTAATGCTGTTGATTTAAGGCTAGGTAATAAAAGATTCTTCCAATGAGATGATTCCAATGAATCATTATCTCAAACTTGCTTCTGAAGCCCATATGGCACCTTTGGCACCCTCTGGGCAACAGGTGAGCCCATTCTTCGAGCTTTTGTCCATGAGGCACCAGAGGTGTGAGTGAAGTTGCTCTGAACCCCGGTGCCTCAAGATGACGTCATTCTGCAGCTGGTAACATTGAATGACTTTTGTTGACACCTCCTGAAACAGAAGAATCATATAGCCAAGTCTGCTTGTAGTCCTGACTTTTTACAAAATGACTTGCAGTGAAATGCTAGTTAGTTTAAGCCATTAGGTTTCAGGTTGTCTTCATGCAGCAATTGATAACTGAAATAGAATTTGTTACCTGAAATTAAGAAGCTGTCATAATAAAACCAAAAAATGAGGCATTGAATTTGGCAATGGCTAACAGTGTCGAGGGAGCTATTGGTGAAGACTCAAAAGAAAATGAGGAAATTAGTATTGAAGCTAGAAGAAAAGGCATCTTTGTTATGTAACTGTGGGAAATTTGACAATACTGTTGCCTGTGGTAACATGATAAATGGGAAACATATATCTAGTAAGCTAAGGAAGATTCTGGGTAGAGTATTGCATATGCTGTCTGACTTATTCATACCTCCTGTAACAAAATGAATGAGAAATCTAGATAAATGTGCTAGAGAATACAGAGTTTGGTTTTTAGTAGAATTTGAAGAAAACATGAAAACAAAGGTTCATAAGTCTTTACATTAAAAAAAAAAAAAATCCCTGGGCCCTCCCTGGTGGGGCCTGCTGAGGCAGGTTAAAGTACAGCACTAAGAAGCTAAAGCCACTTCCACATGAGTTTGATCCTCACCTGCCCCAGAGGTGATCCACGTGGTGAGGAGACCTCTCCTGGCCTGCCCGCTGCTCCCCTTAGTAGTGTACTTAGTCTGCCTGTTCTGCTCCCCACTCTGTCTCTGGTAAATCCTCTCACCTCCCCTGCACCTCTGGCCTGTACCCCAGTTCTGTATGCACAAATAAACAAATCTTTAAAAAAAATCCGTAAATTAAAAAATAATGCAATGTAAAGTCAAATCCTGGGTATGTCTCATGAAAATATTGTCTTTTTTAACTCAGGTGTGACTTTAAAATTCCTTGCTAAAATTCTAGCAAGATTTAATTTACACTTCTAAGTTAAACAAAAAAGTCTCTAAGAATGTAAAGAGTGTATTTTAACCCCTCTATGCTAAACCATAGTGTTTCTACAGGTATTGTTTTAAAGTTATTGTCACAATAAGCCTTGGGTAGAAACTGTTTAATCTCAAAGTGTCATGAACTATTTTGTCTAATGGAGTAACTTACAAGTTGATAGAGAAGCAACCCAAAGGAATAATATTAGCTTCACTGGATGGGATAGACACAGCTCAAAATGAAAAGAAGCATTTGAATCCCAAACATTTGTGGAAAGGAAGCAGGCAAAGAAAACAGCTCAGCTGCAAACTTAAGGTACTCTCTATATAAAAAAAAGAGGAATGAGAGGGGGGAAACCAAGACCCCAGGAGCTGAAGAGTCCTGGGGAATCACTCCCAAAGGGACAAATCTGTGCCTAAGCAAGGAACTGGTAACATATATTCTACTGAATTTCATGATCACTAAGAACCAGCAACTTCTCACACCTCACTTCTTCCACCTCTTTGAGGCAGTTGGAGGGAGAGGACGACCAGACAAGATATGTGTTTGTTCATAGGGTATCGGATGAACAGGAGTGGTACTCTAGAAACTGAACCTACTGAAGAGCCCCTTTCACATATAGATATGATTCAAATGATAATCATGAAACAATCCAAAGTCATACTGGGATGAGGTGTTGGGGAACAAGATTCATTAAAGGAAATCAGAGTATTTTCCATGTGCAAGAAAATTATTTGGGACCAGAGGGTAGACTCCAGAATCCACCATAGTTTTTAATTATGGTCAATAGTTCTTGAACATTCCTTTAGTTAAGCGGCTAGATCAGATTCTTCTCCTACCTTGCAGTGCTTGTGTCTGCTTTGAGCACTACAGTACAGGTACAACCAGTACTTGGTTCCCAAGACAAGGTCATAGAAGGATGCAAAGCTGCTACTTCACTTCTTTTGAGTACAGAGGTGCCACATACTAAGCCCAAATAGCATGAGAAATACCAAGCTGGAGAAGCCAGGCATAAGTGCCCCATCACAGTTGGGTCCAGCCCAACTGTGAATTTATCAGTCTTACACTACTTATCTAGTGCTTTTTTTTCCTATTTAAAAATCACTGTTCTAAGGTTATGAAGATATTTTCCTATTTTGTCTTTCACAAGTTTTATTGTTTTTTCTCTACAATTAGATTTACATTGCACATGATCTATTTATGTATACTGTACTAATTACACACAACCAAAATTATTACTTACGTGTTGTTAATATTGGAAGCCCTCCTACTTTATTATTATTCAACATAACTATTCTTGATTATTTTCTTTCCCATATATATTTTAAATTAAGCATATGAATATAGGCATAAATGCTCAGATATACAAATACAAAGTCATCTTGGTCTTCTCATAATGATCTTGTAATATATATATCAAAAGGGAGAAATTGACAGCAATACCAGGGTCATCATCTTCCACACCCCCTCATACTCTTGTTACCTGCCTTCCATTCCCTTAGTACTTTGTTGTTTCTGCTATCCACATGGACCAGACTCCTATAAGTGAAGCCATGGGTCAAACAAGTAAATAAGTGCTTAGAATCTTTTTCTTCCTCACGTTTCTTCAGCAGAAAATAAGCAAAATGAAAAGAACTGGAAAGTAAGAATTAAAATTGTCCTCAGTAACAGAAATGATTATGTAGAAAATAAATAGACTGATGGGCTAATAGAATTTCACTTAAATGGAATCATACCGTGTGTCATCTTTTGTGTAAGCCTTCTTTCTTCTAGCATTGTTTTTGAGATTAACCCCTATAGTTACAAATATCAGTGGTTTATATGCACTAAATGTGTTGTATGAGTATATTATGATCTTTTATCATTTTTTATTAATGGGCATGATCTTTTTATCATTCTTTTATTAATGGGCATCTGGGTCTTTTCTAACTTTTGGCCATTATAAGTTATGAATTTTCTTATGAACACATATTTTGCCTTCCACTGAAATAAATTCATAGAAGTAGAATTGTGTATATTCTTTATATCCCCACCAGCAATGTATGGGAATTCCATTTGGTGCACCTCCTCCCAACATTTAGCATTGTCAGTCCTTTTAGCTTTAGCCATTCCGATGAGTATGCATTGCATCTCATTGGTTTTCTGATCAGCATTTATTTTGTGACTAAGAATGATAAACACTTTCATATAAATAGGTCATTATATCCATCCTTGGAAATGTCTGCAAAAATATTTTGCCATTTTTATTGGGTTGCTTTATGAAATTATAGAAGTGCTTTATATAGCGAAAATAAATCTTGCAAATATGTATATTGTATTTTCTATGAGTCTTTGGTCAGTATATTCATTTCTCAACAAGTCTAATTTATCAGTGTTTTCATTTATAATTATTTTCTAAGAAAAATATCATCCCTTAGGCATAATGTTCTCCTTGTTTTCCACTAAAATCTTTATGGGAATTGCTATTTCCCTACATATAAAATATGTCCTTTTCCCCTACTACTTTGAGGATTTTTCTCACTAAGATTGAAGTGTCAGCAGTTTCACTCTAATGTGGCTTAGTGTGGTTTCCTTTTAATGTATCTTGATTAGGGCTTACTAGGTTTATTGGATCTGTACTGTGTATATTCTGATAAATTTGAAAATTTTTCAAACATTTCTTCAAATACATTTTTTTTTTACCCTATTTCTTTTCTCTCTTGGGGACTCTAATTACACGTACAGTAGACCATTTGTTATTGTTTTGTAGGTCTCTGAAACTGATTTAAGGAACATCATTTTACTCTGTTCTTCAAATTGGATAGCATTTATTGTTTTCTCTTTATATCTTCTGCCTCTTTATATCTATCATTGCCACTCTATTGTTACACCTATCTACTGAATTTTTATTTCAGATGTTGAATTTTTAGTTTAGTATTTCCCTCTCTAATACTGCCTAGTAAGCAAACTTCAAGAGGAACACCCTGAGTGAATTGAATGTTTTATGTCCCTGTGAGAAATGTATGAATGTTTAACTCCCACCAGTGAAATCCAACACCTAGAGGTTATATATCATTGGCAGGAAAAGAGAAAGAAGTCCAGGTTGGTAGTGATCTCCGCTTCCATTTACAGAGACAGTGGGACATGTCCCCTTGGTCTAGATGTCATCTTGAAATGTTCAAATTCATCTCAAGAAGGACTCTGCCTAACAATCTCATGGAGGTCAAAACATGACCCCCAACTTAGTAATGACCTAATGGAAGCCCAGAGGCTAAAGCAAAATTTGTTTGCAGCCACTAGGTGTACAGGAAATGCCAGATAAGTGGATCTACAGTTGGCAGATCTCTGTAGCAGGAGATCTCTAAGGAATCTCCAAGGGAACCCATGAAAGAAAACCCATGAGTTCAGCTTGACACTGCCCCAGAACATCATCTAAAAGAGTACCAAAAGTAAGGAAATAGAACTGAACAAACACCACTCCTCCACCACAGCCTTCGAGCCTGTTGCAAGTTTGAGCTGCATGAGGAGAGACTCATTAATTAAGTGAAAACAAGGATTTTCATTTTATACAGGAATGAAGATAAACGATTGATCGGCTAGAGACTTTCTTGTAATCTAACAGTGACTTGAATAGCTGTGAGATTTCTCTAGTATTTCATTTAAGAGTTGGGGAAGATAGCACACAAAGCAAATTTGAAATTATGAAAGGAGAAAGAAGACTGGTACCTGCTTTTGTGTGTATGTATTCCATAGACCTGTAGAATGCTTTTATCACTCTGTCAAATTATGGCCATACATTATCTCTTCATTGTATATTATCTCCATCTATTACTCAACTTTGTGTTACTCTGCCTATGTAATGTAAATTATATATATACACATATATTGAAGTATTCCTGGCAACACATGAAATAATACTTTTAAATGTATGTATTCTATTTACATCAGAAAAAAAGCATCACACATAATAGATGGTATGTAAATTAGTATTTTCTGGTAAGTACCCCAGATTTTTTAATTGCATCCTTAAAGTTATCACCATTTTTAATTTTACTGATTTGACACATTAGAGTATCTTATTGTCCTGTATTTGAAGGATAAATCATATCTTAGTTCCCTTGATTAAGTGGCATACTTGAGAGTTCACAAATGCTTCCATAACATTCTCCTTAAAGGGACTCTGTCTTCATTCCTACTTTTCCCAATCTTTGAATCCTTTCCCATATTCAGTTCTCAGTGTTGTAACATTTTCACACAAGAAAATGATTTTCTAATTTTCTCTGTGTGTTTGTCACTTAATCTTTCCTACCATTTCTTTCTTTTCTCATTTTTCTAAATTGCTTAAGATATTTTAGTCCCCCTTAGGTTTTTATTTTTTCATATGGTATCTTAAACTACTTTTTTTTCCAAATCCTGGTAAATCCATGTGCTTTTGTCCTTCCCTTTTTATTTATATTTTTGCCGTTCTACTGCTGGCTATACAAAACTATTACATTCCCTCACTTTTTATGCTGCCTTCAAGCTAATACGTTAGCATAGTTTGTCATTAAATTTGCTTTCAATTATTATAACTTTTATAGGGACCCTTTAGGATAAATCTGTTAGTGCAGCACCACCCCATATCATCAGTTCTCTTCTATGATTCCAGTTCTAAATGGATATATTAGGACACAGTCACTTCTATTATTTTGCTCTATACAAATCTTTTAATATGCTTAAAATATCACTTCCATGTTCATTCATGCCTTTCCTAGTTTTTTTTTATACAAAAAGCTGTAAATACTTCACATACAAATATTCATGAAATCATCACCAGCTTCTTCACCAGAAATGTATTGTCACCTCCAGAGGTGACACCTCCTGCCCCCACTGGATGACTGAGCTGCTGTTTCTCCTCCTCTCCCATCTCCTGCTCTTCTTTCTTATTAAAACACTTACATAGGCTCAACTACCTCAGCAAAAAATAAGTATGTAATATTGTATTGCTAGCTATTCATCTGACATGAGACCTCCCTCCCCTCAGTCCCTAGCAATCACCATTCTACTCCTATACAAGTTGACTTTTAAATTCATCATGTAAGTGGAATTGTGCAATGTTTGGCCTTTTTTTCTGTTTATTTTATATAATATAATATCCACTGGGTTCATCCATGTTATTGCAAGCAGCAGAATTTCTTGGTCCTTTATTAAGGAATCCTAAATTCTCTTTGTAGAAATGGAACTTAATCTAAATATTTAACTGTCAGTTTTTCTTAATGTATAAAACTCACGCTAAAGCAGGAGAAATGACAGGCAAAAAGAGGGAGGGAACTTTACTGAAAAGCTGAAAATCAAGCTGATTAATTTGACATTTTTTAAATTTACTACTAATTATATTTAAAATTACTGAAGGAAAAAATCAACTCTGATTTAATTTTTGAAATCCTGTGATAACACCACATATAGAGAGATTGCTGTAATAAATTTCCTAAGCTTAACAACCATGCTAGGAAGATAATCAAGGATTTAAAAAAAAAGTCACATTTCCAAATCTACAATTTAGGATTTAAATTGTAGAATGTTCCAGTACCCAGAATCTCTGCAAAGATGTGAGCACCCTTGATGAAGGTATCAGTAAATTCATTCTTTTCTTCGAGAGTCCGCAGATCAGATACTCTTTATCAATTAAGCCCTGCATTTCACAGATAACAGAATACCTAGTCAGTCAAAGATCAAATGTTAATAGGCAGATTTAAATCACCCAGTAATGAAAGATGCAGTTTTTCATTAAGATGTAACACCTACCTTAAAATTTTAAGATATTTAAAATTCCTCTAACTCTCAAATTCTCTTTAATCATATGAAAATCAACATGTTATTTACATGGTCAGCGATAGCCTGTAATTATAGTTATTATAAGAAAATACAAACCACTAATTTCTAACCTGCTTTTATGACATTGATTTTTTTAAAAGATTTATTTATTCATATGGAACTGGGGTACAGGCCAGAGATGTGGAGGGTGAGAGGATTCACCAGAGACAGAGTGGGGAGCAGAACAGGCAGATCGATGAAGTACACTGCTGAGGGGAGCAGCGGGAGAGTCAGGAGAGGTTTGCCAAGCCCTGTGGATCTCCTCCGGGGCAGGTGGGGATCGAACTCATGCAGAAGCGGCTTTAGCTTCTCAGTGCCGTGCTTTAACCCGCTGCGCCACCAGGGAGGGCCATGACATTGATGTTTTAAGCATCCCAGCATGTCTCTTAGCTGTGTGGATAGTGATAATGAGAACTAAACATCTGAAAATAGGGGGTTGATGGGGGGAACTATCAAAAATTGAATGTGTCTCTTCCTAATTGTGTTCTAAAAAAAAAAAAAAAATACTTCCCTGGAGTATATATGTCACATATTTTGTCCTTTTGAAGAGTCTAAAATTATGGAGGGAGACTTATTCCTTGGTTGGAGTCCATACGAGTTCCAACCTACATAAAATGTAAAAAACTATCAATCTAAGCCTCCTTTTTCATCAACCTTTTCTCTAAAAGTAATAAAGTATTTATCGTAAGACAGAAAAATGAATACTTTTTCATGCTTTCAAATCCACTTTTACTATTTTTTTTCTTTTGGATGTGCTAGAAGTTCCCTGAAATTCTATCTTACATTTGACCTGCTAAATGTAAATTTTAATAATTTAGTATTTGCACGATCACAAATACTATTACTGTCTCAGTTGTTCAAGTTTTTAACTTCCATCTCATACCTTTGTCATTTTCGTTCTGGGAATGTCACTGCTCTGCGCATCCTATGTACTGTGCTTGTGTCTAGTACTCTCCTTTTGCCCACCGTTTTAAAATTCCTGTTACAATAGACATGAGTTCTTTATAGAGTGTGGATAGTGACCCCTGGTCAGAGGTATGATTTGCATATCTGCGCCTGTTCAGTGGAATGTTTTCATTTAGGTGATAGTTTATTTTTGTGGGACAGAAACATTTTAGTTTAATACACTTCCATTTGTTTGGTTTCCCTTGTCATTGAGCTCCAGTCCTAACAGACAACTCAAAAGCCAATATGGTCTGAATTGCCAATATTTTTGTCTGTATTTTATGGTTTCCAATCTAACATGCAAATCATGATCCCATCTTTAATTCTTTTTTTTAAAGATTTATTTATTCATACAGAACTGGGGTACAAGCCAGAGATGCGGAGGGTGAGAGGATTCACCAGTGACAGAGAGGGAAGCAGAACAGGCAGATCGACAAAGTAGGGAGCAGCTGGCGGGCGGGTCAGGAGAGGTCTGCCATGCCATGTGGTCGCCTCCGGGGCAGGCCGGTATCGAACTCATGCGCAAGTGGCTTTAGTTTCTTGGTGCTGTGCTTTAACCCACTGCGCCACCAGGGAGGGCCCCCATATTTAATTCTTATGTATGGTATTAGATGGAGATTTGTCAATAGTTTCGTTCTTTTGCCTCTGCATATTCTCAGCACCATTTCTTGGACAAGCTTTTGTACTTGATTGCATATTCTTGACTCTTTTGTGAGTATTTTTATGTTTTTTCAATTCTGTTACACTGATCTGAGTATCTGATCTATATGTGTGTTTATTTTGATACCATGCTGTTCAGTTTTGTGGTATAGATTGAAGCCTGGGAGCATGACTTTTACCTCCATTTTTACTTTTTCCTCTGCATTGTTTTTGCTATTTGAAGTCTTTTTTCATTTCCAGATAAATTCTATGACTTATTTTGTGGAATACTTCCAATCCGTAAGCATGGTATATCTGTCCATTGTCTTCTTCCTTTTAAAAATGTACAATTTTCATTGCACACATCTACTTACATGGTTGGAACTATTTCAAGATATTTAATTATTTTTATATGATTGTAAATGGGATTTGTTTTCCTGTCTTTGTGCTACTTAGACTCTTGCAAAAAGAAATGCAATAGACTATTTACATGAATTCTGTTGCTTGCTTACTGTATTCATTTATTGTAATAGCATTTTGCTGGAGTATCAGGCTTTCTACCTAGTTATTTAATCTATAAATAATGGTTTATTTTCTTTTCTGACTTCAGTATCTTTATACCCTTTTCTTGTCTAATTGTTCTGAGTAGCACTTCCAACACTATATTGATCGAAGGGATATCCTATCATGTTCTTAATCTTAAAGGATTTCAGATTTTCACAACTGTGATGTTGACTGTGGATTTGTCATGTTAGTGGCCTTTTTAATTTAGCTTTTGTGTTTCGAGACTTTTTTGTATGTATCCTGTTCCACCTGTATCTTTTCTAGGTTTCTGTGTTCAAATTCACTGGTTTGCTTTTCCATTAAGTCTATTATATTTTCATAGGTTATTATAGTCTTGATCTCATTGTTGGGTTCTTCAGTCTGAGTCTGTTAATTTCTTATTGAAAGTTTCAGTTCCTAGCTATTGCAGTTTTGATCCTGAGTACTTTCAGTTGCTTTTTGAGTTCTTTTATACCTCCTTGAGTTTTTCCTGGTAGCCACAATGAAAGTTCCCAGTGGGGAAATTTAATTTTCCATGCCTTTTTTAGTTAATTGCAAAGTAGTAATTTTTTTCGATGCATATCATACTATCTTAAGGTCTCAAGTTCTTGGGGTTATTTTATTTTGTCTGCCCATATGCTATTTATCTTTTTTTCCCCTAAATATGGATTAACAAGTCATAACTATGGTGCTTAACTTTAACTTTCAGAAGGTGGTGCTATGGCTTTATTTTTTATTTTCTTTTTTCTTTTTGGTTACTGCTGGCTGCTTTAGAGCCTCACAAAAGAGGGGCTGTCATGTCAGGAGTTGAGGTGGGGGGGAGGCACAGAGAGGTCTGCTGCTGTTGTGAGTGTACTGATACCCCTCTCTGATATAAGATCTGAGAATCAGTAGTCTAGCTCCTGTCATCATTAATGGCCCCAGATCCTTAGGAGTGGGAAATGTATTCATAATTATTTCTTTATTCCTCCTTGCCAGGGTCCCCACCTCATGGACTACCTCAGTGACTCCACTTTGAGCAGTATTATGTTTGTTGTATATGATGTTTGCAACCATATGTAATAGTCCTGATGACAGCATTTGGGCATCCCAATTTAAATGCCCTCACTGCTCATTTTCTGTGGGCCCAGGCTTACCTCACTATCCAGGTCACTGAGTTGATCAAAGCTCTAGCTCTACTGGGTCATGAGGAATGAACAGGGTAAACTCTAATCTTATTGATAGGTCATTCATAATTTATTATTATTTTTCCCAAAACTATAGACTGTTCTTCCATAAAAGTAAAACAATGAATCTTAATTTTTTTAAAGATTTATTTGTTCATACAGAACTGGGGTGCAGGCCAGAGGTGCAGGAGCAGTGAGAGGATTCACCAAACAGAGAGTGGGGAGCAGAACAGACAGATCGACAAAGTACACATCTGAGGGGAGCAGTGAGCGGGTCAGGAGAGGTCTGCTATGACATGTGGTTCACCCCCGGGGCCAGTGATCGAACTTGTGCTCAAGTGGCTTTAGCTTCTTAGTTCTGTGCTTTAACCCACTGCACCACCAGGGAGGGCCCAATATCTGAATTTTTTTTAGTAAACTATTTGGTCTATCATATTGTCAAAACCAGAGCCTATAATAACAACTACTGAAAGCCAAACAGTCACTGTTATTTTTGCTCACAATACACCAGTGCACTGGGGGAATCTTTATTAGCTATGGTTCCAGGTACTTAAACTTTAGTTGTTGTAGTCTTCTGAATACTAGTAGATTTATTTTATCATACTGTTGTATGGAACTTTCATAATCATGGGAATTGCGAAAGAGGTAAAAAGAGTGAAGTATATACTTCTAACTTGCCAGGCTGATCAGTGGACTCTTTGTTGGGTATTTTCAGTATCCCCCTGATATCCACATCATTGCATACTGTAGCACACTGAGTTTAGAACCATGACCTTCTAATGATAGTATCATTTGTATAAATTTGTTTTTTTTTTTAATTTGTAAAGGAATGGATTAGTTCTTTTTAAAACCTTGTAGAGGTGTAGGGGAGAGGAAAGACCACTTACTAAAGTCTTATTTAAATCACTTGCAGTCCACTACCTATGAGTTGTTTTTATTCTTACAATTTTATAGATAATAACATCACAGTATAAACAGGGCAAACTTGCATCTTCTGAGAGCAGGCATTGTTGTAAGTATTTCACATACCATTTTTATGACCCTTTCAACAACCTGTGGGGTTCCATTTCTATCCCCATTTTATAGATAGATAAATCATCTCAAGATTTCATTTTGCAGGCTTCTATGACCAGTGAGTGACAGATAAGGAAATAGACTCAGGTCTGCCTAGCTCCAGACCTTATGTCCTTTCTGTGTGCAACAAACAGGCTATTCTATTAAACTGAACTGGGTATTTGGGGAGGCAGTATTGTTTGATAAAACAACAACAAAAATTCATTTCTGTGATACTCAAGAGTTAATACAGCTTTGGAGCATAATAGAGAACATTTTTAACAACTGAAAAACATCTAATGCTTTGGCCTTTCAGAGCATTTAATTCTAGTGGCTATGCCTGTCCTGTATTTCTGCATCAATTGCAGATGAACTATTAACTTTCAAATTAGTTGCTCCAGGCTTCTATTTACATTTTTAATAGACAAAATATCAGAGGATGCTAAGACCTAAATATTCAAGAGAATTTTTGAAAGAAGTAAGTGATCAGAGCAATGCCCTATATATCATTAAAGAGTTAATTAAATGTATTAAGGAAAATGTAGTGTCAATTTGCTCTAATTGAGAAAAATTTTGAGGAAAATTATTAAAATCAGACTTAAATGAAGAAGGCTTGTCCTGCATAATCTGCAGGAGACTTGTTTCTGCCACCAAAGACTTTTTGCTAATGAGCTCTGACTTGGTTAAAGTTCCTCTGAGGTAGTGTATTTAGTCTACAATTGGCTTGCTAATGAGCATTGCCAGAACAGAGATTGGTCTCAGGTGCTCTACTCTAAAACAAGCAGGAAGTTTCTCTCTCAAGTGAACTTCTTGAGGAGAACTTGGTATGCAAGTTTACCCTGACAACCTTCTGCTGGCCACAAATCACCCCAGTCGTCATGTCTTAGGACTGGCATAAAAGATAATGATCATTGGATGAGATGATTTATAATTTGGGAGCATCAATCATTTCTCCTTAGTGATTATGCCAGCTAAATAACTGATATAATGTGAGTATTGAAATATCAAAGTCTATTTTACTAGACTTACTATATTTTGGGATATTCCAGTAAAGTACCTTATACTCAAAAAAACAAAAAGTATAAAACATTCAGCATAAAAACACTAAAAATAAACTTTGGGTATTAGCTATGATTGTAGCCTCAATAGACATTGATAAGTCTAGGTCTTCTATAACTTTCCAACTAAGTGCACAGATAGTTTATGAGGATTTTTGGAAGCGCTACAATTTTCACAGAAGCAGGATTATGTAACAATCTTATAATATTAAGAGAAATTTCTGTTTACAGAATATTCTGAAGTTAGATGCAAATTAGTTTATTCTGAATTGTCTATCACTGTTCTTTCATATTTTAAACTAGGCAGCTAGGTCCAGAACTTTTCAAACTGAATGAAATCATTTCAGTATAACAGATATTATAATTTTCTTTTGCTTTATTTTTTTTAAAGATTTATTCATTCATACAGAACTGGGTACAGGCCAGTGAGAGGATTCACCAGAGAGAGTGGGGAGCAGAACAGGCCATCTGATGAAGTACACTGTTAAGGGTAGCAGCAGGCAGGTCAGGAGAGGTCTGCTGTGCCATGTGGTCACCTCTGGGGTGGGGATCAAACTCATGCAGAAGTGGCTTTACCTTCTTCGTACTGTGCTTTAACCCACTGTGCCACCAGGCAGGGCCCTTCTTTGCTTCTTACTAGTCAGCAGCTGCCAACAATTCAGTATCAATCAGTTCATTAAACTGCTCATCTCTGATGTGTGACTTCCTAATTTAAAATCCTATTCACATAGTTATGACACTATTAAGAAATGTAGATATCGGCCCTCCCTGGTGGTGGCGCAGCGGGTTAAAGCACAGCACTGAGAATCTAAAGCCACTTCCGCATGAGTTCGATTCCCGCCTGCCCCGGAGGTGACCACATGGCATGGCAGACCTCTCCTGACCCTCCCGCTGCTCCCCTCAGCAGTGTACTTCGTCAGTCTGCCTGTTCTGCTCCCCACTCTGTCTCTGGTGAAGCCTCTTGCCGCCCCTGAGCCTCTGGCCTGTACCCCAGTTCTGTATGCACAAATAAATAAATCTTTAAAAAAAAAAGATATCAAGTAAATTTGCATTATTAGAATAAGCACCCACAAATATTTCATATCTTCACACAACATATATGTTCTAGCATATATATGTATGTATATATATATATATATGTATATGCATATATATGCATGCATAGGATTTGGTCTGTATTGCCAAGTTTTTATAAAATCATATTGGTTTGAAATGCTAGTCTAATGAACTCTTTAATATAATCCTAGATATTTGTTTTTTTTTTTGTATTTGAGAACTAATTTGAAAGATTGTTTCAGTAGAGATGGCTATTAGAACATTTTTGGAGGTTTGGGAGATTCTGAACTTCTATGTATCATGATATATCTATATATAATATAGATATCAATATTTATCAATCACATAATTCTTATATATGGAATAAATATGTGTATATAGACACACAAGAAAATGAGACATCTGATTGATATATATATGCATATATATCAATTCTAAATATCTATATAGCTATAATATCACCTTTCTTCAACTCCTGCTCTTGGTCTTTAAACACTCAACTCTCAATATACTCTGTAAAACCCTTATTTATCCTACTTCCAGTATTCTTGTAGAGCTCTCCCAAATTCACTTTCAATTAATTTACACTTAAAGATAATTACTTTATACCCTTAAATTGTTTCATTCATATATATCTTCTCTGAGGCTAGATTGAATATGTACCAGGCAATAGATTCCTTATCTTCATGATTCAAGATTTCCCATCTGACTTCTCAAGAAGTGATCATTCAAGATTCCTTATTGTAGTAACAGTACTGAAATCCTAAAATTTCAGTAATTAACCAGACCAGTTTTACTTCTCAGGTACCTAAATACCCACTGTAGGAAGCGAGGTTCCGTTTTGTGTCCTCTTCAGCATCAGACACAGGCCTGGGACTAGTTACTTGTGAGTCTAATGGCAGAGATGAAAAAAATACATCAAAATGTGTCCTTCCATACTTTATTGGTTAAAGCAAATTTTTTTTCAGCCATTCCTATGTAATAGCTTCATCAGCATATTGGTGTCTCTTTCCTTCATGTGGATGAGTCAAAGCAAGCCTTAATGACCAAGCTGGATTCACTGGATAAGGAAATAAATTCCCTCAGGGAAAGATTAGACACTATTGTAAACAATAACATAGAGAAGTATGATCATTACTGCATCTATCTTGGTAACTATACTGCCTAGATGGATATGTTTTGAGATTCCATTATTCACAATTTTTATCAAGGGAGGTAAAGAATCATATACTCTCTCATACTTCTCAAGCCTCATAATCAAGAGTTATGACTTTTCACTGCACCTGGTCAATAAATGGTACTATAACACATGTTTATTACATAATGAGATACAAAATATATCAACTCCCCTCTTCACCCCCAGTTGCAATTTGCCCTGAGTGCATGGAAAAAACACAAGAAAATGATACATGGTATCTGATTTTAAGCAGATTATAATTTTATTGGGAAATTAAAAACAGCTTCTGTTCAGAGCAGAGTGAGATAAATGTTTGGAACCCTTCCTGTGTGCACACACAACTGGAAAACTTGACCTCCCCCAGTTTTCCTCATGTCCTTTGCTAAGTACCTTATTTGTCATCCTTACTTGTCATCCTGCATCCATATCCCTCTTCCAACCAAGGCTGTTCCTTTTAACTCCAAAGCTCCTTGTACTAGAAAACATGACTTATTACCTAGACTTCTCCATTTTCATTCACAACACAAACCACTGTGACAATGCCTATGATTCTTTTAAAATTCTCATTGACAAAAATAAATGGGTATCTTAATAGTTGAATTCAATAACTATATGACCACCCTCACTAGCAAAATCTGTTGACATCACCATATATATTTTTAAGCCATCTCAATCTCTTAGTTTCTGAGAGATTTCATCTGGCCTCAACATATATCTTCCCATAAAATAAAATTTCCATTCTTCAAAATACAATTTAAATGTTGATGACTCCAATAGATCCACATTTCTATAGTTCCCTATGGACATCTAGCATATAATTAAAATTTAATAGTTTGAAAAATGACCTACACACATTCCTTCTTGTTAATTTCTAATTTGATTAATGGGTTTATCATTTCTCCCAATTGAGAAATCCCGAGGCTCTATGAACTTTTTCACTTTCACATATTAATACTACTAAAGAATAAATGTTATGTTTCTTTCACTAAAACATTTCTCTTAATTCTCCCTGCTCTTCTCTGATACTTCTTAACTGTAGTGTTTCTTATAATTATCAATGTCTAATCTATAGCAGTTTCTCAATAACTCTCTGTTGAATATCTTCATTTACTGTGTTTTGGATGTTGTTCCTCCATGTGGAATATCCTATTTATATTTTACTTGAGAAGTAATTCAAAGAATATTTGTTCTAGAAAATGTTTCCTGATTATCCAGAGAAAGATAACTCGACCCTATTTTCTTTTTGTATTTCACTTCTCCATTATAGGTAATATTTGCATACAAATTATGTGATATTGATGTTATTCTTTGTTTTTGCATTGTTTCCCATTAACTTCTTGTGGACAGGCACCAGGCATCATGCTTTTGGTATTCTTACCATCTTTATAATGCTTGCATGAATCAATACATGGCTGGGAGTTTAGATGAATATATAGTTTAATAAAAGCTTCACATGGGAGACAGCATTTGAACAGGACTTTAAAAATGGATTCTATTCTGATATATGAACACGGCATTCTGATTCAACATATATTCTCTAAGAATACCCAGAATGCCATTTCAGCTAAAATTTGGGGATATTTGTATGAAAGATTCATGAAAAAGTAGATTGGAGGACAAATCAGATTATTATGAAGTGCCTTGAATGACAAAAATGTGTATGTTTAATATATATATATATATATATATATATATATATTTTCACATATTCTGTATACTATTTCTTACTTTCCCGTTAGAGGTGAGCTCTGTATGGTTTGAGAACTGAGAGAAATGGTTTATTCAAATTTATAACCTTGGAAGTTACTCTGATTTCAGTATGTCATCTGGAATGGAACATAGGCTGAAAAAGCTATTAGAAAGATATTGCTACAGTCCAGAAAGGAGGAAATGTATAAAGGAAAAAAGAGAGAATGGTAGGAGATACATTGTAAAGGCACCATACAAAGGACTAAGGAATGTGGCTGCTGGAAAAATAAGTGGAGAGAGAATGTAACTGACATTTCAAGCTTGAGTGACAGAGGGGTGTTTCTGCTTTTAACAAGATAGAAATACAAAAGGCAGCATAAGTTTGTGGGAGAAGAGTAAGGGTTCAGTTTTGGACGTAGTGAGTTTGAGGAGCAAATATGAATTTAAACTGGAATATCAGCATTTACTTAAACTCATAGTATTAGTATTGCTTCCCTTTTCCTATTAAATGACTTAGGTGACAGTCATTTAGCAAGGCATTCAAAACCAAACACTGCTGTTAACAGCAGCCTTTCATGAATGACTGCCATGTTGACAGATTGGAAGTTGCCATCCAAATGATCAAAGCAAAAGGCACCAATATCAGTGAAGTCCATAGGAAGATTAAAATATAGTATAAAATTAAGACTTTAAAATAGAAGGGAATTCATGCTTCTGGAGAATTTCGTATATACTATGGAGTAGTGTTGCAAAGTGAGCAACTAGGAAAAACCTGATTTTAAAATTTATTAAAATTATGATTTTTGTAGTATTTCCATTGAAAATATGAAGGTGAATGATGCCCATTTCTCATACTTTATATCATTTGAAATATATTAATTTTACCTGCTGTGAAAAATGACATTCAAAAACAGGATTGTAAGGAGAGATGACATCTTTATTATTCTGTCACATAAAACTAGTTCTTCTCTTCAAGGTCTGTGTCTTTCTAAAAGTGACAGTCTCATGCATTCTATTATCAAATTCTAAGTAGCCTTGATAAAACACCTATAAATTTGTCCTTACAACTGAAAATAAAAAGGAATTCTATAAATGCCTATCAAGGAAAAATGTAAGGAGCTAGTTATCAGAACAACTATACTTGTCAGCTATCTTTAAAAGAATTCATGTATTACTGAAGTTGTAATTATGGTCAGATAATGGTTATATAGCTTCTACCAAAAATCTTTGGTATGACCTACTTTTCAAAACATCATTATCAGAAATATTTAAACAATTGCTTAGTGAAAAATCTCCCAACAGTGTAAAATAAGGTGTGTGTTGTATGAGTGGGTGTGTAGTATGTATGTGTATAGGATATGTGTGGATGGATATAAATGTGTATAGCAAAGAGAAAGCAAAGATTTATACATCTGCAAGGAAATTGAGTGGCCAACTAAAAATTTGGAGTTGAATGAAAATGCATTACATTAAATCTTGTGCATTGTACTATTTTTGCACTGAGTGATGTATGAGTAACTATAATATCAATCAAAACATGGTTTGATTGCTGACTCGATGAGTTTCCACTCACTTTAAGAAAATGATTAAAAAGTAGGGGGAAGGTGACTTCACAAAAAGATAACTAATGGCATTAAATGCCGATTGTGTTCACATTGTTCAGTCCTAGCCATCTGCTGTAACTGAAATTACACTGAACACCTAAATGACCCAGCGTAGTTCAGAAAAACACATTTGTTAGCATGAACACTGCTCCCAAGCAGTTCTTCCTAGCTTGTTATAGTCCAAAGCCCATTGTAAAGTCTTTTCAGATCAAAAGTTTTAAATTTTCCAGCTCAACTAAACAAAGGTGGTAAGGAGAAAGCCATCTTTTATTGCCTTTTTTTTTTTTTTTTTTAAATCCTCTAACTGTGCCTCTTTGGTCTTCTCAGACAAGAGGGAAATTTTGCTAAGGAATCAATGGTAGACAATAGCAAATTGGCAAATATAAATGTCTTATTATCTTAAAAGGTGATGTGAGGGAATTTAAACTGTGATATCATAATGCTATTGTGTAAAAACAGTTAAGAGTTAGGTAAAAATAGCTGTTAAAAAAATAAATTCAAGAGTGGAGAGTTTGGAAGTTGCTCAAACAATTGAGGCTGCCTATAAACGTCACCTGTATTATTGTAAGGCGGACAATTCAGAGATAACAGCACTGAAGCCGGCTTGGTCTCTGAAAAAGCAGACTCTCATTATCCTTGCTTGCTGGAATCTGCATGCTCTGTTATGGGCTGAGGGAATAGTCCCCATGATATTAGAAAAACTCTACATCAAACTTAACTGACTCTAATTAGTATAATAGACTAATGACTTTTCAGTACTTATGATTCTCTTTTGGTAAACAGCTAAAAGCAGGGAAGGCTTCTGTGATTCATGATTGCAAGTATTAGTTCAATAGGGAGAAGAGATGAAGTTTCTGAACTCAAAAAATCTTCGGGGAATGTGGATTAAACTGAAACATGTAAAAATATAAGTTAACATACTTCATTTTTATAGACAAAATAGTATTTTTCCTGTTACTTGTTTTGAGACACATTACCTTGTGATTATAATCTATGTCTACCAGTTCCAGTTCTCTTCAGAAAATTCTGAGTGGATATATATTCCAAATATTTTATTTTTGTTTCCATCATTTTCCTTTGATTTCAGCGATGAATCTCATCCTCATTAATATGCTCCCACAATCCTCTGACCTCTATCTTAAAAGCCAGCATGAGGTAAACATAAGGTGAAGAGCTTTGAAAGTTTCTGTGGGGGTGTGGCAAATGTTCTTTGTAAAGACTGGGATGTCAATAGTGAATGTTTCCTCTTACAGCTTCAACTTCCTGTAAATCCCACTGAGTCTTTCCCTTTGTATATTATGAAAATATTCATCAATCCCTTATCCACATATTTGAAAAAAAAACTTCTTGACCTCCTGTTATATTTTTTTAAACTGCCCATATTTAAAAATTGAATATTAGTTTAGATCTTCTCCACACACCTTTAAACACTGCAGTCTGCTTCCTACCCCATCTTTTTCCTTTTTTTCCAGTCCCATCTGAGTTTTCTATACTTACATTCCTTTTGGCTCCAGTATGTAGTCAAGAAACATATGCCTATTTTCCTCTTTGTTTAATTTAAATTTGATGTTTTCTCATAACAATCCCCCCTGTGTACGCTTTTCATTTCTTTTCTCTGCATGAGGGTAATGAGAATAAATTTACAATATTTTTGTCCACTTCATCCTATCCTACACTATTTGTTTCAAACTACTTCACTATGCTTTGAAACAAAGCTTCTCTGTATCAGCATAACCACACTCTGTCAACAAACTCTAAGCCATCCTTCCTGGTTTTTGCAAAATAAGTTTCTAGCTCACAGTTAAACTTTCTCCATTGTTACCATCATCCCGAGATCTCAAGATGGTCCTGATTTTCTTCAGTCTGAATCCTTGTAGTCCTGTGACAAAATTTAGGATGACATAAAAAGCTTATATAACTGTACCCAAAATTTTTATTGGAATCTTATACTTCTTACAACCTGTATGCTGAAATTTCCATCTCTGCCAGTAGTATCTTAACTTTCCAATTCTCCATCACTCCTAAATCTTCACCACAAGTCCCCAATACTCTTGCATTTCTTTTCCTGTCTTTTGAGTTTACTTTTTAGTTCCACAATGAAATTCCATGATCATCAGCTATTGTGCCTTCTATGGCCGGGATCCTGAGTCCTGATAGCTGCCATTACCTTCGGCCACACCTCCAGCCTTGTGTCAACCCAAGAATTGTCTGAACCTAAAGTTTGTATGGAAATGAAAAAAACAAAGACTCTACTTTGAAGTCTTAAGACCAGAATTTTGTTCAAGTACCTACTAGAATTGTTTAGATGACTAGGGTTTCAGTTTTCTTACGCAAGTTGAAGATAACTCTTCTAAATGATGATTCTGCCTCTGTTTCCTTTGGGATCATCTATATCTTGTTTACTTTCAATTTTCATTTCAGTGCCTTTTTTTTTTTTTTGGTTAATGTTTTTTCATTCTCTACAATAATTCATATGAATTTTTTCTAAGACATATGTTCCACACCTGGTTTCTGATACTCAACAGATGACATGTTCTTTTTTTTTTTTAATCAAGAAAATGTAAATCATCCTAACTCCCTCAAGTTTTCTTCCAAACTATATATTCACCCATGCTATCAAGACAGGAAGTAACACCTCTCTAAGGCCAAGCTATCTTGTCAATAAGATTGATCTTACCTTTTGCCTCCTCTGATTATACAATATTCTATCAATGACTTCTCCTTTGATATCATTAATCTCTTCTCCAGGTAACTTCCTCACTCTACCAATCTAATTCATTCTGTAAAACAAAAATTAAAAACAGACATTTTCATCCTTATATCAGTACTGAAATCTTTTTTCCAAAGGTTAAAATGACCTGGTAAGCAGCAGAGCCTAACACTTCACTTGGTATTTGTATCTTCCACTCTTCACACTATTTCCCAGAACGTGCTTCTTGCTAATACTTCCTGCAACATCTACCATACCTCCTGGCACCCCATTCCTACTTTCCTGACTAACCATATTTATCCATCTTTATCAGCTGTTCCATTCAGCAATAAAAACCACAACGACTGATATTATATAAAGAAATGAGAGGTTTCTGCCTATTTTTCTGTAAGTAGTTTTTAGAAAAATAAGTCACCACAGAATTTTTAAGCTGTCTATTTGACCACTCCCAACCAGGCCTGTACCTCCTTCAGTGTCCAGCGTCACTCCCTTTAGTTGCTGGGGTGCCTATTGCAAAATTGTCTCCTGTAGCACACAGTGACCGTCACTTAAAGATTCAGTTTCCCTAGGAAATCCCAACCTGCCTTTCTCAAGAGCTTATGTTAGAACAAACTATCAAAATAGGATTACATTGTAGAGATGGACAAAGGCATTTTCATTTCACTTTTTTGCTATACCAAACTCCTTGACCTCTTCAGAGCCATTTGTAGCTGAAAGTTTTAACTTCCAGAGCTTCAGTTCCCATCCAGTAGGGTTGTTCCACATCCTTTTAGAACTTTGAAAGGACTTGCATTCTAGCAAAGGACATTGTAAGCTTCATAGACCATGGTGCACTGGGCTAGAGTGACTCACCATGTCTGATCATAGGTCTTCAACATGTAGGGTAACTCAAGATATTCTGATGAGACTGCACTACTGTAAGTAATCTGTGGGGGAATGTCTTTTCCTATGGAACAGCAGCCAACCTAATTATGACACAAGCATGTGTTGTCCATTAGCACACACTCTTCTCTTGTTGTGGGCTCCATGCTTGAGGTTGCCTGTGAAGGTGATCACACCTAAAAACATTATGATGCATGTTGTTTCTTCGGGTGAAATTATGCTCATGCAAAGATTAGGAATCTCTATTATGTGTCTGTATTGTGTGTGGGGGTTATTATTAATCTCCCCTTAATGTTTGAGATACAGCTTGGTCACGTAGGTTCCCTACTAGAGCTATTTTGAATTAAAATTGATACAGCCTTTAGCAGCTTCATGCAACAATCATACCAGTGCTTCTTTGCATACTGGTTAGAGAATCACATCTAAAGCTCGATAGGAATCTAAATCCCATGCTGTTTTATGTTTGCCTCAATAATAGAAATAGTCTAAATAGTCTGTATATTTTATTTCCTTCCCATGGCCAGTGGGAAAAATCGTGACCTCGACCTCAGCTTTCCCTGAATCATATTGACTAACATTTAGACTTTACTATCACAAGCTGCCTTTCCTAAAACAAAATCAAACTACAATGATACAACAAAAGCTCAAAATTAAAAGAGTATTAAATAAGCAACTATCCTGTTTCATGTTATTTAAAACATAGCTCTGGGAATTGTTTAACCAAGAAATTGGGAAAAGGGCAATTTTTGTTGATGATATTCAGTGAGTGCCAAGGCTGATACACAATTCCTTTCTCTATGTTGTTTGCTTATTCATGAATTATATGGATTTCAGAGACTGGATCCCAAAAAGTTACAATTTAGGAAAAAATACTGCTGCTTCTCTGCTCACCCTTCTTCTGTTTGTATTGTTTTATACTAACATGATTCTTAGATAAAAGGACTAAGGCAATGGAACATTGAGGAGGAAAATCTCAGCCCCGCTTCTGTTCTCACTGCCCACCCGCCAGCCAGATAAAAGCCCTAAGATTCTGTTACCCATTTTCCTGTTAAGATTAGAAATTGAAACTGAAATATTCAATTCTGTCTGCTAAAAAATAGTGCTACCTATATTTACTGATATTCTGGAATAGCAAAGCAATATTTAAGAGGTGGGACAACCATGATAAACATTTTAGGTAACTCCAAGTCTATGAGAAATTCAGTTTATATCATAAAAAAATGTAAAATTATGTATTTTCTTATTTATGAAAGCCTGGTGAGGTTAAACAAGCCTCCAGACTAGCATTTTTTTTCAGGCTAGCATTTTTTAATAAAGAGAAATAATTGCTTCAAAAAATTGCTTTCAGAATAAACAATATTGAGGAACTTGGGCAATTTCAGAACACCTTTAATAAAATGTCACTTTCTCACTACCAGTAGATAATATGAAGATGATAGGGAGGTGTTAGAGGCCACAGTAAAAATATAGGATTACATTTCCCTTTTTTTTTTTTAATTTATTTATTTGTGCATACAGAACTGGGGTACAGGCCAGAGACTCAGGGGTGGTCAGAGGCTTCACCAGAAACAGAGTGGGAAACAGAACAGGCAGATGGACGAAGTACACTGCTGAGGGGAGCAGCAGGTGGGTCAGGAGAGGTCTGCCACGCCATGTGGTCACCTCCAGGGCAGGCGGGAATCGAACTCATGCTGAAGTGGCTTTAGTTTTCACTCGCTGCGCCACCAGGGAGGGCCTACATTTCCCTTTTATGATACTATTGATTACATAAGATGTAGCTATAAGTCAGTAAGACTGATTGCAAGAGCCACATATTGTATAGTTAAACCTTATAATATAGCTCATCCTTTCAGAACAAAATCAAATCCAGGATACTTACATGGGGCAAAATTTACAAAATAACCTATTAATTTGCAAAATAGAAATAAATTATTATGCAGGCACTATGTAACCTACAATGCCCAAGTACTGATTATAAATGAGCAGAGAAAACCTTGGCACAAAGCTCCCATGATGCTAGAACAGTGGTCCTCACTTTGTAATTTTGCCTTCTGGAAGGCACTTTAGGAGAGAGGGCGAAGGGAGGGAGGAGGAAGAGCAGGATGATAGGACTTTGCTGTTCTGAAATACAAACTTTATTTGTTTACTTAGAAAAACCTGGCTGGAGGCCAGAGGTGGTCGTGGGGTGAGAGGATTCATCAGAGTCAAGGTGGGGAGCAGAACAGGTGGGTTTCCTGAAATACACAGCGGGCGAGACAGGAGAGTCTGCTGCACCATGTGTGGGTTAGTGCTTTGGCCAGGGATCGAACTTAGGCTGGAATAGGGATAGTGCTGAGAGTTAACTCCTAGGCCCCAGAAGTGCACACTTCAAAGGAGGAGGCTTCCTTCATGAAGAAGCAGAGGTAGAGAAAGCGGGTGATTCACTTCTGATGCATTTTTCCCCAATCCGATTAGTGTTGAAGGGAGAAGAATAACTTGTTTTCCCTTTCTCATAGAAATAGTTTCATAAATCATGATTACAATTGAAATAAGGTGCAATTGTTCCTTCATTTTGCCATAATTCTTTTTATGCACCCTGTGCATAAAACTGGTCTAAGGATATGGAAGCAAATCAACCAGACACAAGTCAAACAGACACAATTTTTACTTGGGAGTTTGTCACTCTAGTAAGAGCCAAAAATAAGTAAAGCTAAGACAAAATGACACAATAAAACAATGAAAAGTCAGTAAACAGCAGTAGCTGGAAGTGGGGCTGAGACTGGTGAAGGCCCCTTGCAAAGTATCTCCCTGGAACTTGCACTAAAGAATTTGGATTTAATCTTAGCGACTTATACACACTGCCTTTAGGCTAACTGTTTTAAATGAACATCCAAGTGTCTGCTTTGCAAGTGGTATACCAGGAAGGGAATCTGGAAATGACTAAAAATATCCAGAGTGATTTCTTTCTTCAGATGCAATTCCCCAACAAGCAAATTTGTCCAAAACCCATTTGGCAGATGTTACAGTTAATCTGTACAATGAAATATATCTAATTGTACATCAAACAATACAGGAAATTTACTGGGCTTCCAGCATAAGAACACTGACTTCTCTGTATAGTCATCAAAAGTAAAACATGCATCTGCCCACAGTTAAGTCCCTTACCAACTTAATCCTCCAGCTCCTGTTGCTTGACAAACTAACTCTTCTAAAATATTTGGTATCAAATTATTTTGCTAAAGAGCATGGAGCCAAGCAGAACATCAAAAACCCACAATTTCCCATCATGCACAGAACGCTGGAGAGGCAGTCTGCACCTGCAGCCCCACAAGCAAATGTGTTGAATAATCAGGGATCCCAAACAGAACTGCACTAGAGTGATTTACTCAGCTAATCATTATGTGAAATAGAACAGTTGATTTCCGCACCAAAGTTACATTGAAGTAGAGGCATACCTCATTTGATTAAATAAAGCACCACAAACAAAATCATTTAGCTCAGTGTGTGTCTCTTACTAAGCACTCAGGAAATCCAAGCTCCTTTCTTAGAGAAGGCACTTGTCTTTTATTTTTGGCATATGTATTTCCTGGCACATGGAATCAGGTCAGCATGATTTAACATCCTGATAGGTGACTTGTCTGTCACCTGAATCCTTAGTGAAATGTGGAAAATACACAATGTTTTTGTACATTTGATATTGAAATGCCTGCCAGATAGGCAGTGCTGGCCAGTTAGTGTAAGTTTAAATCTAGTGAACACACACGTCAGATAAGGGTTCACTCCCTTTAATCTGTCATAGAACTGACCTCTTCAGCCACAGAAGCTTTAAAGGTCAGCAGAAGGATAACAGCCTCAGCTCACACTCTCTCTAGCACTCACTAGTTATTCTAAATCACAACGTATTTTGAAATTTAGCTTTATTTCATATTTACCATAAATAAAAGGAATTGGGCTTCTCAGAAGGTGCATAGAATTGCTAAAAAATACAACATTTGAAACTGCTCTAAAATAAGGTGTGTGTGTGTGTATGTGTGTTTTCCAGAAATGTGTTAGGGAACAGTTGGCAAAAACTGGTTTATAAAGTAGGGTATATATTTCTTTTTTTTCTTTTTTTTTTTTTTGACTTTGGCCTTTATATTCCCTCTTCTTACTTGAGATGAGAATATGGGTTTTCACACAGATCACTTCCTACACCAAGCACACTGCACCCAGCACCCAGCACTGGACATGAGCCGTTGCTGACCCTGCCCATCAGCACACACAAACATGTACACACACAAACACAACCAAAAATAATCTGTGCTATAGCAGCGTTCCTGGGAGGTCATACATGCTTAAATTACAGAAACAGTGAGGAAGGGAAAATGTTACATTAGTAAGCTTGAAAAATCTGTGACTTTAGGTACATAGCTATTTAACTGAAAATGTCAAAATTATGCTAGGCCACACATACCACTATGGCCTAAAATTGGTATTGAACTAGGACAGCGATTATTTCTGAAATGAGGTTAACTTCTCTATACTTGGGAATTGTTTTATAATTAATAGTATGTAAGATTAATTAAACATTTTTGATAGTGGGCAATCAAATAGCAATGTATCATAAAATAGATTTTCTAAGATATGCTGGATATATGTTAGCATTTGTGGGTGATTTTTGTTTTGCTGGGATTTTCAATGTTGTAAAAAGTTTAAAAAAAGATAAAAATAATGGAAAATGAGAAGAAATGTTGAATAAAAAGAAGCTGATAATGCAGCATCATGGCAGAACTAAATATTGACGTGTCAAATGATTTTAGTTATTTGTATATCTGCCCTATATTTTATAAGAAATCATGTTTTCTTAACAACCTTTAATTGCCTCTGGAATGCAGCACACTTCTAAGTAATTCAGTCACTTAACAATACATTGGTTGAGAAATTTCTGAAGGGAATTGACTTCTAAATACTTTGTGCAAAATCATCTTGACCACAATTCTCAGATTTCTTAGGCATTTGCTCTAGTGATGCTTTCTTGACTGACAAAGGACACCAGGCCTACAGAATTTTTTAAAAATAGATCAAAGTTATAGGACCAAATTGAAAATTGATTAGTTTGAGACTATTTTTCTTAATAATCTTTGTTGTGGTGATAGTATATTCTGTGTGTAATTAAAATGTCCTTACAAGATAGCCTACCCTAACGATTACAGTGAGTTCTTTCCTATTCACATAACTTCCCTAAACATTCTCTAATAACATCTCCTGATTTCTTGTCTATTCTTTTTGAAAAGAGAAAAGGATTGTTCATCTTTGTAATCAAGATGTTTAGTACAGGGCAGTGCCTAGCAGATTAGATTCCATAATGATGAAATTATATTACAGAATAACAAATTTAAAAATATAAAACTTGGTATTAGCCGTGCTGACCTGATAGAACGCAAAGATGTTCCTGGGAATGTAACTTTTTGACTCTGAAGCTCATGTGGCAAGTCTAATAATGACACCACCACTCCCACCAACATGTCACAGTTGAACCCCAGGGCCTGATACTAAGTGACTTAGAGTAAAGGTAGTTCGTGAATGTGACTAAATTTAAGGATCCTGAGATATGGGGGTTTTCATGAGTTTATCCAGAGGTCCCTACATAATCACAAAGACGCTGTTAATGGGGGCAGGAGAGTCAGAACTCAAAGATGTGATGATAGAAGTAGAGGTGGAGCTGATGGGGAAACATAAGCCAGGGATGCAGACAGCATGGGGGCCTGGCAAAGGCAGTGGCATGAATCCTGAATCCTTCTTAGCCCTGAAGCCCCACTGAAGACTTCTGATCTCCAGAATTACAAAATAAGTCATTGTGTGTTTTTAGTCACTAAGCTTTTGGCAACGAGTTATAACAGCCATAGAAAATGAATATAGCAGGTAACTAAGTGATAACTTGGCTCCTGACAGCAGGACTCCTGGCCCAAACAGGCTAAGACATAAAGCACACTGGTATTAGTATTAGGGAGTCTGATATGAGGCAGAGGATGCTGCTGCATGGTCTCGGGTGATATCATCAGTAACGCGTGATATCATCAGTAATGACATTTAATTTCTTCCTTTGTCTCCACTCTGCATTTCTGTTGGCTTCATCCTAAATCCAGTTCTCTTACAATTTGAGAAGATTGCCAGTAGCAATTGCAGTTAAATGTTGGCTTGTCCACTTTTAGCTGGTGAGAGCCAGATTTCTCATAATGATCTACCTTGATAGACTTGGACTAATCAGGGTTCCTCTCTGGAGTGTTCTTCAGGGGACTACCTATGACAAGGCAGGAGCCTGAACAAAAGCCATGCTACTAGGAAAAGTCAGAGGTGAGTCCATCCAGATAGGACACTAGCATTGCACCTCACCAGCACATCACAACCCTCTGTGATAAGAGAAAGTAAGGATGAAAGCACTTAAAGAATTCTGGGGGACACTGTGCCCTCCATCTCAGATCTGGGAAACAAGCGCCAGCTTTCACTTGGCAATGTATTCACTTCTCTGTAACGATGGTTGTATAATAGAAGGAGCAGCGGCAGTTAGTAAAAACTCCCAACTCATTCTGCCAGGCTCAGACTGGCAGTTAATCTGGACTTTTTTCCACCTGGGGAATGGCAACATGCCCAGCATGTTGGCTCATCACATCACCGTCTGGCATACCTGCTGCAGGTTGCTCAACTCCAGATTAGATTGACACCAGATAGCCTCTCGTGATTCATCCCTAAAAACGATGCATTCCTTTAAAAATGGATACCTTCCTTTATATACATTACTGCATCAAAATTTGCTTCTTGTATATTTTACTTTTTTTAAAAAAAGATTTATTTATTTATGAGGTACAAGCCAGAGGTGCAGGGGTGGTGAGAGGATTCACCAGAGACAGAGCGGGGAGAAGAACAGGCCGAATGACAAAGTATACTGGTAAGGGGAGAAATGGCAAGACAGGAGAGGTCTGCCGTGCCATGTGGGTCAGCTCTGGGGTTGGGGATTGAACTCACACTGAAGCTGCTGCGGCTCACTTGCAGTTCTGTGTCCTATCCTGTTCTGCCACTAGGGAGGGCCTCTTCTTGTATAGTTAGCAAGTATCAAATATAGTTGTTCTAAGGAATGTCCTACTCAACCAGCTCTTATCCTGGCTAAGTAATACAGGAGAGAGAGAGGAAAAAAAAAAAAAAAGAGACAGGGAATATTAATTGGGTAGTTATAGAGTATTTGCTGAACTATCTACTTTTATATTTCATTTAATTTCCAACTTACAATGCATTGCTTTTTCCAGTTTTATGGAAATCTGAGAACTAAAGTTGCAGAGCTTATAAATGTCAGAGCTCTTAACCTTAAGGCAGTATGATCCCCGAGTCCATGTTCTTCCTCCCACATTCCAAGGGACCAGCCTAGAGTTTAACACCTGAATAGAACTGACTGGCAAGAGCTGAGCCAACCTAACACAATCCCTGTGCTTTAAGAACTGGTCCTAACATCCCAGAAAGGGGCTGAAAAATCTAAGGGGCAACAAGCTTGCCCTAAGTATGCTATATTCCTAAGTGTTTACAAGAAGAATTATCATTCAACATTCTTTTGTTTCTAGGGTCTGTTTCAGCAGCTAGACACAAGTTTCTCTAGCCATATGTACAGCTCAAGAGAGCCCACGCATCCATAAATCAAAGCATGCACAGGCTGGACTCTGAGCTATATGAGCTGAGAGATTACATGGCACAAAGACTATCCCCGTTTGCAAGTATAGTTTCTAAGTACAAAATCATTATATGAAGTATGAAATGAAAGGATGGACAGCTTAGTCAATGCATATTTGCTAAAAAAAATCAGGACAACGCAAGATGGTGAAATGGTAGTGAATAGGGCAAGATTTGTGTCCTTAACAAAAATTGTGAAACATTTTTCCATAAACAAAACCCGTAAGTCCTAGACCGATGTTGGAGACCTTTAAAATATTGCAGATCTGTGCACGGTGTTCATGGGATAGAAATGAAAAGTCTTTTGACCTAATAGGCTTTATATAAATTTTCAAGATTTGCAAAATGTTAGTATTTGCCAGTAACTAGAAATGCTTTTCAATTGTCTAGAAAAATGCCTAAAACAATTTTCAGATATGCTTCTATTGAATTCTACTGAAATTACATTTTATGGAGTCCTGTGTGACTGCATCTGCTTTATTGTTCAAGAATTGTTAATAATGAGAGAGATTTTTAATATGCAGAAAATGAGCAAAAGAATGGGACCCTTAGTTATTTTATTTTTTAATAAAAAATGTCAAGATTCCATTACAGTCAGTTTCCAGAAATACTTTACTAGCATATACATTGTTTAATTTATTTCTAATTTAGAGATAAATCAATGTATAAAGAAGTTAAAATAGAGCATACCTTCCAAATGATATGACTCACAGGCTCTAGGGAGCCACAAAACATTTTTTTATGGCAGTTGTGACTTAAAATCACAGAACAGAAATGATGAACATCACACACTCACCACACAGCAGCAGTGAGCTGAACATAGTCACAACTGTTTCCATCACCATTTCCCATGGATGTTTTCCACGTTGTGAAGTCAATTATTGCTTCCACTTCTACATTAGCGTAATTGGTTCTTGCTCTCCAGAGGAGAATTTATTAAGGTAATTTCAGTAAATAAGGGAAAAAGGGTCCCGATTTGCTACTGAATCCATTGGGTATGGATAATCATGCCCATCTTCCTCCAGATCCTATAGGAATTCTTGGCACTGCGGTGTCTATAAAGCAGTTTATTCTTTGCAATGGGAAGCAGAAAGACACTTTATTTTCAAGAAAATGTGTACGCTTAGTGACAACAATCCTAAGAAGCAGTACCTTTCAAAATATTATTACACATCTTTAGGTACTTTGGAATGTATCGCAGGATAGTTCAAAGGGATGTAAAATTCTAAATAATTCTAAATTTCTAAATAGTCTCAATTCCCAGTTGCCATTAAGAAAATGCAGGGCAAAGCTAAATTTTTAACAGCTCCTGCACCAAGCCAGATCTTCAGTAGTTTTAGCTAAATCAAGAGGTACTTTTTCTTTGGTAAAATCGTTCCAAGTCTGAAAGAGCACTGATGCCTTTTCCTGTGGGCAAGGTCTTCCTACAGAGTGTGAGACATGGGGAGGCAAACTTCCTAAAGATGGTTGCCTTTTTTCTGCCAACATTTTTTATTTTGAGTAAAATATTTTTGGAATGCCCAGGGATTTCATTATTTGAAGAAGGAGCTGGAACATCATGCTTACAACCTATTTGGCATACTTGAAAATGTAATCTAGATAGGAGAACTAGCTACAAACCCAGTGACGCATTCTCCACACCTTCTGATGTTGAGTGGAGCCAATTCTACGGGTGAAGCTAGATGAGGGGTCTTCAGATGAGGGAGCACTTCAGCATCAGCACCATTTAGAGGGGCACAAGGGTGACCACAGTTATGGTGGCTCTAGAGAAACCCAAATTGTAATAGGTTATTTGTTACTTCATGCAAGCTATGCAAAGCAAACAAAAACCACTCTATTTAGAAATCTGTGCAAATACAAGGACTTCAATAATCATTTAATTCAGGTGAGGACAAGCAGTTCTGCCTCTATTATCTGGATTGTTGCCTGAACCTTCAGTTTTGCTTTGAAAACCAAGCTTTGCTTTGCATCCTCAGAGCAATATTAATTCAGAACCGACTTGGATTTGTTCCTTGGGCAAAGGTTAAGTGATCCATAAATTTATTTCCCTGTAGATTTGGAAAAAGAAAAGTAAATATCACTGTGATTTGTTAGCCAGGTTTTGCAGCAACAGAATCGTCCAATATCCCTCCTGTCAGCAGAGGCAATGCCATGTGGTGAATAGAAAATAATTAAAATATTTATGGCTCAACCACATGAGTGATGCCAATGACCAGAAAGATCAAATCCTCAAGGAAATCTGATTCATACAGAACAGCTCTAACCTGCGTCATGTTTGACTAAGAACTAAATTCCATTACAAATTGTGCAAAGAAACATAATACATCCCTGCAAAATGGCTTTTTGTTAACATTGCTCAGTATCTCTAAACCAAAACATTTGTTGCAAAATAGAACTTACATGTTTTATGACTTAACCTTAGATTTTGTGGTTCCCTATCCAATGGTTCAACATTAGTACAGTAAGGACCTTTGTAACTCATGGCAAGTGCTGCTCTCTGCAGCAGATTCTGTTACTGCAGGTAATAGCCTTCAAACTTAAACGCTCTCATGGAGAAGCAGGTGCTTGAAAAGGTAATGGTGGTAGAGAGCTTCTTCAAGATGGCACCTTCTCTCTCAACAATAGCTCAGCTGTTAAGTACCTATCAAGCATGTGACGTGGGTCTGTGCTTCTTGAGTTTCCATATTGAATCTGAGCCTCCTCTTCTCAATGAGGAACATTACCTTTGTGTCCCTTTGTGTCTCCAAATCATTGTTCAATGTGAAGTCAGAGACTAGGCTTTTCCCTACTAGAATTGTCAAAAGATGTGTCAGAAACAGAAAATTAGGGACCATATCATGAGCTTGTTCTGCTGTTTGCTGCTCTGGCAAAGACTATTCCAGGCCTTTCAAGGAACATGTGCCACAAACTCAAGGGCTTACCAGGTGATCTCTCCATAAGAGATCTTTCATAACTCTGTGAGCATGTGGTACTGCAGAAGTCTCCATTCTGTTGAGAACACTTTCCTCCCTTTCCCACTTCCTAGACGTCCTCATTCATCACAACACATGGTACTCTTTCCTGCCAACACATTTCTAACCTTCACTGAACTTAGTGTAACACTATGCACTTCTGTCACATACAAGCTACTACATGTTGTCTGGTACTTGTAAGAGGGCAGAGGTCAAAGATGTTTCTAAAGTGAGAGGGACATTGAGACTGGACTTAAAAAAGAAACTCAGTGAGTAAAGAAAGTGCATTCTGGCCAGAGGAAATAAAACTGTTCAAGACTGAGAGGTGGGAGCGAGATGGGTAAGAGATAACAAAAGGGAAGGTAGGTTTTATGTAGATCATAATGCAAATAAGTGGATGTAGAATTATTAAAATTTTACTGTATCCTGTAGATATTGAGAGAGAGAAAAGATGCAGTAGAAAATGACACAATAACTGATGCATGTGGCGAACTAGTAAGTCTGGATAAAACAACTTTGCCTATCAACTTATCACTGATATACTCCTTCTAACACATACTTAAGACACTAAGTCTGGAATGTCAAAAATAGAATCATGACTTTGAATATGATATACTAACCTGTCTAAGACTATCTCAGACATTCCAATTTAAACCAAATATCAGTTCTTTAATGAATATATCAAGTAGAAAAAATTTTAAATACTATTTAATTATATAGACTTTTCCTCTGCTTGATTTTTTGTCAGAAAGTTGAGTTGTCTGGAAAAAAAAATGTGCTTTTCACCAAGGCATGACAGATACCACATGAACCATATTTGTTATACTTTAACCCCCACCCCAATAGCTTTCATTTTACAAATGGAATTATCCTTTTCTCTTCAAGGAACACCTGTACTTGTTAGCACTCAGTGTTTGGTCTAGAGGTGAACGTGTGACGTATCAGTTTATAGAAATGCAACAGCACAATTAATACAAATGTACTGCTCACTATGCATCGGTTTCTTTGGTGTGATCTTTTACTCAGGAAACTGCTGGGTTTTGGAGTAGTGCCATATTTCCTAGAAAGGAGAAAGGCTTAGTAATTTTCCTCCCTGCAAATTCTAACTCTGCTTCCCCACCCCACCGCCCCTTATAATAAGTAAAATGTCTCTCCGGTACCTTGGATATACTCCTGCATCCCTCTCCAGGCAGAAAACACATACTCACACACCAGTGGCAGGACATGTTTTCCAGACAGGAAAACTTTTTCACTTCTTCAATTTATGTAATAGGTCTCCAAATATGCCATCTGCTGATCTGTTTTCCAAAGCATATGGCTGCTTCTTCAATCAGAAATGTAGAAGACAAACTAGAATTCACTTATAGAAGGGTAACTAACACACATACAATCATGTTCCTCCTCCATGTGTTTGAAAGTCTATCCCTGGGTCAAGTTTAGAATAATTAAAGCGCTAATTTAGGATCACATAAAACCTGCCTTTTGCCAAATTGCTGTCGGTGAGCTCTAGTATAATATTTAATCTTGAACAGACAAGAGACAGTCATAGGAAATCCATGGCAAATGATTGCTTTCAAATACTATTGAAAATGTTCTGTTCTCTCTCATAACACTAATAGTCTTTAGCTGTTAAGCACTTACATGATGCCAGGCACAAGCTCATGGATTACATTGTTTTGAAAGGCAGACGAGTAGGTAATTCAAGCCAGGTTACCTGGGTTAAGATTTTGGGTTCATCACTAATCATTGTATGTTCTCGAGACATGATTAATTTCCAAGTGCTCCATTTATAAAAAGAGATCACACTTGCCCCATTTGGGTGTTACTGTGGGAATTAAATTATATACATGTGTGTGTGCATAGTATTTTTTTTCATTACCAACACATATGCTCAATATTATGTACATCTTACCTATTGGTATCTCATTTAAACAATGGTTCCCAATCAACATAAAACTGATACTCAGAGCTTAAATTACAAGTAGACATAATTTTCTGTTCTTTATATAGAGATTCAAGAAAGAATATTTTCACTTTGAGTTATCTCTTTTTTTTTTTAAGATTTATTTTATTTGTACATACAGAACTGGGGTACAGGCCAGAGGCTCAGGGGTGGCGAGAGGCTTCACCAGAGACAGAGTGGGGAGCAGAACAGGCAGATCGACAAAGCACACTGCTGAGGGGAGCAGCGGGCGGGTCAGGAGAGGTCTGCCGCGCCATGTGGTCACCTCCGGGGCAGGCGGGAATCTAACTCATGAGGAAGCGGCTTTAGATTCTCAGTGCTGTGCTTTAACCCGCTGCGCCACCAGGGAGGGCCCTGAGTTATCTCTTTTTATTAAAAATATGAATTTATTTTCTGACTTGGCTGCCAGCAGGCATAGTTCAAAACATATAGTCAGAATGAAGGTATTGTGTTGCAGTTTCTGGTTGCCCTTTGAATGTTCTTTTTTTTTTAATCACCCTAATTTTTTATTCATATATCAAATTGGCTTTTTTACTGTATATGCCTTTAATAGGTATATTGCATACCTATTACTTTATTACATATCTATACCTCATACCATGTTCCATAAAGGAAAAATATATGAATATTGTTTTACTAATGAAGAGTACATTGAGCAGAGGAGAAAATAAGCTAAACATGGGAAATGGAATTTATTCAATAGAGAAGTTGTGTTCTAATAGGTACCATTGAAGAATGAAAGCAGCAACCTAGTATGAGTTTGAAGCAGGTAAGACTACTTGCCTTTCCCAGTTGCTTGACTTCAAACTTTCATCAGTCACATACAAAATCTCCTGTTTGCCAAAACTTAATTTAGCTTCTCCATACAAGTCAAATTCTTTTACACATCTTACATATACTTCTGTAATACAATATATTCTCTGCTCACCTTTTTTCTCCTGAACTTTCTTTTGTCTTTAAAAAACTAGTTCAAATATCATGCTCTGCAAAACAAGCATTGTCTTCATACCCTTAGATAATGTCTCTCACTATTTTGCACATTTAGGGTATCATAAAACTATTACTGCATTTAATGATTCACTTGCTTACTCTTTCTCTGTTATATAGAAACAGAATTAGGATATGATATGTCAACTTAAAGTGTACAGCATATTGATTTTCTTACATATGATATGACATAATTACCATTGTGACTTAGTTAATATCCATCTTGTACAGCTACAAAAGCAAATTATTTTTCTTTTGATAAGAAATCTCAGAATCTTTTCTTAGCAATTTTCAAATACACTATCCAGCAGTAATAACTATACTCATCAGGTATTGTATGTGTCACAATACTTCTTCCTCTAATAAGTGAGAAGTTATACCTTTTGTTATATCTTCATATAATGCCCATGCCACCTATGATAACCACCAACCTGATCACTTATTTGCTTATTCTTGACTGCCCACTATCTGACATTTAGCATTAAGCTGGAATAATCATACAAATGTTAGTTCCAATTTTAAAAATAGGACCCTATTTTATCTACCTGGGATACCTGAGACAAAACAGGTTTTCAATGATTGTTAATGGACAAATAAAACAACCCTAGACTGTGTAATCATTCTTTTTTTAACCAAAAATACTATTATAATTGGCCTCTATTTTCTATAAGACTGAATACCTTTGATCACAAAAAAAATCCTTGCCAATCAAAATTTGTCTTCACTTAGAAATTATAAAAGTTCATGTTGCATTCCAAAGTGCCATTTTTACCATCATTTTTTTAATTTTTCAACAAGTGATGAAAATTAAGGATGTCATATTTTCAATACCTTTAATGAAGTACAATGGTCCTTGTATGTAGCTCCTTGTATACTTGGCAATGCTTTCCTGCTGGAGAGATTTACACTTGTGAGAATGCTAGAAAAAAAATTACATATTCCAGGTCTGCTGGCCTAGAAAGATATCGAAGCTCAGGAACAGATCTAGAATTTTGTGGGTACATAAAAAGATTAAAAGAAAAAAACATGTAGGACTCCCCCACCTTTCTCCTCCCTTACCCCCCTCCCCAAGGACACAGAAGGGGACCATACATGTGAAGCCCTTAGAGCTATGGCTCACTTACTTCGTTGTAAACCTGCCTGCTTTGATGGACTGTTGTCAAGAGCAAAGGAAATAGAAAATAATTGATACATTTGCCTAAAAAGAATTATATCATGAATACATTATATATATATATATAAAATGAACATTAAAACTACAGAAGATCTAAAATTATTAAAATAAACATCAGGGGGAATAGGACAAAGTGATTGTGTATTCATCACTTTTACTTTATAAAATGATTATTTTGTAATCATTAACTATGTTTTTGTACTGTTTCAGCTTTAAAGTGCTGTTGTACACATGTGATCCTGAAAGAAAGTATTCTATCTGATTATCATTTTCAGATAATTCCACATCCTCAAAGGTGACTGTGCAACTAGAGTAGATACTGGTTTTAGAAGTTCTGCTGCAGTTGTTAAAAGCCATTCCTTTAAGGAGAACATCACTTCTATTAATAGACTGTCCCCCAAGTCTCCCATAAACACACACAACAAGAGAATCAGATGAGAACGTGAAAGGTCAGTGACCTACTGTGGAATGCCAGGAAAACTATGATTAATAAGAATATCTAGAGTATCACCTACGAATTACTTAAATCAATCACATTTTGAAACAAAGAGGAACATTCCTCCTCAAGTCAGACAAATTTAAGATGAATGCACAGGCATATATAACCCACAAGAACAGAAAAGAATCAAGTCAAAAATATTTCTCTGGACTTCTGTGTAGGTACTATGTGTCTGTGGCAGAGGAAAGCTCAATACACATCTCAGATCAGCTTACCATAAAAAGAAACTAAAGCAGATTCACACCAGAAAGAAATTTTTTTTTTTTCCAAATAACTAGTTCCACCATAATATGTGCAATCTAACTGATGTGATAGATTTATGCCAACAGCCTTTCCAGCAAGAGATTCTATGATTCCAAGAGGCAGCATTTCATGGCAGTGTAATGCTAATGATTACAGCATGTCTGATGGTAGTCCCAGCTTCAGCTTGGGAGCATGAAAGCAGATGCCTTTCTCTGAGGTGTTCTGACAGGCTGATATTAAAGAGCAGCATATGTCAGAAGAGGTAGGAAATCCACTGGCCTCTCTGACAGATCTTACAGTAGAATGTTTGTTCTGTCAGGGTGGTGGTATGACAAACCTGAGAGATGACAGTAATAGGAGTGTTTAGGTAAGAGAACAAGCTTAATAGAGATGCCACTGTTGACAATAACATGCTTATGTTAAAAGAAGAGTCCTGGCTTTTATTTTTTACTGGAAATTCCAAAGCCCATTTTTTTAATCTGTTTTTACTAGCTCGTACAAAAACACCTTTTAGTTATTTGCAGGGGTGGGAGACTAACCTGCCAGTCACATTTTCTCATCTGCTCTTTAAGATACCTCAGATCATCATATCATTGACATTATCCTGTCAGGGCATTAGTCTGGACTGAAGCAGAACTTATGCAGAATTCTGAAGTGACTGTGAAATGATTGCCTCCTTGTCTGGAGTGCAGTTCAAATTAACCTTGAAGCCCAAGCTCAGGGATGGTTATTATCCAACATTTGTACAGAAGTCCCTCATTGTGCAGGTACCTTGAAATCATCCTAGTGACCTATTCTATGATTTTGAACTACAGAATGTATGAAACAACATACGTTTTCTCTCCATAAACACAGAAATTTGATATTTCTTACATTTCTATAGATGTTCAAGTTAATTATAGTGTCCATATCACATCTCCAGCAATGACCTACTTCCAAGTTATTTGAACTCTTCCAGAAATATTTTACTCTAACTCTGTATGCATGCTCAGTGATAGAGCATTTGGGAGAATGAACTGCCAGTTGTGAATTGATGCTAAATGAATGGGTATGCTTTTTTTTTTTTTTAAATAAAAAGTCCTTTTCACTCATGGGCTCTAATACTCATCTAATTACAATGATTTCAAATTCTCTCAAGGCTAAAATTAAACTTGGCTTCCTGGACAGCCAAACAAGAGACTATTCTATACCACCCAGCTCTCATTTTATCTCAGGCTCACTTTGAGCCTAAATTGGTTAAAAACAGTCATATTCTGAATACTGAATTAAGTATCACTAAAAATATAATTTCAAAGGTCAGTTAAAACCCAGTGCCATCCAATTAAATGATAGGGAGCATTGTCACATGTCCCTCCTCAGTGAAATGGGAGAGGCAGGTGGTGGTCTGGGCATACAACACTAGTTCTAGAAGGGATCATTGGTCATGGTATTAATGTCCAACTGGATAGAATACAGGGAGCCAAGGGGAAAGCTACCAGAAGCACAATTCCAATAGAAAGCCAGATCAGCCTCAAAAAGATGATCCAGAATTGAGCTGCAGACTATAGAATTGACAAAAGAAACAAGCCCACTTATAAAACTAAAACTAATTGACATAGGCCAAGATGCTTCTTGACAAAGGAGACTCTTAAAGCAAGGGAAGAGCAAAGCCCAATATACTCCTGAAGCAGTGATCAGCTTTAGAGGACACTTGGTTAATTATCTGTGGATTTAGACATGGGGTTCTCAAAGACTATAGAGAACTTATAAAATAAAGCCATGATCTGATCTTAGTCTGCATAGGTATGTATAAATGTATACATTATGTGTACACGGTGGTACACAGCAGTGAGTGGATGGAGCTCCTGACATGTGGTCATCTAGCACATTTGTTTGCCAGTGGATGGAGTATGCTTGCTGGCTGATGAATGTGGCCCATTTGCTAGCTGCCTAGACTGTCACGGTGTATGGTGCACATGACCAGCTATGCTGTGGGAGGCACTTGAGGTTGGCATGGCTGCAGGAAGTAGCTCCACAGCAACTAGAGTGCAGGTGGCATGCTAGGGTTGACAAGTCTGTTTCAGTACACAGCATTAGCTGGATTGCAGAGTCACACTGGGCCAGAAGCATGTTCTGTTTGCTAGTTGACTAGACTGCTGGCAGTATAGGGCATTTGCTGGCTTTTAGGACATGGTCAACTCATTAGCAGGCAGGTGGGTGTTGGGTCTACTTGTTTGCTAAGGTGGGCCCACTTAATTGTTGCCACTTCTCAGCTATCTCAAGTCTTACCAAAGGTATGGATATCCCTCAAGGCCAAATATCATAGACAGTGAGGTTTCAAGATAGCTCTGATCAGTGCTGGTGGTTGCAGGAGGTTGATAAGATAGCATTTTCCAGTGATTCTAAGCTGAATTAGCCTCTAAGGTTTCTTGTGTCTCATATTCTGAACAATGATACTTGGGCTGAACAATGATACTCATGGCTTATGTACTACTCAGTCCAATGCCATTGCATTGTGTGGTAGGGTGAGTGAGGATGCATTTGTCTGGTTCTGAGTCTCTGTTTCCATTGCTTATTTCTCTTTGACCTTCAATGCAGGAGCTCCAAGTGTTCATCTTCACTGTGCTAGATCAAAGGGATTTTAGGTGTTAGGCACAATCCTCCACTAATACCTGGAGAAAAGTTATGCGCCTTAACGAACACTTCCCAAGTTCTCAATTCCATCCCTCCACCCAGGTAATGTTTATTCTTTGCAAGAATACATCTCCATCTGGGTGCTGCCAATGTATACTTTGTTGAGGAATCTAATTCATCCAGAAATAGACCTGAAACAATCTTTATTGGAGATTGCTGAGTCATTGGGGATGAGTACAAGTTCTCCCAATGCCACTTTGAACCTACTTCCTATTTAAAATTATTTTTTGAAACATTCAGTTTTCCTTAGTGTGTCACACCTTCACATTCCCACTAACCATTTATAAGGCTTTTGTTTTCTCCATATCTTCACCAACATCTCATTAGCATAGCATTTATTGAAGACATTCATTTTGCATTGTATACTTTTGGCTCCTTTGTTATCGACTAACTTACATATAAATGTGGGGCTTATTATTGGAATCTCAATTCTGTTACATTGTGTGCTTGTTGTTATTATATAGCATAGTTTGAAATCTGGTAATGGAATATCTCCATTGTTGAGGTGACTGTCCTTTCCCTACTGCATACTCTTGACTGTTTTAAGTTAATTGATCATACATGTCTCGGTTTATTTCTTGCTTTTCAAGCTTGTTCTATTTGCCTATGTGTCAATTTTTATGCCAATACCATATTGTTTTGAATACTACAACTTTATAATATAGTTTGAAATTAGACCATGTGACAACTCCAGTTTATTTGTCAAGATTTCTTTGACAATTGAGGGCTTTGTGGTTTCACTTAAGAGTCCAACTTTCTTGTCTGTAAATATTAGCCTGATGGTTAACTTACTTGTAAAACAAAACAATTTACTCATTCTGTGACTTTAAGTTCCTCATCTGTAATGTGGCCTACCATTAGCATAATTTTGAGGAGTAAATATGTGAAAGAAATACTTATGAAAAGTGAAAATCAAATAAGGAAAGATAAAAATTTTTAAACTTCATCTTTTTCCATTAAAACATTAATATTTGTAAATCTATCATGAAATATCAACCTATATTTAAAAATTAGACTACTTAATTTGTAAAAGTTAATTATATTTAACCTTATTCACCAAAATATAAGTATCACATGAAATGTGCATTAAGTATGATAACTACAATGACATAAAAAGAAAAACTTGGGTGTGGATACACAAGGACAAGAGATGTGAGATAAGAATAGGCTGGAGGTCTCAGGTTAGTTGGAGGCAAATGGAGGAGTAGTAACTGGCTGAGTAAAGTAGATGAAGCTGGGACCCAAGCTCCTAAAAAGATAAAACTTTAAAATGAATAATGAATTTGCATCACAAAACTCCCTAATGATTCTGGAACTGGTGTCACTTGCTACAAAAAAAATTAGGAAAGAGATACATACTGGATACATTTGTATGATGAATTTAAAACCCTGAAAGAGCCTCCCCAGTGGTACAGGGGTTGAATCTCAGCACTATCAAGCTATCATCAGCCACTGTGGCATAAGTTCCATCCCTGTCCAGGTAGCTGACCCACATGGTGCCACAGACCTCTCCTATCTCACCCACTGTTCCCCTCAGCAGTGTATTTCAGTAGATCTGCCTATACCTCTCCCTACCTTCTCTGGTGAAACCTCTCACCTACCACACCTCTGGCCTACACCCCAGCTTTTCTACATGAAAAAAAAAAAATCCCTGAGATCTTCATGGACCCTGAGACCATGTTAGACCAAGCAGCTATCCCTCTGAACCATAACTCTCAAACAAAGTTTGCTGTCTAGGAGAATTGAAAAGAAGGAGCTCTGAACTTAAGAACACAAAACAAGAAGTTTAGCCAACTAGTCTCATAACACTGCTCCCCTCATCTAGATCCTGTGACAAAGCCACCTGTCAGGAGTCATTGCTGGGGTATTGAATAGGACCCAAAGAAAATAGAGATGCTGACATTTATGGATCACACAAAAAAATGTCAGTGTCTCCCACTCAGAATTTTATTCCCATGTACTCCCTTTCTCGGGAACCCCCAGAAGATACACTTATGTAACCAAACTCTTGTTCAGGAGGTACGGTCTTCAAGAAATAAAGATCCAAAAATAAAATTGATGCTTTTGACTATGAACAGACTAGTATTAAGAGAAGTTTGATGATTTGAAGAAAAATTAGGAGTGATTAGTGGTAGGTCAATAGAAAATCCAGAGAGACAAAAAAAAAAATAAAACCACAGAAGTGTGAGGAAGGGATATATAACCAAAAACACCCGACCTTGCTCAGCAGTAAACCATATGGGTAGATGTCATGATAATGTAATTACTGAATTTAATACTGAACCTAAAACTGAGTGAAACTAATTGGAAGCATGGAAAGATGAGAAGTGGGTGTAATTACATGAGTCTAATATTCTCCCTTAATACAAATTGCATAGAAAAAGTCTGACATTGATTAAAAATAGCTGTGGCAGTTATTGTGGATACAGATACCAAAAGAAAGAGTTAAAAGGATTTAAAGTACGTACTTCTGGTTATGGACTGTGTTAGAAGAGAGAGAAGTTACTTTTCATTATCTCCAGTAGAATTTGTTGGTTTCTTTAAGCATGTAATATTTTCCTCCATCAAAATTAAAAATACTAACTAAAAATGGTTATCTAGTATGGAATCAACATTAACCTCTCACCGTTTTAAAACAAACTGAGGACATTTTTCTGAGGGACACATGAGTCTAGGAGCAGTTTTCCAAGGTAAGACTCTGCTATGCAAGCAAAAGTTCTTGTGCTATTGATTGAAAGTTTACAGGTAGTAAAAACTGATCATGCAAGAGTGATATGAGGAATAAGTTCGGGGGTGGACAAAGGGAATGAAGGCTTATGAGGAACAGAAAAGAGGATATTGTGACCGGGAAGCATGGTGACCATTGATTGTTCTGGTCAAAGGCAATTTGTGCAGCAGCAATGTATGCTGATGTGATCACAAGAGCTATTCCTAGACTACCGTAAAGCAAGTCTCAAAATCATGTCAATCACAACCCAGACATCCCTAGGTCTGCGTCAGGATGCAGCAGTGCTCAGCTCTGATACCAGATGAAGGGTCACAGGTGTTTCCACCTCATGACACCACAAATTATAGATGCACATATGTACTTTAACCCTAGTATTAGGTGAATGCTACAGTGTTCTTACAACAATACTCCACTCAATGTTTGGGGACCCTGAAGGAATGAAGGAGCTAGACAAGATTTGGTTTCAAAAAAAAAGATTGGATTTTGTCTTGTCAGTTTCATCCTCTCACCAGGTAGAGAAGAACACTTAAGAATTGGTTAAAAGGGTTATCTCCTTTTTGACTTGTTCATTGAAAAAAATCATTTTATGTATAAAAGTATGTAACAGATGATTATTGCTACGCAGGCCTAGAAGAAAATATTTCTTCAATTTTTGTTGCCAAAATTGCAAATAATTATTAAAGTAGGTAACCATTCATCTACGCCAGAATTAGTTAGATGTGCAGAATTAAACGTAACTACCATGTTTACTCAACCAAAACAAATATTTTAGGCCATGCATACTGCTCAACATTCAAAACAAAGCTAAAAAATAAAGGAAAAAATTATACATGAGAAATATTGAAAACACAAATTCCTAAAGGAAAGCTCAGTCTTGAATTTGTTCTGAAGTGTTTCAACAGGCTAGAAATGTGCTATTTTAAAGACTCTTAATTTAGAGAGTCCAAATAATGTCTAAATGTTTTCTTAATGGAATCTCTCTCTAGTCATAGAAAATTTACTACCAGGACTATGTAATCAATGTGAAGCAGATGGTGGAACAATTACCTGATATATTTGGGCACTGCCATTGGCCAATTCTTAGAGTAAGGGCCAGGAAATTTATTCTGTTTTCAGTCTGCTTTCTGATTATGATGGATAATGGTTTTTAATGAAAATCTTTGTATATTTTAATTTCCATATATGAGTCGGATCTACATAAGCAATTCTTTAAATCTAGGTGGGACTCATGATTTTTGCAATCTAACTGTTGAATTCACACTGATTACTTTTAAATATGATAATGGACTATTATTTATGATTGTCAATTATTGGGTAAATAGCTTCTTCCTGTATCATTAAGCAAATTTTTGTAGTTCATTTAAATATTTCAAATATTTAAAGGCATGGTATAGCTCATAATTTAGAGCTGACGCTTTGATAATTCAGTATTATGTACAAGAGTTAGACTTCAAAAGGACATTTAAAGCACCTACTTTTCAGCACCTGGGATAACATAAGTGATATTATATTCTAAAATTATAATTGAAAATGATCTACTTAGTTTTCGGTATCATTCTGACTCTGTAGGTGCTAATGCAATACTTTAACACATCGTATAGACACCTAGTTCTGGAATACTTATATTCTCTTTGACAATAACCATATTTTTAGCTTTAAATACAAAAAGACTGCACAGTAATGATACTGATCTTCTGTGACTAATATTTTTAAAAACTATTTCAGATGCCCATCATCCAGGTTCAAGAACTGTCAAGATTTTGTCAGTTTTGTTTCATGTGTCTTAAAGCAATTTCCAAAGAATTGTTTGTTTTCAACACTGAAAACAGTATTCTGTGAAGCTATTGTCTTAAAATACTATTGCTGTAATTTTTTCATTTTTATATTTATGAATTGGTAATTTCATTTCAGAAATACCATATCAAAATATTTTAAACATGTACAAGATTATCACAGAAACAAACTACCTCAACCTAGAAAGTGTCCTTAAATAATTCTCTTGAATCAGTTTTTCCCTGAAGATACTGATATTAATAGATATCTTACAAAAATTAATTTTGAATATTATAGTTTCTTTGGGGGATATAAACTAGCATATGGGTGCCACTCATTTTAATAACCATGCTATTTAGTTGATACAAAGGAATCCTCTCATTGTGGAATATTTTCTTTCCTAACAAATTACTTGGTGAGGCATTTAGTTCTCTCTGTTCCTCTGCAACAGTAATTCCCACTTTACCCCATCCTTGCTGCAGTTTTCCTTGTTGCTTTTTTGTTTTATAATCTCATTGTAAATTGAGGGACCCCATATTTGAGCAAGCTCTTTGACAAAATATATGTGCTTGCTTCTTAGCAAAGCCTGATGCAGTTTATTTTCATAGGAGTCTTTCAGAAGGTTAGAATATACTGAGCTGAATTGTCACATGGATAGTAAAGCATTATTTCAGTGGCCTCAAATGGGTTCTTCTGTTTTCTAATGCAGAATTGGCTCTGGAATGACTAATTCACCTGCAATGATTATCTGAAGTATTTTGTGTATTGCAAAGTGTCAGTGTCTCAAATAATATTTTGATCTCATCCCTTTGGTTAATTCTCCTACACCACATATTGCACAGTGGGCACTCTGTGCTGGACTGTTACACTTCCCCGTGAGAACTGGCTCAGGGGTAAGCACAGGGTGCAAGCCAGCCAGTAAGAGATATATTTGAGCCAGTATGAAATGAGTAAGTACTAGAGATGGTCTTCCCATGCACCTTGAATTTTGGGAAGTTAAAAACCTTATATCTGCTGGAACCTCAGAGTGCAGAGAACATTCTTGAGGTTAAATCCAAACTGCAGAACTGAAATATATCTTTATATAACCTCACTTCAACCTCCAACCATTAGTGGGGGTGCAGTGGATGGTGGTACAGACACGTGTTGTAAACAGTGAACATCTGAACCTTAACTAGTAGTTATTATGCAATGTTACTTTCAATTTTTTTAGAACAAAGCACATGTAGATTTTTTATGAATTTTTATTAATTTGTCATTAATTTAGATTAAGTACATACTCACATCTCAGCAAGGGAATAGCATCACTTACCCTCTTCCAATGCCCACAACATCATGGCATCCCCCATCTTCTCCCTTTTCTTCCTGGTGCAAAAATCATTTTTTTTTACAGTCTGTTGTGTTTGCTATGTTTTACCAGTTTGCTTCCCTTGGTTGGTTATTTATATTCCACAAATGAATACAACCATCCACTAATTGTCTTTCACTTTCCATGTATGCAATCTTCATAGGAAGAAAAAAATCATTCCTACAGGAACTATTTCTGGAGTCAGTTTGGTTTTTTGGGCTTTTTTTTCCTGTATTGTAAATATATATCCTTGAGTTGCTTTCTCTCTTTGTCTCTTGGAGTTCATTTTCTTTTGCTTTCAGTGAAGTGTCCTGACCAATATTCTATTACCTGAGACAAGTCACTGTTTCCTTAAATATATATAGCAATATAACTTCATCACCTTTGTCTCATGTATACATCTAAATGTTAATCTCACATTACTTTAACACCAAATATGTGTTGGTACCATTAATCTCACAATGTCAACTAGATTTTCACAAAAGCCTATTTGATACTCTCTTAATCTGGCATTTCACTTGTAACAGTGGGACTGTGTGATGGAGAAAGACTGAGTAAAGAACAAACACATTACATGTTGATTTAAATTTCTGAATGAAGTACATAGCCAAGTCATCAGAAGACAATATACTAGAATATTATTTAAGATTTCCATAAAGATGACTTCACAGAATTATGAGTTAATATAAATTTATTTAGCACCTCATGTAGCAGCCAAATGAGCTTAACTTTCTGGCATTAACTACTTTCCTTTCTCCCCCAGGCTATTGAAAACAGAACGTTTATAGACAATCTTGGGTTGGCATTCTTGCTGTAAAAATATCTTGTAGTTCCTGCTATCTTGTAGTTCCTTTTCTATGATTCACTGTCTTTATGTGAGTTTATAAGGATTACATAATCGACAAGTCAGAAGAATGTAAGCAAAAGATAAAAGCACTAGTTTCCAATTATTAAACATTTCATATCATTTGAAAGGTATATCAGTTGTAAAGTTTGTGTATTTTCTCAGCTACACTGCAATTATTCCACAGTTTAAGTAATCTTTCTGTGATTTTGAAGTTTTAATGATTTTCTTAAAACCAGATTATATTTAGCCACACCAAATGCATATATAGAACTTTGAGTCTTGGTATTTGAGCCATTCTTTGCCCATTGCAAGCAGGGAGGAATGACATCTTGGCTTTACTTCCTTATCACCTGCATGCATCTTTTTTACTGTAACTGCCAGTGGGGAAATGGTGCTGACCTGCCACTGCTGTTCCATGGATGGTGCGCCCCAAGATAGTCTGAAAGGATGAATTTCTAAAAATAAGGACACAGTTATTAATAATTCATGACCTGAGCATTAATATAGTTTCACTATTTCCTACCCCACATTCAGGAAGGGGAAGGGGTATTCCTTTATAAAGAAGTTAGTACTGACACAAAGGTCCATTAAAAAAATACTCCCAAAATTAGATTTCTGACTTTCAGAATCTTAAAATGCAGTAAATGCTAGGACTATAAATAGTGAAAAATGTGACATACTCAAGGTGGTTTTGTTACTTCAAATACAACTTTTTACCAATAAATTTATGCTATAAAAAATTAAACTATAAGCTTTCTGGCACTATCTCTGATCATGATATAAAAGGGAAGAAAATGTAACAGCTAAATTTGCTCTGATACATTTTACCAGAGCTAGAAATGAACCAAAAGTAGACTGTCTTCTGACATCAGCAGAAGTTTTTCTGAAATGTTTGCAAAGCTCCAGGTGCATGGGGTCCCTGAATAAATATTATTTCAACACTGATCAGCTGCATAGGTGAAGAACAAGTTAGGAAACAGGTCTACAAGGATTTCTTAATGAAAGCAGGTGGCTGTTGATATTCTAAATAGATTCAATAATTAGTTAGAACATACTTAGAACTTTAGGTGCATCTCACAAGGGATTTCTGTAATATTCAGAAAGATAGCTCATGTAGGAAACACCTGTTCAAAAATACATTCATTCATGTCTCCCCAAAAGGAAAGATTTTTGAAACTACATATGGAATGACCAAGGTTTCTGTTCTAGCAAGACCTTTTGTTTTATATGCATGCTAAATTTAAGGGTTTTCTGCATTATCGAAGAACTGCATTCCTAAGCAAGATGTGGAGTTCATGTCAAAGACAAAAATATTAAACATACCCCATGGAACAAACTTGACTTACTTAGCATCCCTTCCCAAGTTTAAGTAGTGGGAGATTTTATCTTCAGTCTTTAAGCATATTGTACCCATTCAATATATTATATATTCCGAGCAAGATAAACATATCCACTTCATTAGAGCCCTAAAATAAGTTTTTCCTGCTCTCTCTTCTGTCATCTTTATGGCATGAATTTCTAACAAGAGGAATTTTAAATGCACTGTTTTCAGCTTATATTTGGACTTTGACACAAATGAATTTTTTTCTTTAAGACTTAGAGGGTGGTGGGTGAAAGGATTCACCAAAGACAGAGTGGGGTGTAGAACAGGAAGACTGACAAACTAAACTGGTGAGGGGAGCAGTGGGTGGGTCAGCTCCCTGGCCTGGTATGGAACTCATGCTTCAGTGGCTTTGGAGAACTTCATATTGCGGTGCTTTAACCCGCTGTGCCACCAGGGAGAGCCCAAATGAATCTTTAAAGTAGCACTACCTACTTGAGAAAAGTAAAAACCCTTTAGCAAAAACATAAATAGTAAAAAACCCTGAAAGTTTATAAATTGTCACTAGCACTTAGGCAAGTTAAATTCACAAATAATATTTTTTCTTACTGTATTGATCAGCAGTAGGGTACAATATAAACTAAATCAAATTTCACATTGCCTTCAATGGTGTTTTTGAAATTCTGAGTAATGAAACAGGTTGAACCATTAATGCAAATCTTCAAAACTTAAATAGTTTCTTGATACTTTTCATTTTGAGGCATCTTTTAAAGAAACAACAGATGCCTCTCCACATGCATTCTAAAAATCAATACAATTAATCAATAACACTCTCCACAGGTAATAAATGCTGAGAAGCATTTCTGCCTATCTATTGAGTCAGAATTGCTTCAAATTGGTTCTGATGTGTATAAAAATCATTTCCTTATTGATCAAAGCCTCTCCTCTCTGATATGTTATTTCATATATAGTACACAATTGTTTTAGACTCTTGTTTTAGACTCCATTCTTGTATATTTATGATAAACACATGATCTGTGTTTGAGAATAATTTGAATAGAATGTAAAATGGGTGTGTTTCTTTGGGGGGACGTAGTGCTCAAAATTTGATTAAATTATGAATAATCATAAGAAATGACTGAGGTTATTTTAATGAGAAATGTAATGTTGTTCATTCACTTTTTGATTATTTGTAATAAGCCTAAAAGTTTTAGTGTGCTGCTTCTTGTAACACAACGCCATTCATACACACTTGCTTTTGATGAAACTACTGATTATATAAATGATAAATATCTGCATAGTTTAAGTTGTATATTCATATTGCTGACAAATAACACTTTGTAATATTATCAAACACGTAAGTGTATTTTGTGAACGTTTGGGTAATGTGTTAAGTGTGCAGATTAATAAGAAAAGCAAGTATTCTAAAATTTCAGTAGATACTGAAAACACTTAATGAATCCTTTTAAATAGGAATCTGTTCATCTTCATTCCAAACAGTATTTGTGTCCACGGTAGCACTGGCCAATAATACCTGAAAACTCATTATATTAGATTAGTTCTCTAAGGAAGCTCAGTTTCTAACTCTTGAGACATACACTAGTGTTGTGAATTATTCCTCCAATAAGAAAAAAATCAAAAATTCTTATTAACATGATTCAATAAGTCTTTATCTGGATAGTTTCTTGTAAGATGGCATCATGAATATATTAACATGGAGAATGTTCATGGCCTAGTTATATTCTTAAAACTTAACACCAATTTACTTGATCAAAAGGTTTAAATGTATTTCAGAATTGTTACTTGAAATTTCAGGGTATATGAATTTGTCATATTGATAGTTTAGGTCCTAATATCATAAATAATTTCCTTTTTTTCAATTTGAAGGAATCTTTCAATGAAACCTGATTATCTTTTCAGGAACAATTAGTATAAGGAATTGAATGAATATATTAAATATTTAAAAATAGTGTGTCAGTAAGCCCAAGGGGATGGGATATTACACAATGTAGAAAACATAACTGAGAATGTATCATCTTTCTGATGATTATTTTCCAAGGATACAAGTTATAAAATTTATTTAATATCTTAATATAAGATGCTTACCTAATGATATGGGTCTCTCTCCTCTCTGTAGGCACTGTTGATTTCTTGGTACACTGGATGTATTCTTTCATTCTTTAAAGCTCAACGCTGCTTTCCTAAGTTCCTCATTTATTCCCAGGAAGCTAATTGAACAGTAAGAATCTCAGTCAATAAGTGCCATTAGGGTAACCACAGAAATGAAATTTTTGAAATATCTCTTGTACTTAAATAGAAATTAATTCTGCAGTATTCCCAGGAGCCAGCAGAAACTCAGCTGGAAACTGGAATTGCACACCAAAGAGATGTTTATCCTGACTCATCTGAGGAAGGGCAGCTTAAGCACAGTGGGAGAGATGACACTGAGCCCATCAATAAAAATTCATCCAGAGGTATCAAGGCATGAGACAGGGATGAGAGCACAAGCTTGACAGTCATGTAGGCCTCAAAATTCAGACTGTAAAAGTGGGTGGCCTTGGAGAAGTTGCCTTTATTGAAACCTCATTTTCCTCCTCTAATCAAGCAGGGGATGTGCTAGCACTGTCTGAGGGAAGGATGTCAACCACAAATTGAACCATTTGAAATGTTATTTAATATAACCATATAGATCATCAGAATATGTCATCCCTATACAATTAATGAAATTTTACATTCTAAGGTTTGGTTTTATTACACATAGTAAGTCCTGGAAATCTGGCATTTCACAATGACAGCAAATTTCAATTGTCTGCATTTCAAGTGCTTCATGTGAGCACAGCAGCCAACATGGCCAGGGCTATATGCTGACCCTCTAGGGTTGTTCCAAGGACTACTGGCTATAAACTTAAAATAATGTCTGAAAAGCATATGATCATTAATAAGCACTAGCAGAGGTAGTTGTGAAAAAAATTTTTAATTTATGAGTATAAGAACTGAGGTATAGGCTAGAGGTTGGCGTGAGAGGACTCACCAGAGCCAGAGTTGAGAGCAGAAGTGGTATATCTGATGAAATACACTGCTTCAGGGAGGAGTGGGCAAGACAGGAGAGGTCTGTTAATGCCCTGTGGGTCAGCTCCCTGACCTGAGGTCAAATCTCATGTAATAGCTTGATAGTACTGAGACTTTAACATTTGCACCACCACAGAGGCCCAGTGTTGGGAAAATTCTTTGTATCACTACTGAGTATTAACATGATAGCCTATATGCTAGGTTGGGGTTGGGGGGAAGCAAAAATCCAAAAATCTATTCCCCAGTGCAGAGTAATTACAATCATTCTCTGTTTGGAAGGTAAGGCTGTAAGACAAATACATAATTAAATATAATATGTATCTTGTTACCACATGAATGGTCTGAATAAAATGGAGATTTCAAATGACTAACATCTGAAAGGCCTTATACAAACTTGATAGAATAAGTAATGCTAAACTGCTATGTAATTGGTTGACTTTTATTAGGAACATATGGTCAAAGATAACAAAGGTGACAAGGTCAAACATACTCAAGAAATAATGGCAAATTACTTGGTAGAGAATATGAGAGTTCATGAAAGAGTATATTGGGTGAAAGATTAATATAGTAGGACCGCTACTCATTGTTCAAAGGAATAACTAAATAACAGTGATTTGGGGAACAAAGATCTGATTTCAAATTCCACAGCTACCGTGTATATATATATATGTATTTTTTTTTCCCCTGGGCAAGCCACTTTCTCTCAGATTCTTTGTTTATGAAATGAGATGGTTGGATCTAAAACAAAACCAAACCTGAGAATTTCAAAGTTATACTACTGATGTTTTTTTCTTATTCAAGATTTTGCTCTTTTAGGATGGAAGTGACAAAAGTCGAGAAATGCTGTAGAAACACCTTAGGAATTCATAGAATTTCTTTATTTTAAATCTATCTCTAACCAAAAAAGGACATAATTGTTGAAAATAAAGTATTGTCACTGAAGTTTGGAAAAATGAGAATAGTCAAAAAGTACAACAGAACTGTGGAGATAATACATCCCTTACCAGAGTGCTACTAAAATTACGAGCCTTTTTATGAGTTGTCAGTTAAGTATGACTTTTAGAATATACAATGGATGCACGAGAATGCACGAGAATACGTAATAATTAATTGATATGTGTGTGTACATATATATATATATACTGTACACATATATGTGTATACATGCATATATAAATATATACATATGTATATATATACACACACATACAAGAAACTCCAAACTATTATTTACCTGAGCCTTGTCTTATAAAAGAAACTAAAGCCAGTAAATAAAAGAAACTAAAGCCAGTAAATGAAGCAAGTTTTTTTAATATAAATTTGATTCAAATTTCAGCTTTACCTTCTCATTTCATTCTTCATAGCTGAAATGGAGAGAACATTTACTTTTGAGTTGAATGTAGAACACAACTCTAGCTATTCAATTGATCTTTTATCAGTTTATTCCAGTCTCCCTAGAAGAAAGACATTGCCTCGGCTCCTTTCTACTTAAAAAAAAAAAATCATAAAGGTCTTTAAATTAATTCATATTACACTACACACCCCTCATGCAATAAGCATGTAACTGTTCTGCTTAACTTAATTAGACTAATTTTTTTCCTTAAAATATATATAAAGGAGCTTACAGATTTTTAAGAAATCTATAAGTCTATTTGGAGCTGAAATTTAAAAGACCTAACTTTTAAAGTTTGGTTAATTTATTTAATGACAGAGAAATACTTTTGAAAGTCAAATGAAGTTGATAAATTCACCTAGTAGGTTAAAATGGATAGTTACACATGTCATCCTCACTGGTCAACAAAATAAGTGATTTAACCAACAAAGTATTGACATTCTTCATATAAGTACTAACTTTTCAGAAACATGTGAATGAAGAAATAATAACTGCTGATATATAGTGAGCTATTTATATGAAAGAATAGAAATTACAAAGCTAAATCAATGTTCTCAGTGGACTGAAAAGAAGCAAGTCATTTTTTTACATAATACGTGCTCATGAAACAGTCTCACTATTTTTATTTTTTCAATCAATATTAAAATATTTCTGATTTTTAACTATACTTTCAATGCAGGTGACATACAAAGAATATCTACATTTATGTTGGTTAGCATAGGATTTTAACAATTGTAATTGTACCAAAGTATAATTACTCAGGAATATGTTACAAGAAAATTCTTGATTATGAATTCTAATTAAATATTTAATGTTTTACATAGATATGTAAAATTGTTTCTGCCATATTTTTATTCCATTGATCAATTTTTATGTAGATGAATCTTCCTAAATTTGTATATAAGATTGTAACATTAATATGGTGAACTATTAGTACTATAATTTATTATTCATTCCCAATCATTAGGAAATTTAAAAAGATATACAACACATGTTGATGAATACTCCAGTTTTAAAAATGCAATCTATGCATGCCATGTAATACCCAGCATACTTTAAATTTTAACATAGCTTTAAATGTATATCCCTGTCAGGAATTGATATTTTTTAGAATTTATAAATTTTAGAGTATAAACATAATTTTTCTTTAGGGTAAGTTGTGTGTAGATTCAGGAATTATGCAGATATCCCATCCAGTCTTGCAATTTTCAAGTAAACCTGAAAAACTTCACTATAATCTTGCTGACTCAGATGTTTTCTAGCAAAGACAAATTTTTGAAGCACCTAAAGAAAGCTGTTCCTGAATTATATAATCCTAGCATCACATTCTTTTACTATAATGTTCTCTATAGTATAGGAAAATATAATAACTTATTGAAGGAACTTTCAGAATATAAGTATCTTCATATATATTTCCAATTACAATTTTTACAGATTTCACTTTGATAAAGACAATAGTTTAGAGTTTAAGTCTTTTTTGAATTATTTTGGCTTCACAAATAGAAAATCTTTGTTCCCCTTCTAGCTGTTGTATGAAGAATACAAGAAAAAAGTTATTTGATTCCTAGGGAAGTCACAACAGCAATTACCTATAGAATGAGTTTGGAAGTGAAATCCATATGTAATGCCTCTGTCAGCAAAGACTTAGTAGAAGGTTTATAATAAATATTCACATCTGCTGCTTTGGACACTCTAATCCATCCTAGAATCTTTGCTGTGTCAGGCTTTGTTCTAGATGAAGAAGCCCAGTAGTTAGAAAGGTTTGCAAATAAGCCATATTTATCATGGTTAACTTTACTTTTATAACTTGTTTTAGAGCTAGCTGGGACAATCGGAGTTATAATTTGTGATTATATTTCACTGTGACTTTATGATGTTATCATAGATATAATGAAATGAATAAATTGTACTTTTACCACATATCAACTACTTACAATCTGCAAGGCATCACTGATAACACTACTATGCTGGATGTAAAAAAAAAAAAAAAAAAAAAAAAAAAAACTAGCCTCTGGATTCACAGTGCTTGTGCTTAAATGCTAGCTCCCTCCATTTTCAGCATCTGCAAGCTTCTTTTACTTCACAGATATAATGGTGTAGTGTTTTCCTGTGTCATTAGACTATCCTCAATATTATATAGAACTATACGTATTAGGTATCAAATCTAGGATCTAGCTTGTTTGTTCAGTTTTGAAATGCTGTTCCTAGAACAATATTATGCCTTCTAGGTAGAATTAGATAATTCTGTGTGTACTACTAACATTACATTTATTAAGTTTATATGAACATAATCTGCTTTAATTCTAAATTATGTGTTTGCTACTATGTAACTCTTTAATAAAAGTATTAGTCAGAATTGGGTTGCAGATTTGTTTTTTACCTTCAGGAAATTATTCATCCAAATATGTGGTTTAAAAATTATGAGAATAGTCTGTGCTGTATTTAGCACTCTTATGTAACTAAACCTTAGTTTAACAGAATTTTGAATTTTAAATTAGAGTAAGAAAACCTAAGTCATCTTTAGAGATTTTTTTCACTTTAACTCCCCAAAAAATAAGATTGAGTTCATGATTACACATTTTAAGCATAAATGTGTATAATACATTAATGATAATGATATACATAATTTTAACATAAAATACCCATTTCAAAAATTTTGCTTAGTTGTTTCCAATCTTAAAATTAATAATCACCAGTGTCAGGAGACTACTGAGGCATTTGTGATATCTGCAAATAAAGCAGGCAAAGCATTAGGCTTTACTTCATTTTAAAAATTTTGTAGTTATCTATGTCTTAATTTTGCCTCAAATTACTTTGTATACAAACAGGACTTTAATGACTAAAAAGTAATATAGATCTGTTGAAGTAGAGTTGAAACAGATGATTCCATTTCTTATAAAATGACTCCTTGAAATTAAGCTGATTCTTATCTCTTTTTTCCCCTGCCCCTTTTTCCTGTTCTGCCCTAGGTCGAGTTTTAGCTCAGGCAAGCTGCAATGGGGTTATACATTTGCTGGATCTTAAATCCGGGAAGATTCACAAATTGATGGGCCATGAGAGTGAGGCACACACAGTCGTTTTTTCTCATGATGGAGAGAGTCTGTTTTCTGGAGGCTCTGACGGCACTGTTCGAACATGGTCTTGACCATCGGTATATCCCACTGCAGAGGGCATTCCTTTTAAGGCTTGGAAGAAATGCCTCTCATAGTCTCAAACCAATGAATATCTGGTTAAATATGCCAGCAGCTAACAATTTGTTCTTTAGCAGGATTTGGACATATGTTTTAGGACTTATATTGTTGCCAATTAAAAAAAAAAAACTTTCTGCTCATTTGTGTCTGGGTCTTTTTTCTTTCTCATTTTGATAAAAATTTAGAAACAGCATCTTTGGTAGAGGTTTGGAAGAAACAGCTTTACAATGACGCCTAATGACAGACTAGATGAATTACAGGAGATTGATTTTGAATGTTAGGGAACAAACTGCAGGAGGACCCAGCTACTTTTTTTTTTTTTTTTTTAAATCAAATCCAAGCTGCAGTAAGACCTGAAGTTAATCATGTAGTATGGGACAAGTCTTTGTTAAAACAAAGGGTCAAATAGAATCAGGAATACAGATTTTCAGTTTCTCTGACACTGGTTATGTTTTCTCTATTAATAATAATCGGAAACTGCAAGTGATTTAAATCTAAAAGCAAGGCTCTTCTGGAACTTTCATCTTTGCTGTCCTTCCAAGAAGGTGTTATAATTACAATGTTTTATTTGTTATCTTAATTTCAATACAAGTAAGCATTTTGCACGTACAGCGCGTTCTTCCTTTTAATAGAAGTATCTTCTGTATGAAGTGCTATTGCTTAGAGAACACTCTAGCCTGGTCTAAAGCAGCTCCGATATTTCAACAGAGCTGGGTTTAGAAGCCAGTTGTTGGCGCTGTCCGTGGTGCTGAGGAATTCCCGGCTGCCGGCAGAATCAGCTCCAAATCAGCAGTCTGCAAACTGCTCTCAGTGATGCAGAAACCCAGCTAAAGTTGCTCCTTTCCTTCACGTCCACAGTTAGTATTTTCTGGTGTGTAAGAGGGGATTCAAGCAACATAGTGTGGATGATGCTAATAGTATTGCCAGCGGAGTGGGCTTTAAGCTACAGCATGCTGTTGCTGTTTGTGATCCTCAGAGCCTAGCCAAATCACCTCTACTGCCGTAGCAAACACTGTGTAAGTGAACTCATGTGTGGAGGAGGCGTAATCAGCTGGGAAATTTCATAGAAGGATCTGAGAAAATTCTAAAAATAAGTTCAACATGATTCTGCTACTGGGGTCTGGATTTCTACAGGACCAGCATTGCTTTGAATTCTGAAGACAGGTCCAAAGCCTATTTCTTATGTGTGTCTGCTGTGCTTCTCTCTGGAAGGGAGGGAGTCTGCTTCTTGACTGTGTTTTGAAATGGGAGGTAGAATGGATTATCTTTAATTCACGCCTGAAAATGTATTCTTTGGAAAACTGAAGAGGAGCTGCTTTCCTAAAACATACCTGGATATTTTAGTTCGTATTGTTCTGTGACCCCCACCACCACCATTAACCTCCAGGGTGATTAGGTAAGTGTATCTTATGACATAAGTTATGTTTGTTTTCCTGAATGGATGCAGTCATTTTAAATCATATGTAGCAATATGAGGAGGGGGGAAAGTTTAGCTGAGAAGTGATCCTCAGTTTAGTGATGTTTGTCACTTATTTAAAATCTTCAGGTACAGATTTAATTTTCTCCAATGTTTCTTCTCAAATAGTATCTTAAACTGTACTAGAGTAGCTTAATTATGAAGGGGAATTTTTTTAAAAAGCATAAGAACTTTATTATCTTTTCAAAAAGCTTGTGCTCCATGCAGATTTTAAAATGTTTTTAATGTAAAAAAAAAGTCTAATGTTAAAGTAGATAGAATACCTCTTTTTCACCTTTAACTTTATATTTACAATAGCCTGTTAACATTAATACCTACCTGTAGCCTGTAAAAAGATCATTCTTTCTTCTGAAGCAAAATGATATGTGTATTTTGTATAGCATTTTCTACATGTATTGACAGATACTTCTGGAATACTATCAGGAAGCACAATAGCTCCTTTCTACCAAGATAAACTTCCTAAATACATGAGAAATCTATAATATATGTCTTAATTAGTACAATATATTTATGCTTTTTCAGAAGCTTCTGTTATGTTTGTGGCTTCTGTAGTAATTCAAGTGATAAAAAATGCTTTGTCAAGGAAGCTTCCAGTTTCTCGAGTAGAATTACAGGTTTGCATTTTTTGTTCTGTCATGACTCATTATTTTTGACATATTTTAAAAGAAATCAATCTCCTTTATCATTACCTACCCAAAGGGAATTCTAATATCAGACAGCAGCTTTCTACTGAAGGAGGGCATGAATAGACTACTTTCCATTTTACTATTACTAGAATTTGTATAACTTAAAATGCAAATATAGTAGTTCATAATCAAGTTTCCTAATGACACTTCATCTTATTTGAAATCATATGTTACACAGAAAAGAGGCAACTTATGCCTTTATTATCTAAAAATAAACTAAGGGTTAACATGTATAACTAGTCTGAAAATGCCCTATATACAATCTTAGCAATATTGAAAAAAAAAGCCACTAGCATTTTAAGTAGACAAATTAACTATTTGATAGTACTTTTCCTTATCTGTCACTCCAAGTCAGTTCCCCCCTGCGCTGTTGTATGAATTAGTAACTCTAAACAAAGAGCCCACTACCAACACTCCACACCACACACTAATACTGAGTGAAGTTTGCAAGAATCAGTACCACCAAATCAATAGTGTATTTTCTATGAATGGCAATATCTCATTACCATTTTAAGAAATTTCAATAGTTTTACACTAGCATTTTTTGATGTAGTTTCCCAAGTGTTAATATTTTTGGCATTCCAAAGGGGACATGTTTTCAAGACTATAAATGGCACTTATCTTACTATGAATGGCACTTATATTGGTATGGTGCATTCAAGTGTTACATGAAAACTAGTTGCTGTTAAAAAATTCAGATACAGCTTTCCTGCCCACTAGGAGCTTACTTCCTGAGTAAAATAACAATGTGGATAATAATGAAAACCTTTCAATAAATGGAGTTCTCTTTTATTTTAATTTTCTTGCTCTGTGGAATAGTAATTTTTTTTCTTAGATAAGTTTCAAAATCTAGATTCATATTCAAAAAGACAAGTAACCCATGTGGCCTGCATGGTTGTGTTCCAGTTATAGACATATATAAATAGAAAGCTCTTTATACTATCTCCATCCCAATCAAAATTTACATTCAACTATTCTTCTCTTTCTCCTAGAAGTAGTTTTTCTCACCAATCACTTGAGTTTTCATACAGATTGTTATATAATATTCCAATTTAAAGAAAATGTGAATTTCCTATGGAACTTATAATTACTTAGAATCACCTTCTGAGGCTCAGCAAAACCACTCCTTTCAATTTGCAGAAGGCTCTTTGAAATTTAGAATGTAAATTCAAGCTGCCAGTTCCTAAATGATATAACTCAAACAAATTTTAATGAATATGTTACCAAGAACCAGCTCTTAAACTTCATAATAAAGTATGCATTGTTACATGAAGTTAACCTATTCAACATCCTAATATCTTCCAAATAGGTCCCAAAACAGATCAAGGGCATGGGTTTATATGAGTCTATATTCACTGTATTTTACTTTTTTTCTTATTTTTTTCCAGTGTACTCCTCTTATTCCCATGGAAGGAGCTGAACATATTTAATATTAGGAGCACATCCAGAAGCCTTTGAGGAGAGGAATGGCTCTCCATATTCATGAAGCTTGCATACTTCTATTGGTCATCCCTGGATTGGTCACCTCTGCTGCCATCAGTCATGAAGACTATCCTGCTGATGAAAGTGACCAGACCTCCAGTAATGATAATCTGATCTTTGATGACTATCGAGGGAAAGGGTGTGTGGATGACAGTGGCTTTGTGTACAAGTTGGGAGAACGATTTTTCCCAGGGCATTCCAACTGCCCATGTGTCTGTGCTTTGGATGGACCTGTTTGTGACCAGCCAGAATGCCCTAAAATTCACCCAAAGTGTACTAAAGTAGAACACAATGGATGCTGTCCTGAGTGCAAAGAAGTGAAAAACTTTTGTGAATATCATGGAAAAAATTACAAAATCTTGGAGGAATTTAAGGTATGAGTCACCCTCAATACTGACATTTCACACCACAAAATTGGTAAATTGATATACTAAGTTTAATAATAGACAACCTTTTTGCATTCCCTTTAATTTATAGCTACCTGATCCCAATTAGCTTCAGTATCATGATGGTCAAAAAAACAACCAATTAACTTGTGGGGTTTCCAGATAACCTTTCCCTTCACAAGTGTTTGGGGCATGCTTAACATCTTTCGGTTTTGTCCTTAAATGTTTCTTCTGTGTTACTTCAAAATATATTTTCTAAGGGAAGCAAATTTGGTTATAGGCTGTTGATTATAGGCTATTTAATAAGTGAGTGTTTAAATCTGAGATTTGTGTGTGTGTGATTTTCTAGTCTGTATTTGAATTCATTTATCTATAGTCTAGAATTATAGTGGTTGGAAATACAGGTGCTACATATTAAGAAGATGTGTTGGCCTTCCTTGTTGTAAGCATGGTGCCCATTCTGTTTTCTACTCGTTAGATTTTTTTTTTTTTTTTTACTTAGAGCAGCCCAGAGAACACTGACTTTTTATGATAGTCCCTTGTAAAAGGTGTGTAAAATAGATTATCATTTTTTCAGCTTCTGTGGTATTTCTTAGTCTTTCATTTATGCTTGTGTCATATTTTCAAATAAGTTGGAGTTCATTTTCTCTCTTCTTGGAGACTTTTTACAATGGTAAATTTTAATTAAAATGTCCTAAAAGCCAGATCTGAATCCTGAGGGTATCAATTAATGTATCAAAATGTCCTTCTCAAACATAATGACAGTTTGTGCCTTGGAGTGTCTATCATAATAATGGCTTGATAAAGATTTTCATCTAACCAAGTTCTGTGACAATGTATTCAGAATCTTAAGTAGAGGACAATCTAACTAGTTTTCATGGTGACTGTTGGAGGGTAAACTACTCAGTTATTAGCACTGACCTCATTTTTACTTTTTTAAACAAAGTAAAAGCTAGAAAAATTGTGGGGAAAAAAGGTTTTAGCTTATGATCAAAATATCTATATATTTGCATTTCTCTATATTCAGTTCACTACAGGTTATAGATTCAAGTTAGTTCTGATTTACCCATGAATACAATCATTTTAATTAGGTCCCTTATGACATAAAAGACAATTTACTGATTGTTAATTTGAATTTCTTTACCATGAATGTAATTCCAGACCTTTTTTGTGTGTGATAAATTTTGATGCATAATTTTGAAGTTAGAGACTTGGTTAATCCAGTAGGTTTAGTAATGGCTTTCTGGTCTCTGAAATATTGTATATATTTGACATTAGCTATTTTTACTTTAAGGGCAATTGATTGCCTCAAATGATTTCTTGATTCTAGAAGTCTCCTCTAACATGCATATTTATCTAGAGAAGAATATAAAAAGGTATTGTAGCAATGGCAACTCATACTTTAACCCAAGCTAAAGAGCGCATCATATAAGTTCTGAGGTTTTATAACTTTGTAATCAATATTTAACTCATCAACAGGGAGATAAAAAAAAAAGTTCATAATTCTACCACTATAATTGTATATTCATGCTGTCACCAAAATATACAACTTCCACACCTGACTCTGCCATGAGATTTCTTCACACATTCACAAGCATTTCATCATAAGAGTTTTAGATATAATTGAAGGCAAACTTGGAGGAGCTGAGGCCAAGAAAATTTGTTACATGTCCACAACTGTGAAGTTATTTTACCTATTTCTAAATACTAACAATGATGCTGAAATAACTTCTCAAGCATTTTGACCTGCATTTGAAGTGTCAAATCATTACTTGACTGTCGGAATTCAAAAGTTTTTAAAACTTTTTGAGCCTTGGAGATATTTGGCTATAAAAGAGCCATCATGTTTATTATTTCTCTTGGAAAGAAACATTAGAAAATTTTAATGATGTATTTTATGTGAAGTTAGCAGTTTTGTAATGACTGGTCCACAACAGGTATAGAATAGTTTTCCTGTCTCTAATGTCCAGGAATTTATGCTAAGATATTCCTGTTTTCACATTTTATAATGGAACCACAAATTTAAAAAGTATTAAATTGAAAGTATTTCAACACCTCTTTTAGAATGTTTCACTTATCTATGTGAACTGTATACACTCCAGTAAAAAACAAACCACAGTCATTCTTTCCCAAAGTAATCTGCAAAGGACAAGTCACTAATTTTTAAAATTGTATGGAATTTACACATAATAATCTTGGCAAGTTCTTAAGGAGGTTGTATTAAGAAATATTTTTACACATAATATATTCATCCAACAATCTTTTGTTAGTATGCAAGATACTATAGATATGCTTTCACTGGAAAGTCATACCTGGAAGGCATGAGCAATGTGTAGACATAAGGGAGAAGAAAGGCAATCTAAAGTGTGTGACTGTGAAACTCAGTACCAAGACACAGTGGTGCTAGAAGTCTACTAACATGGTGTGTTGTTTGATCAAACAAAATTTCTTTATGATGTTCAAAGGTGAACCTTAAAGTAATTTAAAATGATTGGGAAAGAATAAAACTCCAAAGAGGAAAGTACTTGAGCCACAACAAAGAGAAGCAGATGGGAATAACAGGTCTTACTAAAACAATCATCTAGTAAGAGGGAAATGTGTGCTTGTCACTAGACAGTGCAGGAGAAGGACCTGTGCAGGTTGTTGTGCATAACTATGACCAGTTACATGTTTAATTAAGCATCATTTATCTTGTAACCAAACATAGAAGGAAAGAGGTATTAATGGCTGAAGAGGGAGAACTACTGCGGAAAAACCAAGAATGCGATAACCAGAATGTGTGAGAACAAAATATTTAAGACAGTCTTTAGGATTAAAGTCTAAAACCCCTTATCACAATTACACTCATCATCCATGACTTCTTCCTTGTGTCTGTCCATGCTGTACCATATATACGGCTTCAACATTACACACCTATAACAGTTCTAAGGGACTCCTATGAAAATCCATTTAAATTTCATCTCAACTGGAAAGCCTTTTTACCTTTCTGTTTATCCCGAACTTGGTCTCACCCCTCTCTACAGCATACCATGCACACCACCATATCCAGAACAGTAGTCATTGCCAGACACTGTGAAAACCTTTGTGTATAACACTTTCATAGGATTATACTTTCTTCAGTACTTTTTTACAGATAACAAAACTGAAGTACCAAAGTCTAAGGACCTTGACCCCAATCGTACAGTTCTAGGAGACAAACTCAGATTCTGAAGCCAGGCTACCTGGCCTTCACAAGTTTGAGTTGCTGTGTTAACACTAAGTAGCAAAATGGGGTACCACATCTATCTCCTACTACACAAATGAAACCTTGGAGGCTGGGGATACAGTGAGTATATTTGTTCTGTTCCCAACATCATGTGAACTATGTAAGAGGCATTCAAGTATCTGGTGACTGTCATGAGTCAACGTAACAATTCAAACTATAGAGTTCTGAAAAATGCCTTAGTTCTTTTATTGAATTATTTTGTTATGGAAATAAGTTACTATCAAGAATGCTCTGTGCTCTCCTAAACATGGCATCCCATTGTTCTTTAAGAATCTGCTTCCATCCTGCTTCTACTTTCTATACCTTCTCTCGACTTCTTTCTGCCCAGCCTCATCTAGATTCCATCTGCATCCTTAGTGTTGTAGCGGCCACCTGGCAATATGATGTGCTCTATGCATTTGCAAGATGCATGTTCCTCCATCTTTTTTGGTTACTAAATTCAAAGGTGAATTGATCCACATATGTCACTTAATGGAAAGAATCATGTTACTTACAAAAGTTCATTTTGTTAAGCCTGAAAATGGATTTTTCTCTTTTTTTGAAAACTCTAGATTTTACAGTGTTCCTATAATATTACATTAAGGTAAAGGTTACTGTTTAGGATGTTCTCTCATCTTTTATGTGTACCCAAGCAAAATGATATTGGAACATACTTTTTAGATAGAATGAGTGTAAATAATGTGACAATAGCATTTCCTACAAAAATGTTAGTAATTGGAAATGTAAGTTCTCCAGCTGTGACTCTGTGTTTAACTCTCTCGTGCTGAGTTTCCCAAAGGAAGAAACAATTTATTTTGCTGAGTATTTTTATAACTCTTACTCAGCTAGAATTAGCCTTTTTGGACTTCCTTTATACTTCAAAACTTGCACTGATTTAGTTTTAGGTCAGGCACTAAGTTTTGTTTTTTTTTTTTTATTCCAGCTTTTGCATAGCTTTTTTATTTTAAAGGTATTTTCTGTAGTTCATACTCAAAGTCTCTAATTCAGGTTCTGGATTTGCCCAAAATCTGCCGTTTTGTGCCATGATTGACCTCTTGTGCTTTTCTCACTACAATCCAAAGATAGTTGATCAAGTTTCTATTTTTAGTTTTAGAACATTCTGTGTAGTGATACTATGTTATACATCCTATACACATGTTGTCTCTTAAATAGTAAGCTGCCTATTTTTGCTTGTTTCATCAACATTTATTAAAACTTTAGGGCAAGAAGATAGGAAATTAAATATTTGGAAGTACATATTGCCAAGTCATCACACCCATAGAAATCACTGATGCCACTTAAGATTTAGAATTGACTTGCTCATTAGTGGGTGTAGTTACAGTAAGACAGTTTCTCCAGCTTTCTCAATTGTCTATGACCACATAGATAATGTCCAATACAAAACATTAAATATGTAATGGGTATTTGAGTGGAAAGGATTTTTTAATTTGTTTTTGGAGATTTATTTGATGTCCTTTTTCAAACATGAAATAACATTTTCTATATGTGATAGAATAGGAAATAGTGGAAGATGGAAAGACATCTCAGTTGAGGGGCTAAAAGTTAACACATTGTGGAAACACAGCTCACTGTGCCCCTCCACCCACTTTACTACACAAGTTTCTATGACAGGCAGAAAAACGAAAATGTTTACACTAGGCAAAGTGTACAGAATGCATCTTCCCAGAAGTGTGATTATTTTATGACACAGAAATAGATGAAGTTTAAAGCTTTTATCCAAAGGGGTTTTTTGAATTCTAACAAATACTTGTGAGATTGCATCCAAAGAAAGCCCTGTAAAACATGATAATTTCATAAAGACAATTGAGAATCTATCTTGAGAGGTTGGAAGATTAATTCCATAATTGTCAACTTTGCAAAATATAGTTTTTATTTTGCAAAACTTTTTGTGGATTTTAACATAAAACAGTGAGTAAATTAAGGAATGGCTTTTTTTCTTTCAAGTTGCTACAAAATAACTGAATAAATAATGATATTCAGTTGTGACTGTTGCTCTGAGGCTAAACCCTAGCATCCCAGCATAGATTCTCTGTACCTGAAATGGGAAATTCCTGTAAATAACTAGGACATCTACTGGATTTGTATCATCTCTGACCTACATCAGGGATTATAAATCAGTTGTTAAAACATAAACATATAGAGCACCTGATACTCTTTACTATATATTGTACTCAGTATGCATTTTTGATTCAGCAAATCACTAAATCTAGGGAGTAATCAGATTTCTAAACTACTTCTAAAACTCCAATGATAACAGGATGGTCCTTTTCATTTAGCACTTTTAAAAATAATGAGGTGAAATTATAAGTGTCTTCAAAGTTAACCCCTACTGGGTAAAATACCCCATTTTCAGTCAGAAATAGTCTCCTGCTTTAAGTCTTAAGAGAATTGATGTTGCACTGACCCTTAGGGCAGTTGTATGTAGGAGTAGTTTTTCATACTCACCCACCTATATTTATTGCTGTCTCTCAGATTGCAAGATGCTGCTGTTAATGGTGATAGCTGTGTGATAGGTCTGACTGCAGAGATTTGTGGACGGGTTTCTGTGCCCATGTACATGGGACAATAAGTGTTTGATTTGCAGGCATCTCTGAGATTTACAGAGCTTGTCAGTGATACCTTAGACTAGAAGTTACTCATCAGATCTATAGACATTGGTGCCCATCCTCACTGACTCTCCAACAGTGTACAAAGATGGAGCTGAATAATCTTGGAGGCTCCTTTCCAAACTACCACCAATCGCAAAATACTTTTGAGTTTGTTGGAAACTTACCTATTTTTCATTGCAATTTTACTCACTCAAATCCAATACTAGTCAATGGTGTGACAATAGCAAGCATACTTTTTTTTCTTATTTCCTGTGTCATAATTCAGGCCTATGTGTTTTATGGAAGATTATAAATCAATCTATATAATCCAGATTGAAATTTCTGCATACAGGCACTGATCTGTTTTTATATGTGTTAAATTTGAGTAAGCAGGAATATTTGTTAGGAAGGTGTTTTCTTCAAGGAATTCATGTTTTAAGATTAGGTGAATCTTGTGTTTCTATTCCTCCTTATTCATCCTGACCATATGTTTTGTTTTCTTATGGCTTGATTGTGTTTATGAAGGAAAACACACACAAAAAAAACCTACTTGTTTATATTTTAGTTGTATTTGTCCAGGCTTTTTAGGAACAACTCAATGCACAGCTAAGAAGCAATTTAAAACCAGTGGATTCCCTTACCATGTGATCTGGCTTTGTAGAACGCTCCTATTAGTTGGGCTTCTTTTTCATTTTTTTTTTTTTTTTTTTGAGTCTGTTCCTTGGACTTTCATCATCACTACTGATTAGCATCAGTAATTTCAGTCTGACACACCTCCATTGTTGGTTTTCTTGCCTCTGGCTTCCAATATAGCACATTACAATAAAGCCATCTTTGCAAGGATTTAATGACACCAGGAAAAGAGTTAATAAAGTACCAAAGTGACAAGAAAAATTATTCATCTCCTGAAATGGTTTCCAGATGATATAATTTTATGACTGTATCACATTGTCTAACTTGGATGAAAGTCCACTGAACAAAATTATTAATTTCCTCCTTTTTGTGTCATGTGATCATGAACAAAACACTTTAATATTTGTAGCTATAGGATGAGTAAAAAGGCCATTATGTCTTGTATGTCATTTATAACAACTAACTGCACACAAGTTTTTAATTAAGCATTACTTGGTTGGGATTTTGGAATCATTTTAAGACTGATGTTTCACTTCCATTGTTACTTAGTATAGCATTGGATTTCTAGTATCAGTGTATGTACATTCTATAAGGCAAGCATTATACTTTGTTTTTTATAGTCTAGTTCCTTCCTACTTTAAGAGCTGACCACACAAGGAACTTTTTTTATTTTACAGATATTAAAACAAAAAGCCAACAGAAACTTAATGAAAGCACCTTAGTAACATAAGCTCATTCTTTGCAAAGGCAATTTTTGCTACATTTTACTACTTCAGATTCAATGTAAAATGCTACTCATTTGCATCTTTTCCAATAAATATGTTGGATGTAAAGATTTATTCCAGCTAATTGTCTATAGAAATGTAATATCAGCACCTATCACCATGACAACCCAGAGTCACAAATAGATAAGAACGATATAATATCGGCATATCTAAAATCAGTCTTTGACAGAGTACAATTTGTCCAATAAATAAATAAATCCAATCTGCAAACGCTCTGATAAAAGGAGGGTCCTTTGTCTAAAAATGAAAAATTCTGTAATTAAACCAAACAATGTAGGACAAAATAAAAATATCAGTTTACACAAAGACTACTAAAAAGTAACAAAGGAACTAAGTTAGCTATTCTTGTCTTATACTTGGTACCAGGTCCTTGAATTTTTCTATCCTGGAAACTTCTACATTATCACCATAATGCAGGAAGGAAATGAAACTTATGGGACATACAAAAAAAATCTAAGTGTATGATATTAGCAAAAAGGAATATCCCTAAACTGGCATATTAACTATGTCTCTTAAAACAAATGTCAAACTTCACATTCCTTTAAGTCTATATTTTTCTGTTTCCCAGATTATTCTAATGATCAGTTGGATTTGGGAATTGCTGCCATCACAAAGCATTTTCCAGATACTCTTTCAAGGGAACAGAAGCATCCTATGAGTCTGTTTGCAAGGATCATCAATTTATTTTCCATGGTCCAGTAGATTTAAGAAATCATGCATTCTTTAAGAAACATCTCTTGGAAATAGAGGATGCACATTAGTGTGCTGACTTCAATTTAGCATTTTGAAAATGACTGTTTGAGAGTCAGTACATGTAGTATAATAGCTCAGAGCTCAGTAGGGAGGCAAAGCCTGGATTTGAGAGGAGGCTCATTCCCCAGCCAAGTAACCTAGGTGGCTGACTTCATCTGCAGGTCTTCGAATGCATGCCTCTGAAGCTACTATGTTGACACAAAACAGAGTCATACAAACTACCAGACATTTTCCCTACTATAACTATGAAGCTGCTTTTAATACAATTTCTCAAATTTTTGTAGAGAACACCTACAATTCACTGAAACACAGTTTAAGAAACACTAGTCATTTCCTAGCTCTTTAAGTCTTAAGGACAGGAGGTAATGATAAAAATCTATGTCTCCAGTTATCTCTTATTATCTCACTCTTTCTGACTTTTCCAAATGTGCAATTAATGTGATTATGAAATACAATTTAAAAATTACCATAGTAGGCCCTCCCTGGTGGCGCAGCGGGTTAAAGCACAGTACTGAGAATCTGAAGCCACTTCCGCATGAGTTCGATTCCCGCCTGCCGCCTGCCCCGGAGGAGACCACATGGCGAGCCAGACCTCTCCTGGCCCGCCCGCTGCTCCCCTCAGCAGTGTACTTCGTGGATCTGCCTGTTCTGCTCCCCACTCTGTCTCTGGTGAAGCCTCTCACCGCCCCTGAGCCTCTGGCCTGTACCCCACTTCTGTATGCACAAATAAATAAATAAATCTTTAAAAAAAAATTACCATAGTAAAGGTATTGTTTTGAATAAGTTATTATTTAAATAAATGATAGTGATGACAAGGCTGATTACACATAACCACAAACGTAAGACAGGGTCACAAAACTAATCCATTAACTAAATTCAGTTCACTGTCTATTTTTATAAATAGTTTTACTAGACAACTATCATGCTTCCTCATTCATATATTGTCTATGATTTTTAAATTACAATGCAGGATTGAGTAGAAATCCTATGACCCACATGGCTCAAAAATATTTGTCATTTGACCCCTATATAGAAAGTGTCAACACCTAAACTAGAACCAAATTATTCTTTCCCTTCTGTGTCCTTCAAAATGTATTCAACAAATCTTTCTAATGTACATTCCTGAAGACTGAAAATTATTTGGGTACTTCTATAGATTCAACTATGCATATAGGTAGACTCAGAATCTTTTCACACATTTAAATTATAAAAGTCATCTAGAGTTGCTATTTTAAATGTGTTTTGCATAGTTAACAATAGTCATGCTAAGACTTATCTCTGCACATTTGTCTCTAAGAGCTTTGCTCTTTACACTAAGGTACAATAATGTATTAACTTACTCTTATTCAGAATTCAGATGAAATACATAAGCAGAGATAATAAAATTTCCATTATTATGATAGCCCATGTACTCTCCTTTGATAGTTCAGTAGTAAGTAGTTATTTTAACAGTCTAGTAGTTACTTTAAATTTAATATAATTTAAAGATAACATATCTCCTGTGACACAAGTGAAAATATGTGCATGGTCTTCTGTGAGGCATTAAATCCATTATATCTTTCAAGTCAACTTACTCAATCCATAGTTTAATTCCGTGCAATGTCCAAGATCTCTCTTACATGTGGAGAAGTGATAGGTTGTGTGGGATGTAGCAAAATATAGAAACACAAGTCTGGTCTCCAGGTGCTCCTAATGACCCAAGAAGAATAATACAAGAGCCATGAATACTGGGTGGCTTGTCATAACCAATCAATCTGGGGATTCCCATGAAAAAAATAATTCACTCCGAAGAATGGATGGAAGATAAACAAAACTGGGGTTATCAGACCAGTGAAGGTAGTTTAGACATAATTGTAAAGCTAGTAAAAGTAAATGTGAAGTTAACTCAACTGGACAGAGAAAAGAGTTTAGAGGAGATAAAAACTAGGTGATAAAAGTAAGGAGGGAGCTTCAGGCTTAGCACCCAATAGAAATGTAAGGTTAAGGACTTGGATTGAATCAAGAACAATGATGAAAGGGCTTGGAAATAACACAACCAGATCTGTGCGTGAGGCAAATACAAGTAAAATGTAGCCAATTTTATGAAATGGTGTGCAATGCACTTTCCTCATTGAATTATTTAGTTTTGAGGTATTTTTATTGGCATTTTTTTATACTTGAGAAGAGCTTCTGACTAACTCCAGTGCTTTCTCCACTATAACTGACCAATTCCCAAAATTCACTGGCCATCAAGTAGGAAATGTGGCCAAGATGGTTTCCTTTGCTTTTGAGTGCACACATATCCTCCATGGTTCTACTGGTGTTCAATTGTAACTCTGGTAAAAAGAGAAAGTCTTTTCTAGATCCATGTTTTATAGGATTATACTTGTCATTAAAAATATATATTACCGGCCCTCCGCAGCGGGTTAAAGCACAGCACTAAGAAGCTAAAGCCACTTCTGCATGAGTTCGATTCCCGCCTGCCCTGGAGGTGACCACATGGCGTGGCAGACCTCTCCTGACCCGCCCGCTGCTCCCCTCAGCAGTGTACTTCATTGATCTGCCTGTTCTGCTCCCCGCTCTGTCTCTGGTGAATCCTCTCGTTGCCCCTGTACCTCTGGCCTGTACCCCAGTTCTGTATGCATAAATAAATATATGTATATATATATATATATATATATATATAACCATAAAAAATTGTGCATCCAAGGCACAACTTCTGAATGCAGTGAGACTTGACTAGAGGTATTTTTATAAATTTAAATTTTCATTAGTTTTCTACTCAGTGAAAAGCATCAGAGAAAACTAGACCTCGACAATGATATTCTCTGTATAGTAGAACAGCCATAGTTCTCTAAAGCTCTACTTATTTTGTATTAGTTTTATTTGCCTTTCCCAAATATGACAGGGAAAATTATAATTATTCATTCTCACTTTACTTCAACATTAAAAACAAAATCTTGCTAAAATGGCAAACCTTTGATGGCTAAGATTTAGAAAGCTTCATTAGGGAGAAAAAGGATAATCAGACTTTTCCTTTTGTTGTTAATGAGACTCTTGAACATTCACATTGAAACTAAAAGACACTTAAGACTCCAAAGAATATAGGCTCCAGTTATCCTGCTAAAAACTTGCTTTTGGTAAGAATATTATTAAAGATTGAAGTTTTTTTCTTTTAATAAGAATCTTAGCATCTAAAAATGTCCACAGTCATTCTCACTGTAACCAAAACTGAATGCAAACTTTATATATTAAAGATGGGACACACTACTTTCACAACTGACATATTCCTGACAAATTCAATAGCTCAAATAATTCATAATGAAAATGAATATGCCATAATTTAATAAAAATATATGATCAACATACTTCCTTTAGCAATGCATAGGCAGAACGCATAGTCCAAAAAAAAAAAAAACAAAAACCACTCACTGACCAAGTTGAAAGCTATAATGTAACTATACCCACAGGTTCCATAACTTCCTATTCATATCACACTCTTTCCTTTTGAGGTCATAATTCAGGAAGAAAATTAGCACCTCACCAATATTTTTGTTAACTGTCTTACAAATGAGAAAATCCTGGACAAGTGTATTAAGTAACCTGTCTAAAGTAATGCAACAGTGTTTGATAGCAGCACATGAGTTCTTTGACTTTTATAGACACGGCTACAAAATTGTGGCTGTTTCTGCTGTAACTTGCATAAGAAGTAAACATTTGCACTAAACTCAAATGTTATCAATTAATCAAGAAATATCAAGACTTTTACATTGAGGTAACATACACACTGTGTATGTCTTAGAGGTTTTACAGTCCATAGCCACCTTAGTAATTTTTTGTGTAATGAGGTAATCTCTAAAGTTAGCATCAAATAATGAAGTACAAAATTCAGCAGGAAATTGCTGCTTGAACTTAATATATTTTAATTTTAATTACTTCCTCTGTATAACATGCAAAACAAACAGAAAGTGAAGGAAACAATTCAGTGTTTAGGAATCCGAGATGATGGCAAGATTTCTCTTAAGTAGTAATCTGGGGCTCATGGTACAGTTGGATTTGGTTGTTCTGAACCTACAACATCTACTTCCTAGACCCTAAAGACCTTCAATTCAGTATCCTCACCCCCTTTCCACGTGTCCCATAGAGCAGAACTGGTCAGTATTTCTTCCATGATTCTTTTAAGTTGTAGAAGTCTAATGATGTGCTCTTTTCCACCCATACCTGGCCTTGTTTTAATATATTATAAATAACTATTTTAACAAGCTGTCCTTTTCAGTCGCAGTGGGGAAGTTTTGAGCTTGGGGAATTGCTCACTTTCCCTTTATTACTTAAGTCATGATAAATGGAGCATCTTTAGCTTGGAGATAGGCAGCCTCTACTCAAAATATTCAGTTCAGTTATTAAAAGCCTTTCTTGTACTATAGCCAACTATCAATCCAGTTTCAATGAAGGCCTGCTGCTTTTCTATGCTGTTTCACAAATACAGGTGTGATATTTTATCAAAATCTTTATCTTGAATTCTCTACCCTTTGACAATACCTTTGGGTTGTACTTCAAGACTGTAGAGTCAGCTAAAGCTTCTTTTCCCCCCTTTTAAACACACCAATATTTTCTTGGTAAGTGTACTTTTCTTACTTAAAAAATTCTAATTGCAGCTAAAGATTTTTTGCTTGCTTTCTCCATATCTATATATTATTTTCCTGTATGTTATTCTTCATATTCCAGAAATAAAGATGAATTTTACTGCCATAGGACTCCTTGAAAACATTTACAAGAAATTGCTTCTAAATGCTATTTGTCTACCAGAATAGGCACTATAAAACTGTAGAATTGCCTGCCCCTTAACCATATTCTATTTCAATATTTTAGGAAAAAAAATAAACTTTCAGGGGAAAATAATAAGCCATTAATATCATCACTGTTATGTTGCAACTATAAATGATGAATTTTCAGGAATGAGTAAACTGTACTTGGTAATTAATAATTTTATATTGGTATTTCATAAACCATTTTGCAATATACTTATCGTTTGCATTAGCTCAGAGTAAATGAAATAGAAATAGATTGACTTAATTCTGTCCTGCTTTAGAATAGTGACAGGTATTGTTATAAAAACCATTGTAAAAAATGAAAATTTGTATTTTATAGATATCTTAACTCTTCACTTGTAGATTGAAATTTAAGGGCTAGCTAGATATGGAGTTCATCTTGGTGTGCCTTATATACATTATTTTGCATAATACATATTTCATAAATACACGAAATTTTAAAACTATCTCATTTCTGAATTTATTCCTGAGTTTATTATGACTATGGGCAAAGCTATATGTATCTCTTAACATCATCTTATCTGTTTCTGTCTTTATACACCCTAGAGACATTACCAACATCCCAGAAAAAGAACAACTACTTTTTAACTTGTATGTATGATATCATGTGAATAACATTTGCTCTCCAACAAAGGTGGTTATAAAGAAAATTTGTACTTTCAGTTTATTCTCTCCCTTCGACAGTATTAAACTCCTTAAAGAACTTTCAGTTATATGTCCATAATTTGGTAAGACAATCTCAGTGTTTCAAAAACATTCCAATCAATAGTGCAGATCCCTGAAGAGGTCACAATAATCCTATTAGATGCAGGACACTGGAAGCATTTAATCAGTGATGCAATAGGCCTTCTTTCAGATGGTTGTGAATTTTGGTCAAAACTCATTGGAGTCATTGATTATTAGGTGACTTCTACCACATGCAAATTACTGACTATAGGAATGGCAGTGAATGCTAAATATTCTTGTACTCTGTAATTTTAATGTATATTTTAATGAAGTGAACACTGAGATTCCTGACAGGCATCAGCAACTTTGAAATAGTCTTCCAAATTTCTCATACAGTTTGAAGGTAATGAGATTTGTTCCATAAAGTGGTGAAATTTATGCCATAAATTATCTCTCAAAGAAAAGTACTTCTTAAAGCAGTACCTTTCCTTCATAGAGATCAGATTTTACGTAGGGTTTAATGGAAAGTTTTCAAAAAAGCAATTTGAACTATATTCTCTTTGATAATGTTTGCCCATTATCAAAGAAAAGGAATACCTCAAGGCACACAACCACCCAGTATCACTTGGTGAGAAGGAATGTCATTGATATCTTTAGTGTGCTAAATCTTGGCATTCAGAATATATTGCATTCATTTATGCATCCACCCTGGTCCCTTCAACCTTCTAAAAAATTCACAGAAGGCTTTCTAGGAATCCAGTTTGTCTCCAAGAATATTCAGGATGTGTTCTGTTGGAATTTATATTCTAACCCACCATCAGGAAACCTTTAAACTTGACTCACATTATAAAATGAACTAGCTTTTTTTTCCTTCAGACCCTTTAGCAATTCCACTGCTTATATTCCTTTCCTAAATTCAGTTATCATGCTATTTTCTAGTACAATAAGTATAATCACATGCTACCTAGTCTAAGAGTGCTTGAAGATTGACTTGTGATTCATACAACAGATATTATGCATTTCAAATTACCACTAGAAAGTGAGTTATATGTTCATTGCCATAATATTGGAACCCAAATAGTTATTTCATGACTCACCATTAGAAGCCTCCCCCAAAGTGCTTTTCAGAATATTTAAATAAAATAGAAGCATCTTAATGAATGAGAATCCCACATATGTACTACAAACTCTGATAAAACCACCCAAAAGTATGGTTTAACAAATATAACATAGATTATATACATTAAAAATGCTCTTGAGTGATATATGCTAAGAAATATTCTTGGTGCTGAGATACAGCAATGAACAATATACTCAAAGAAGTTTATAATCTATGGGGAAAGCAGATAAAGATAAGCCAATATAAAGAAATTATTAGTAAGATAATTTAATGAACTTCTAAGAGCTCTCAATGGGCAACATGATGGAGAGATGGTCAGAAAGGCCCTCTTAGATGTCAAGGGACATCTAAGAGTTCAGGAAAAGAAAATGGATTTGTTGCTTTTTTCTGAGATAGTTATAATTCTTATAATTCTTATTTTAACCATTCATAATTACTCTTTATCTAGAGGCTGCTAATAACATTTTTTCTTCAGTATGTTTCTGATTAATGATTTAATTATAGATAATTATGATTAACTCTAATATAATTTGTATTTTAATGTTTAATATTCATATATTATATTCATGTAATTTAATTATATATAATTATAATTAATTCTATTAGTTCACAAATCCCCCTGCCAAACCAAGTCTTATAAAACTTTATTGCAACCACCACTGAGATCATACTTCATTTTGAACTGAGAGAAATAGGCTTTCAAATGTAATTTTGTATTTCCAATTTTATACCTTTTGGAATATTTTTCAGAAGGCCATAACTAGCCAAGAGCACAAGTAAACAACAGTGTTTATATGCTTTATAACAACTCTATATTGGTAATATTCTGAGTCCCATTATATAGATTAAGAAATGACGGTGGAATGTAATGTAATTTCCCTGGGATTCACAACTAGTAAGTAAATCATCTAGGACTAGAATTCAAATACTGTGATGACATAACTTGCTTTGAATCCTGATACCACAGTGATGCAAACAAATCCAACTAATTTTTTTTTCTAATTTCCTAGGGTAGAACCTGTCAGCCTATAAGATTATCATCTTCAACTTCACCAAACTAAAACAATAAACTGTGTATGTCTCAGTACATGTAGCACTTCCCAAGATGGTGACTATTTCCTCCTGGAACTCTCAACAAAGGCCTTAAGAGCCACCACGTAAATAATGATGCCATGAGGTATTGTTATGTCGACCAGGCATCCCAGCCTTCCTTGGGTATGGATAAGTCTCCATGTATTCAGAACACAAATGCATTTTCTAAAATATATGGAAAATCCCTTGCAACCATTCTGCAATTATGTGTCCCAGTAACCTGTTAAATCTAACCACATTGGCTTCCAAACTCTCACACAGAACAACACAACTCTAGCAGTTTTTCTGTAGCTATTCAGTTATTTTGGCCATATAAGCTACATATTTTTAGGAGGTTTCCCTCGGTTAAAAAAAAAAATCACCACAGCATGTTCCATTGTTTCTAGGATTTAAGTAGCCCCTCACAAACACACACTGCTACCAATTTTCAAAAATTATTTCAGACAATAACATTGGTATTTCAGCTTTAAGATCTTTAAAAATTAGGCATTTTGAAAGCATTGTGTATTGCCAAGTTGTCATTCTACTACCAACAAGAACAAATTGGAGTCTAATCACCTAAACCAATATTTAAGAAAGAGACCCCATTTAACCTATGAAACACTTATTATAAGTTTATTACTTATTCCTGATATTTATATATCTGCATCTACATTTATCTCAGGTACCCCACTTTGAAATTTGGAACCACTGGAACACTTGGATTTGCCATGTGAACATATTCACACAATTGGCAGAAACTACAGATAAAATATAGACAACCTCTACTTAAACAGAGTTCCACAGTGGCTATTCAAAATCGCTTAGCAGAAGGTGCAATAGACTTACAACATACATAATACTGAGATCATCTAGTAGATATATTAGCAAACAAATTTGACCTCTAACCATAATATCAAATTTAAGTAAAGGTATATATAATGAATGTGATTTTCCAGAGCTTTTATAGAAATAAAATATTGGCATTTTCTCAGAAAAAGTATTGTTAGATATAATTTTAGGGTATTGTCATTTGATCATTTTACCCAATCGCTAACTAGAGAGATTTTACCCAATGTCCTAGTAATAATTTTAGATGTTCTTCTAGAAAAAGCTAGTGAGAAATTTTTTTTTCCAGTCCTTGTTCCAGTATTCACTGTTCCTCTAAGGAGAGCTTTATTGTTTAATCTTTGGTTTTACAAGGACATTTTCAGATTTAATCTATAGTATTCACATTGAAAAGTCTGATAAAAGGAAATTTGTAGCCAGCTCATTGCTTAAGATGTAAAGATTTAGTCAAATCACCAACCTTTCAGAATTTTATGCTATATAGAGGGACAGATTTTTAATGTCTGGACATCACTGTCAAAGTAGCATACTGCTTACATCTAGAAACTTCTCTCTATTGAAGCACTATCTTTTCAGAAGTGCAGGAGAAAGCTGGGGCAGTAGCGGAAGTCAAGCCAGACAGGAGAACAGGCAGGTGCCTGACTGGTGAGCTCTGAAAGGAAGAGCATGGAAAGGTTGGAAAGGATCAGGACAGAGGGGCATTAATCCTGAGGACAGTGAATGAAATTTGATCGAGTGTTTAGCGTGGAGGAGGCACATGGACTGGAGATGAAAATAAATGAGCTAAAAAAAAAATTTGCAAAGACGTTTAATGAACACTAAGGAGAAAGCAGTATGTCTGAAGAGAGGCTAGGCCATGGAGAGGAAAGGGAAGTTTCAGAATCGGCTGCTAGCTAGCTTCTACGTTTATTTTTCTAACTTACATTTCTCTCACATCCCTTCAAAATTCAGATATTCTTTAATCATTAGTGACTTGTGTTCTCATCTCTTGAGTATTCCTCAGACCTTCAGTACACCAGCTTCCAATGTCCCCAGCCTCAGGCAGATTCCTGGTGGTCTTAGTAAAGCACCTCCTAGCACTTTTCCTAGATGAGCACATTACCAGACTCTGAGTGTTAAGGGTACTCTGGTCTCCTGGAAACAACCTAACTCTAGGCTACTACAGTTTTGGCTACAGTTCTATAATCATCTCTATGCACCAAATGACCTAGTTAACAAAATCCCCTTCCTTAGCAGGAAGTATCTGTCATCTTCAAATCAGTTATTCAGTTGCCATTTTCATTCCTCTGGATATGTCCTGCATAGAGAAGTGGACCACACCCTGATTAATGAACTATGCAGATGGAAGTGAACAGAACAGTAATTCTAACCATCATGTGCCAATACGGTATATTGGTTAAGCTGCCCAGGTTTAAACCCCACAACTGCCCCTGACTGCCTATAGGTCCTAGAAAAGCTCTTGATCCTCAGCCTGTTTCCTCATCTGTGGCATGGAAATAATAAATCTTCCTTTATGGAGTTATTAGAAAAAAAAAACTGATGCAGGTAAATTTTTTAGCATGATGCTCAGTGGATCACGCTAGTGCTCTTCATCTGTGCTGAGAATCTAAGCGTTCAGCAAAGGACCACAGTTCTTTTCAAGAAATTATTTGCCTTTGATGGCAGCATCAGTTTGCTAGAGTTGTACACAGGAGCTGACAGGAATTATCAGGCCCTTCTTTGGCAAGAGAATCAGCAAGAACAGTCACAGCTGTGGAAGGCCAGGGTGTGAGAGCGATTACATTAACAGCTCCCCTTTTTGCTCACATTAGGCCACACATGCAAGCCAAGTCCTTTATGTACCACAGAAAGATGTGCAGAAATACTTTGCAATTAACCTAGGAAAGGGTGACAACTGACAGCGTTGCTTGGCCTTTAAGATACCACAATGCGGCTTGCCAGTATAGGAGAAGTATAACAGCAAGAATTTGATCTCTCTCACTGTCTCATCATTGAAGACATCCCCCCTCAAAAAGTGTGCTGTGGTATCAAATCTTTTTATTAGATGAGGGAGATACTCTATATAGGAGTTCAGGAAAAACACCAACCCTTGGGATGATCCTAGAGTCTGAAAGGCATAAAGAAGTTAATTGTACCTATCCATTAAGTGCATTCAGAAATAGCAATAGTTTCTCCACAGATTCTGTGGCACCATCTCTTGTTTCTAATACATTTGAAAGTAAAAAATCACTCAATGAAAGCTCGATTATCATTCTTCAGCAGAAATGAAAGATAAAATGAACGTTAAAGTAATTAGTTGAAAGATTTCCACCCCCACAGACTGCCTTCCTCAGGGAACCCAACTTGTCAGGGTCAGGAAGACAGGAATGCTGACAGGAAGTATGGACTGGACTGTGGAACAAAGGCAGGGACTTTCATTAACACATTTTGGAAGTGAGGAACTGTGGCACTGGGGTATTCAGTAGGAAGCAGAATTTTCGGGGAACAAATGGCTTGATTTGAGAAACCACTGGAGGCCAATGTTATACAAGGTCTCAGAAATTCCATGCATAGCATAGCACTTGTACAGTTTCTTAGACCTCCACATTTTGTCCAGAATTAAAAATCTGCTTTATGAGAAAGTAGAGCTAGGACTTTCAAAGGGTAAGATTATTTTTATGGTGTAGACTGTTTCTAAGGAAGAAAAAGAATAGGAAAAGCCCAAGATTAATTTTGATGGGTAAGTATCATGAAGACAAATATTTTCTGCTTTTTTTACTTTTGCTTCTAAATTAGTCATCTTTCAATTCTATTTTTAATCTCACTCTTCAGTGGCTACTTATGTCAATTTTAGTTCATTAATGCAAAGAGGCAAGATGAAAGGTAGTCACTAGTTCTTTCAAGAAGCAATATCTGGATGTTTGGATCACAAATACATCTCTCACTGAAAAAAAAAAATTAGAGTCTAAGGTTAGCTTGAAAAAAAAGTTCATTCAAAGGGGAAGGATGCCCTTTCACCATTTCCCTGTTTCTCAGTGATCTTTTCCTTTCATTGGAAGAAAAATGACAAGTAGCAAAATGTATTTCCCATGTTCCAGTATCATTCCTGTTTACTAGATTGTTCCAAGCAGATCTATGCGTTCACCTGGGGAAATATAACCCAGAGGTGACATATACTAGTTGTCCAAATGTTTCTTTGGAGAATCAGAGTCAGAAGACGTAGGAAAGGTCATTTATGAGCCTTGCGTTGAGCTCCCCCTCGCAGCCCACCCTGGGCTTGGGTGTCCACGCTGTCTTCTCTGAAGGAAGAACCATCATGCACATGGTAAATGGAGATAATACAATAAATCCAAAATAAACACTGGTGTTTTGTCTTCTGACAGCATATGAATGTGCAAGCATTAAGTTATAGGAGAAAAGGGGCTAATTTTAGATTTGTTCCTAGCCCTCTCCATGTGAATGGTGTCGCTGTGAGCCCAGCAATGAAGTTCACTGTGTTGTAGCAGACTGCGCAGTTCCTGAATGTGTCAACCCAGTCTATGAACCAGAGCAATGTTGTCCTGTCTGCAAAAATGGTAAGACCACACTGTATTAGCTTTCAAAGAGGGGATAGTGCAAAATAAAAATACTTCACCACTGCACACCATTCAATGCAAGAGCCCTATCACATCTGCCTGTGGCTTTTCAATAGGGGTGTGGCCGATTTATATTTTTATCCCAACTTAAAGTGAAAATAAACCAGCAATGGGTGAATTGTAAAGCTTTCCATCTGGGGAATTAAAGCTCTTCTACGTGGACATTGTTGTGATCCCTATTTATTGTTGATTTATAAGAAGGATACTAGAAAGAACACAGAACCATATTTCGTGGTGAGTGAATCTCTCTTGTGGAGGCTCTGAAGCATGTCACCCCATTTCATAGTACATAACCCAGAACAGAGAGGAGGATAAATGCCAGGTATTTTACTTTGGGCAGAGAAAAGGCCTTAGGTTTAAAGTTATCTAGTGACTACAAAATTCAATTATTAATACAATTAATTTAAGAAAGAACAGAAAGTTTAGGGCTTTTATTCTAGATCTTACTAACATAGGAATTTGCTCTCATAGTGACTGCCACAGAGGGGAACTGGATTGTTAAGATTATGAGTTTCTCTTTGGGCCTTATGGAATGGAGAGAATGAAATCCTAGAGTGTACTGGTCACCCAAAATCAAAGTGATGCTACAAAGGAGATAAAGCAGTCCCGTGAGTCCAGGACAGTCCACCGGCCGAGTCAGTATCACACGCCCCCTAGTGGCCATGCCCCACCAATCAAGGACGCCTCGCTGAGTCCCAGCTAACAAGTGCATTAAATAAAAAAGTGCTTGAAAAAGGTGGTTCTAACTCCTAACTAAGCTGAGGTTATTCTAACTCTCAATGAAGCTCTAGTTCCTCAAGTGCTCAGTGCTCGCCCCTTGGTTACGCATGGTCTGTTCTGCTTTTGACATTACATTAGCTCACCCATCAGTCCTTTGTGGAATTACAAACAGTGAGAGAAGTATCAGGTAATTAAGTTTTGGGCTTTTTTTTTTTTTAAAGCAGTTCTGTGTGTTTGTGTTTATGGTAATCACAATGTGTTGTACCTTCCCAAAGCACTTAAGAAACCTCATGACCATCTAGAAGCATAGTTTTTACTATTTCTGATCAAGAAACCTCATGACCATCTAGAAGCATAGTTTTTACTATTTCTATCTTGAAGTTGCAGTTGAACTGGTGTAACGGCTTACCTGGCTTCTTCTGCTTTTTATCCCTCTCATCCAATTGACAGTGTCTTCTTTCCAAATAATGACAAGTGTTTAGTAACCATTGCTCTAACTTATAATTGGGAGTAAACATCCTCCTGTAATTCTAACTTCTCTAAGTACATACAAAAACATCAAATTTAAGACTTTATATTTTTAAAGGACTTGGAAGAAACAGGAAAAGGTGCATGGCAAAAAAAAAAAAAAGACAATACGCTGTTTTAGTGTTTGAAAAATAGGACCTCCGAGGACAGACTGAAGGAGTTAGCATAATTTGTCCTGGAGAAGAGATGGCTCAGGGGAGACCTAACTGTCATCAAGTATATGAATGGTTAGTCTGAAGTAGTAGAAGACCTGTTATTTTTCATTTTCTCCAAGGACAGAAGGGAGAGAAAAATCAGCTACCTAACCAATCTTCAAAACTAGGATAGACAAGTCTTTGACTGACAACTGATTTTTTTTTTTCCCCAGAAGTAACTGAACAGGTCCTGTTAGATCCTCTCTCTTCCCTAGATGGCCCTGGTTAGCTTTGTTTTACATTGAGGGAAAAGACAATCATGTTTACTCTTCAAAACTCATGTAGACAAATAGAATATTCATATAATTAAATCACACTGGACCATATATTGATAGTAGAGGTTTTAAGCATACACCCACTACATCACCCTAGTTAGCCCACAATGAGGCCTTTACTCTCTCCAAAATTAACATCTCCATAAAATACTGAATCAGCTACTATAAGCTAGTCCTGTTTAATTTGATGCTGATGCCACACAAGATTACCCTTTATTGTGTGCCAGAGTTGATATTTTTCTTCAAATAAAACCCTTTTTGTACAAAGAGAAAGAAAGATTGGTTGAATTTTAGCTTTTCAGTTAATTAGTTAACTAGTTAGTACTCTGTTTGTATGGCCAGTAACTATATGTTTCATGAACAAGGTATATTATGTTAAGTCTAACTTTTTATTCATGAAGTACTATAAAACAATGACTTCTGTTCTCTCCACTTCCATACAAATATTTTGTTTTTTAAAGAAGAGAAGTGAGATTAAATTTAGAATTATTAGGAAGACTAGCCCACTGTAATAGAACATTATGGCACATTATTACTTTTATTATTGAATGACACTAACATGTCACTTGTGCCTAAAAGGTAAAGTATAATCATTATCAAAGAAAAGCTTATCAAGGATTCCTGCAGAATCCTTGTGAACGCTTATGGCAGCAGTATTTTATGGAGAGGGCCAACTGAGTGTCGTTCTTGCTTACTGTCCATGTAAGCCAACCCCAGAAAATAGCAACAGGTGACCAGTGTAGAAGAGCTGGGAGTCAAATAGATGTATACTAAGACAGATATAACTATCAATAGAGTTATTGTGTCTTGCAAATTTAAGAAACTGTTCTATCTCACCCTATATGTTGAGTTAATTTACCTATTATAATTGGCCCTCCCTGGTGGTGCAGTGGGTTAAAACACGGCACTATGGAGCTATCAGTAGCCACTGCAGCACAAATTTGATCCCCAGCCAGGGAGCTGACCCACATGGCACTGCAGACCTCTCCTGTCCTGCCTGCTGCTCCCCTCAACAGTGTATTTCTGTAGATCTGCCAGTTCTCCCCATTCTGTCTCTGGTGAGTCCTCTCACCCCTTATCCAGCCCCTCTGGCCTATAACCCAGTTATTGTATATATAAATAAATCTTTTTAAAAAAATTTACCTGTTATAATGTAAATTCTTTTTTAAATTTTGAAACTATTTTCTGAGATAAAAAGAAACAAAATCTACTCTTCAAGGTGGTGTCAGGAGGCTTTACAGTGTAAATAGTTGTAACACTTTCTCCATTTCTTAAATCTTCATAAATGTTGAAAATTTTCAGTTTACATAAATGCTGATTATCATGGCTGTCAGATATTTTCCTTTTACATACAAAGATTGATTTTGCTATCTTCCTGAATTATAACTTGCCAAGAGCACAAGATATAAAGTGAAAATTTAAAGCAACAGAATTTCCCGTATCTAATTTTAAAACTTAATATTCAGCTAATACAAAAATCCTTGTTCTATGATTATTTAAGAGCAAAGAATGTGATATAAGCATATGTGTATAGTTTTTCCAGACAGTTTTTTACCAATGAAAACATAAAAATTTATTTCTGAAGATAATTAACATTATAAAGTACACAGTCATTGCCCAATATAGATGATACACTCTCATTCTCTGTAGCATAATATGTAAGAATAAATTTAAGGACATACTTCTACAAGTTTTCTCTAATGATGTAAAAAAAGAAATGATGTTTTTAAATTTCCTGGGTTCAATGATTGCCTCAAACCAGAATTCTGATACTTATCAAAGAATATAGATAAGTCATAAAATATATTTAAGTTACTTTAGGAGCAAGGAAAAAACTGTCAATTTAATCTGAATAAAGGGAAAACATTAAGTAAAGACTGAACAGTATATTTGAGTAGGAATGGTAGGATTGATGTAGGAATTCACTCTTTTAAAAATATTAAGCATTTGTTTCTCCCACTTGTATAAATTTGCAAGAGTTAGCAATTCCAATGTTTTCCTAAAAAAAATATGACATTTCCAGGCTCTTTTCTTCCCTCAGCATTGTGTTATTTTTAACTATAGTTCAGCCCCTGGCCTTTCCATATAAATTAATCAAACCTCTTTATGGTTTTTGTTTGCTTTTACAATATGAAAAAAAAAAGTATAGAAAGTTTTCCTTAGCCAGATGCTAGTTTGGAGTGTCATATAAATATTTCAAATACTGAGAAGCTGTCCATCCATTATGCCAGGAAAATATTTGATTAATCGAGCATCCAAATGTCTAAGCTGCATTTTTTTGTATTTCATCAGTTGATATTTTATTGTCGATATGTCACTTGGATACACAGACAGCAATTATTCAAAGTTTAGAGGGAAAATTTACTTCATGAAAAGTTGGGATACATAGGAAACAAGTACAAGATCTTCCAGACACATTAGGTGAGGAGTTTTCATCAACTTCTAGCTGAATTGAAATTCTAAGCCCTCATCAAATATTCCATATCCATTAGTATTTTTTATTTTAGTAATGATATAAGTACAACAGGAACTAGACTAGCCAAAAGGACAAATCATAAGTGACAACAACTAATGGTTGAACACAAACAAGAGTGACAAAAAAAGACCTTTATAGATGTCAAATGCTTAGTCACAGTAACATATTGGGGGGGGAAAAGTGATATATAGAATTGCTTATATCTCTAATAAATAAAGACTGCCTTGAAATAAATAAAACTAATTTCACAAGGAAAAAAATGGGCAGAAGATACACAAAAGAAATACACAGAAGAATAAACATATCAAAACATACTCAACTCCACCAGGGTTAAAACAGTACGATACCAGTGTTGTATTAGTAATATTTTGTGATTGATAAAACTCCACATTGGCAAAGATATTAATGAGCTTTTTAGCTGTTGGAACAACTTCATGAAGACATTTTTCTACAGAAATTTTCATATAACTTTAAGTCAACAATTCTGCCTCCTGTGTAATGTCCTGCAGTCATGCATTAAGTTTTCAGTTTTACAGTGAAAAGTTGGGAGAAAGTCTAATTGTACTTAAAATAATTATATGTAATGCAAACTTAAAAACGCTCTATTAATATTCTTTTCTGCTATGATATATTGTAAAATAAGCAAGGCCTATATAGTAGACTATATATTCAAGTAATATATATTTAAAACATTTTTATGTTTAACTGATATACAATTTTAAATAAGTACTAAATCTGTATGGTCCTAGGAAATGGGTTAAGTGGATATGCAATAGAACATTAATGATTCAGTGATTCATTTTAAGGAATGCATGTAAAAAGTTAAAGGGAGAAGAGATAAGAACAAATCCCTTTAATCCATTAAACATTATAGATTAATAAAAATAGGAAAGTAATACAAAAATTACTGTCTCACTAAAACCAAATTAGATTATTTTTAAACCCTTTTTCATTATTTTTGTAGGTGGAATAATGACAGTTCTGGAAGAATACACAGCAAATTTTTAGCAGTGATCCAGTGATCAGAAGAGTAATTAAAGAGTAGAAGTGAGAAGGTAGTAGCAGTGACCCTTGGCTTTTTATTTCATGGATCTTTTTATTGTCTGCTTTATTTCAATTTTCAAAAAATATTACATTTTTATAAATTAGAATTTTTTTACTTCAAAGGTTTCATAAAATATTTTGATATAATTCTCTTTTCTCTCAAAAAGAGAATTATTTTTTTCTGAAGTAAACTATCAATACAAGCTACAGATTAAAAAGAAACAAAGGACAATTTTACTTAAGATTACCAATGGGAAAATATTAAAATGCAATTACAAATCCCCAACTTAAAACTATTAGGTTATGAAGTTGAGAGAGGGAATGGACTTCATACATTGCATGCTTGTGTAATGTATTCAAACACCAGTGGGTCGACAGCAGCATTCTTCTGTCAGGCACATGAACAGTTATTTCTACAACAAAATATATGCTAATCCAAGTCTCACATTTTCTCAGGGTAAATTCAATCCCAACTGAGTTTTGCTATGAAAATTGTGAAAAAACATGGGGTTTTCAGATATTGTGCAAAAATTACATCATTTTTACATAGTAAAGTATATCTCCCACAGTCCCAAAACAGAATCATGGTTCATAGATAAACAGTAAAGGTAGTGTCAATAAAATCTGGCAAAAGAAAGATGTCCACTATTATATAAAATTTCAGATATAGCAGGTAAGAACTAAGGAGGGAAAAAAAGAAAATTTGGAAATAAGGAGGTTAATCTGTTGCCATAAGCACATGATATAATTGCATGCTTGAAAAATCCAAGAAAATTACTGTTGCAAAGAGTTTAGTAAGATAACAGGATGAATTTTGAATGTACAATTTTCTCTCTCTCTCCCCCCCTTTTTCAATTAAAAATGCAGTGAGATTAATAAAAAAAAGTTTATAAGCATATTTAACAGAATGAAACTATATGCTGTAACTGCATTTCAAACCAATGGGAAGAATGATGATTTGGTATTGGGAAATGGTATTGGGAAATTTGGATAATTGTCTAAAAATCTTTTAAGTCTTGCCATATCTCAGCTCAGGGCAAAAAATATTTCCACAAAAACTTAAATGTAAACTATAATTTAAAACTGCACAAAAAGAAAACTGGGCAATTTAACTTATAATCTTGAAGTGGTTAAATTTTAAAGAGAAGAAGAAAAAAAAGATATAGCAAACAAAGCAAAACCACTATAAATAAATTAAAAGGCTGGAGGGAAAAATCTATCTTCTATACCTTCTATTAATTGCTCAGTTATACAAAGAATTTAAAAAATATTAAGGAAAAAGACCAGGAACTCTTTTTATATATATATATATATATATATATATAGGTCGATACATTTCAAAACTCTTCACATAAAATGAAACAAAGTTACAAAGACATAGAAAATTTTTTCAACCACTTGAAAAAGAGGAAAATGCAAATAAAAGTTTGATATAATTTTACTTACAAGTTGGAAATAAAATCCAAGAATTAAGTAGCCTACTTTATTGTTGATGCTGTGGCAAAATACTTTAGCACCAACCTTTCATAAATAAATATTAACATTGAGAGAATATCCTGTTTCAAACCACGCGATCTGACCATTATTTTTAAAGAAAGACCAGATTTCTAAACATAAAAACTCAAATTTGTTATGTTACTATTTCTCTAATGACGAATTAGAAATCGTATCAAATTTTATATCTGACTTTTTTTGTGCAAGAAAGGATAGAAAAATAATGTATTCAGTAAGACTAGGGAATTAACCTACCATAAATGTTAAAATGATAAATATGAGCTTTAATAATATTACAATAACAAAAAATAAGTCAAAAGTTACCCTCATCTGTATTACCACTTACTGTACAATTAAGATAAAATCCAAATTTTAAATGAAAGATTATTCTTGAGTTATATCATGACGATTAATCATTGTTAAAAAGTGAAGTGACACTTGTCACTTATCCATTCTATTTTAAAAAAATCTTCATTTGGATTTCAAACCTCAATCTAACTAAGGAGCTTAAATGTAGTATAAATGTCCTCATGATAAGGAAATTCCTTATAAATATAAAAGCAAATAAGGAGTACATAGATGGCAAAATTGAAAAGCAAACTATGTAACATGTAATTTTATCCATAAATTTCTTCATAAATGAAAAGGAGATTGTGTCTAATTTGTGAAGTTCCATGCCCAAATACTCAGTGTTCTATATTCCTTCAAGGGTAATCAAAATATGTGAACCTTTGATCTAGCAATGCTTCTTCAGAAGTTTATCCAAAAAGTAATCAGACTATTATATAAAGATATATACCAAGAAATGTTTATCCCAGAGTTTGCCTATAACAGCAAAACCTGAGAAAATCTTACTAGTAGGAAAACATTACAAATGATATGACAGAAAAAAATTAAGAATATCTGCCACAAAAGTATTTATGTTCAGAATATATTACTAAATTAAACTAGTGAGCCTTAGGTGACCTGTACGAGACACTATTTTTGTTAAAAAGTAGATATATTGCACATAGATACATATATTGGAAATAGACTTCAAAATATTTATGGTACTTAACTCTGGAAAATAGACTAATGACTGATCTTTAATTCCTGCCCTTTGCTAGCCCATGTATTCTAAATTTCAGGCCATAGACATGTAGTAACACTATGATTTAAAGTTACTATTTAAAAGGGAAAAAAATTTAAACACTTGAGTTTTAACTAGTGTAACTATGAGATATTTTATAAATCATTTGGAAAACCTCATTGCCTGTTTAAATATCCATTAGGGCAATTGTTAAAATACTTAAGAATATCACTTTTCATTTTCTTGAAGTTACTTTGCAAAATCAGCCTTTAAAGTTTGAAAATTGGGTGAAAAACTTTTACCTTAATTCAATACATTCTCACTCCCTCTTAGGTAGACAATTAGGAACAAGTAAAACAGACATAAAACACACTGGAGATAAAAAACATTGACAACTAAATATATCTATTTGCCACAGAACTCTTGAAATAGATCATGATGAATGAACATCCTATGAAAGGCAGTTTCTAAGTCTGCATTTTATTGATGGTAATAAAAGGTCAGAATTACCATATTCATATAAAGCAGATGTCAAAACAAAGTAATTATAAATAGCTATTTTAATGATCCAAAAACAATAATTTCCTATTGCTTTCATAAAGCAGCCTCCAAAATATCAAAGGAAATATTTATATTTATGTTGTCTTAAACCAACAGGATTCCCTCTTAATTCATGAGCAAATTAGATTTCAGAAACATGATTTTATGATGTTGACACAATGAAAGTTAATGTCACATTTGTTTCCTGCTAATGTCTTTTCTTTAATTATCAAGGCTACCCGGTCTTTCAGAAAATATGAGGAGAAAGGTCAAAAAGGGTTTTCTCTGTGATTTCCCCTCAACATATGGAAAATGACTGGGACTTTTTTTTTTCTTTTAAATAAGCTTTGGAATGTTGACTCAGGTCCTTTCACAAAGCACACACATCCTCCCTCAAGAACAGATACAATATGAAGGCACACACACTCTCAGGAGTAAAAAGTGCCATCTAATACTTTAAAGCTCAGAGTGCCACCTCACAGGGTACCTGAAACCCAGCGGAAGAGTATTGAACATACATGCCCTGACTGTTTTGCTCCTAAATGTTTACAAAACCACAAAGACAATCTGTCTCAAAAACATCTAGGCAGAGTGTTGCACCTCCCAGAACTGGTCATGAATTTCTATTCTTATTCCCATCTTCTGTGTTATTCTTGAGCGTCTCCAACTGTTCTTAGAAAAATACTGCTGACTTACAGGATTGTAGAACTTGCTAATGACCACCTTTGTGAACTGTGGATGACAACAAACCGGTCCATTGGGGTCACTAACATGCACCTTGGGTGTTGTATTTGATTCTGAGAGTAATTAAGTGGACTGAACTGACAGCGAAGCCAAGACATTCATTCTTGACTAGATTCCTGAACTCCTAAAATAGTTTCATGACTCCAGGGAGGCTCCAGTCTTTGAATACATGAAAGCCTCTCTAAGGGTGCAGCCTGCTGTTTGGTGAAGGATGGTGGGCCCATAGTGCCCACAAACTCTTTCTCACACATCCTAGATAACCATGTAGTTTTCAGAAGCCCCCAAGACCAGCAGGTCACTGCTGACAATGCAGGCTTAAGTTAAGGCAGAAAGTTGCATCAACAAACAACCTTTCAGGGGTGTGGCCGTTGGGAAGCTCCTTTCACTGCTTCCTGTCATAGCATCACCTGGCAATTCTGTGGAGGCCCAAAGCCAACTGTCTACCTCACCAATTAGTGTAAGCCTTGTGCACAAGCTGTCTCATTGTAAATGTTTCTTGAGTTTGAATGTGAAAAGCCTTCAAACGCACTTGAGCAAAATGAATCTTGAGGATCTGCAGGACAGATCACATCTTCTCAGGAGTTTCAGAGGCCCAGAGTAAGTCTCTAACAGACTCAACCCTCAGGCACAGACCCCCAGAGACACTTTCTTACATATACGATTAAACTTACTTGGGCCTCTGGGTCCCCCTTTTACTGGCAAAGATGGGGCCTAGAGCTCTGGGTGGTTTTGAAAGGACCCTAATGCCTCCTGGGCCTTACCCTCTGGCTTATGACATTTAGGACTAACTTTTCCTCTCATCTCAATCTCCACCAGAAGCCCACAACTACCAGGCACCCCTCACCCCCTGGCTCTGACTCTCATATAGTTCTGGGAGCTACATGGTTAACAATGCAAACTACCAATTTCTCTTCCTGTTTACTGTTCCTTCGTTTTCCATCACACCTACTGTTATCTAAATAGTATGCAGTATAGGTATTAGTTGCTTCTCTCTCCTCCTTGCAAGTGTAAAGTCTGGACAGACATGGACATACCTGTTCAGAGTTGTATTCCACTACCTATGTTATTAAAGCAACTATATATTTTTGAATAAGTGGTGATAAACACCCCTAGTACACCTTTGGAAGAACTACAGCTAAAAAAAAATCAAGAAATTTGATTCCTTCAGTGAAGCCTGTGTCTTCCATTGCATAGAGAAGTGCTCTCACATGGGAAGTTCTCAGTGCATTGTGCAGTGGGAAGGAGGCAGAAGCTTATCAGATTTCTTTCCTAATTAACTTTGATGTTGGTTAACACTAAGATCATGTTAAATATATATATTGATTTTAGGCATAGAAAGGTGACCTAGGAAAGATAGCCTGGTTGCCACAATAAACTGTTTCCATTTTTATGTTTTACTGGTTCATTTCTTTCCATAGACATCTAAAGCTTCTTTTCACTAGGAACTGACTACGTGGGCCACTTTAGTGCAGAATTAATGCAATATGATACCCTAGTTCTTATTATTAACCTTAATGATATATTTTATCTGACAATAGGGATCAGGATCCTTTAAGAGATAAGGATCCATCAGTAGTGACCAAGCATGTGTGATTCGTCAGTCCTTAAAAGAATCGCAGACATAACGTGAAGACATAGAACAAGTTCAGAGAATGTGATTTGATACCAGGATGGAGAGAGAAAAACTAATTGTGGGAGACAGTATTTAATTCTAGACATAAAATTGCATGGCCTGAAAAGAAATCAGAAATATGGGCATAAAACAGGGACAGAGGAGACTTGCTAATTGATCTTTTCTGGCATATAGTGATTGGGAAACTCTCCAAGGACTGCCAAGGCCGAGCAAGAAGCCCTTGCTATGAGACCTCTGATATTTAAATGTAGCTGTGAGCTGCTTCAAATCAATCTATCAGAAATGTTAAACCTCTTTTGAAACATATTTATGGTTGGATGCCCCTCAATTGAAAAAAGGGAAATAGGAAGTCTTTGCATGCATACTTATTTTGCTTACACGGGCTTCATTTGTAAAAGGTGATAGCACAGAGCAGTCATAGATGCTGCTGTTTGTCAGGATAGATAGCCAGCCAGCCCTGAGTCCTCTCCTTTCACCCATCACTTTATGTGTTCTGCAGAAAGGTCCATAAGGCAACACACCCACCTTCTGCAAGGCTAAGCTAAGTTAGTTTCCAACATCATTAAATAACTAAATAATTGGCAATGTTGCATCCAGATCTTAAAAGCTTGCCTCTTTGCCTCCAATTTTGAAAGCCCTCCTGGCTCCAACTTGCTGTTTGGGGATTCAACATGAGGATATAGAACCTAGGACTGATGTCATGTGCTTAAGATATGGAGTTCTAGGTATCTGTTTGCTTTGTCCTGATGCTTTGATTATTTCTTTAAGAAGTAGAGGGGGAAAGTAGCAGTGTAGAGACAGCATGCAATTCTTTCACCCAGAATTCCTGCAGGTTGATGGTTTAAATAAAATTTAATTGGATCCTGTTTAACACCAAGTAAATACAATAATAGATCCGAAGCTGAGTGAGGTAATGAGCCCTCTATGGAAATCAGTCCCTGAGATATGTTAAAAAGCTGTTCACCATCAAAAATAGTAGCCTTTCTAGTATGCTGACATATATACATCTATACACATGTTCATAAATATTTTCATACTCATGATTCATGTCTGAAAGTTTCATTTAATGTTGATAAAAAGCTGAGGGAAATAGCTGAAGCATCAGATATTAATGATACCACTTAAGTTGCCTATACTTCCTTGGGTTTATCAGAGAACTCAGTTATCGAATATAGGTCCCATTAGTTTAAATGTGTATAGCAGGAAGATGCTACTGAAATGGCATATTCTGGGATAGGTCAGAATATGAGTAAGGAGGAATGCTAAAAGAATGGAATAGAAAGTAATATCTGCTAGTGATCGAAAATGAGGGAGGTAATCATCCCCCTATGGAAATCAGTCCCTGAGATATGTTAAAAAGCTGATCAGATGAAAAGTTGCCCTTTTCATCTGTGTTCTCGATGACTAGTCCAATGATGATCATCTAACTACCAAGGTAAGATAACTACCTTTCACTTGCCAAGCCCTTAGAAATTTGAGGCATTGTACAGATATTAACACATTCTGTCTTTATAACAATCCTATAAAGAGGAAACAATTATCATTTCTAGTTATCAGGGAAGGAAACTGAGGCTAAAGTAAATAGATTACCTCAGACTGATAGGCATCAAAGCCTACAGTTCTCAAAGGACAGCCCCAGGCTGGAAGCAGCATGATACTCTGGATATTAAAAATGGACATTTATGAACCCATTCTAAATCTATTGAACTAGAGATTCTGCGAGTAGGGCCTACCTTTCTGTATGTGCTCAAGCCCCATAGTGGAGTCTGATGTTCAAACTTTGAGAAGAACACTTCTCAAGAGCCTATCACCGAGTCTGTCCTGTTCCAAATGGGGGTAACTATATGTAGCATAAAAGCTAAGTAATTACTAGTGAATGGTATCTATAATAATGTTATACTAGAACAAGAGTCAGGCAAGGAGAGCTGTAAAGGGAAAGTCAGTCTGCAAGTGCCCTGGCGTTAAAGCAAGGTTGAATACGATGGAGAAATGCCAATTCCCAATATGGGTAAAAAAGTGCAACTGGTACAGGTAGGAGATAATAGGGAGATGAACTTCAGGTTACGCTGTAGACAATGTTCAGCCCTAAAGATATCCCTGAATAAGCAAAGCCATGATCATTGAATGCTGAATTCAGTTGATTTTAAAGACAACAAAAGTTGTTAGAGAAGATAACAAAGGAAAAGCAACACACACAGTCAGAGAACTCATTTATCTTCATCATGTTCCTCTTGACTCAGCTGTGGAGTAGTTATTTCATGTGAAATCTTTCTGGATTTAAGTTATAGTAACTATTAAGTTCATCTTATAAATTATACTTAGGAATATTTAAATCTTTAAACAGCCATGTCAAGGTCTTATCGACGTAATAAAGTCTACATTTAAAGCATATAGTTTGATATGGTCATAACTGTGGATCTACAAAACTGGAATAGTCCTCAAGATGGTGCCCATAGACATCACTCCAGGAATTGTCCTCCTATCTCTTTGTATTTCTTCCTTCTCTGCCTCATCCCATCCCAGGAACCTCTGGCCACCTTACCAAAAATCAATTTAAAGATTAAATTCAATTCAAAAAAAAAATAAAATTCAATAGCATTCTTCAAAGAAATAGAACAAATACGGCTGAAATTCCTATGGAATCACAAAAGAAAACCTTGACTAGCCAAAGCTCTCTTGACTTAAAAGGGGAAAAATGGAGGGATTTAATGTCCAGATTTCAAATTATACCACAAAGCTGTAATAATTAAAACAACATGGTTCTGGGGCCCTCCCTGGTGGCACAGCAGGTTAGAGCACTGCACTGCAAAGCTAAGCCAAGCTGTGGCTGCTTCAGTGCACGTTTGATCCCTGACACGGAGGTGACCCACATGGTGCAGCAGACCTCTCCTGTCTCATCCTCTGCTCCCCTCAGCAGTATACTTTGTTAAGTGCCTGTTCTGCTCCCCACTCTGTTGGTGAATCCCATGCACCACTAGCTATTCCCCAGTTCTGTATTCATAAATATTCTTAAAAAATAGAAAGAAAAATCCTAATAAGTCATCATAGGAGTACACTGGTGAACAATTCATCATTAAAAAAAAAACCATGGTTCTGAAACAAAAACAGACACACAGACAATGGAATTTAATTGAAAACCCAGAAATACAGTCATATATCTGTGACATCTAATTTGTGACAAAGGAGCAAAGAATGTGCAATGAATGGAACAAGGAATAAATGGTGGTGGGAAAACTGCCCATTACATGCAAAGAATGAAACTAGATTGCTATTCCTCACCATATAAAAAATGAACTCAAAATGGATAAAAGACTTGAACATAAGACCTGAAACCATAAAAATACAATTACATAGGCACAATACTCCATGGAGTACATCTCAAAAACATCTTTGAGGACTCACCCCCAGAAGCAAAGAAAATTAAGGAAAGATAAACAGCTAGGTCTACAGGAAGCTAAAAATGGTCTGTACTGCTGAAGAGACAATAACCAAATAGACAAACTACAAATTTGGGGAAAAAATTATTTGTACTCCATAAAAGCAATAGGGAACTAATATCAGGCTTCTACAAAAAGCTTACACAACTCATTTAAAAAATGAGCAGAACTAAAAAGACACTTTTCCAAAGAGGAAATGCAAATGGCCAACGGGTATATGAAAAAAAAAAGTGTTCAACATCATTTATAATCAGGAAATGCAAATCAAAACCACAATGAGATAACACCTCACAGCAAATGAGAATGGCTCATCTTAAAAAAAAAAAAAACTAGCAGCAACAAATGCTGGTGAAGATGTAGAGAAAAATAAAAACTCTTATACAACTGGTGGGAATGCACTCTGGTCCAACCACAATGGATTTACTAAAAATGGATTTACTAAAAATGGATTTACTGTATGACCCAGGAATTGCACTCCTAGAAATCTAGCCAAGGGCCCTCCCTGGTGGCGCAGCAGGTTAAAGCACTGCACTAAGAAGCTAAAGACACTTCTCTCCACCTACCCCGGAGGTGATCCATCTGGCGTGGCAGACCTCTCCTTTCCCGCCCACTGCTCCCCTCAGCAGTGTACTTGGACAATCTGCCTGCTCTGCTCCCCTACTCTGTCTCTGGTGAAGCCTCTCACCACCCCTGCACCTCAAAAAAAAATCGATCCAGAAGATACAAAAGCATTCATTCAAAAGGAAACCTGCACTCCTGTGTTTACTGCAGCACTATTTACAATAGCTAAGATTTGAAAACAATGGAAATGCCTCAGAACGGATGAGTGGATCAAGATGATGTGGTATATATACATAGTGGAATAATATTCAGCAGTCAAAAGATTAATTCATGCCATTTGCAGAAACATTAATGAAGCTAGAAGGGAGTGTGCTCAGTGAAATAAATCAGAAAAAAAAATATCAGAAGGTTTCACTTATAAGAGAGATGTAGAGAAGCCAAAAAAAAAAAAAAAAAGACAAAGCTTGAAAGCCAACTATAGACTGATGCATATAGCAAGAAAGGAAAGGGATCAACACAGGATGGAAGAACACAAGGGACTATGATGGTGGTTTATGGATGATGTAGTGGGTGATTTATAGGGACTACAGTTGAGAGGAAAAAATTAAATATTGGTCAAAAATTAATAACAAAAGAAAAATTTAATCAATAGAAAATATGTGAGGAACTGACTGAAGTTGTTCTTTTTTAGTAAGGATACCACTTGTTGAAAAGTTTAGTACCACTTGTTGAAAAAGCTTACTTTCCCAATGAATTGCACCTATATCTCTTTTTTTAAGTTGTTCACATATGCCCATTTATATTTCTATACATTCCTAACTCTCCATTTGATTCCACTGAAGTTGTTTTAGCTATCCTAGTACCTTTGTATTTTTATCTCAATTTTGGAATCAGTCAGTGTGTACATAAAAGCTCTATTTTAGTTAGCATTACATTGAAATTAGACATAAATTTAAAGAGATGATCACTATTTTTAGTCTTTCAATACATAAACATGGTATGTTTCTAATTCTTTTATGTACGTCACCACTATTTTGCAGTTTTTCAGTGTACAAGCTCTTCATATCTCTGGGAAGTTTATCATAAAGTATTTCATTTTTAATGCAATTGTGGCTAGCATCAACGTTCTTACAATTTTATTGCTACCAATTAGAACATAATTTGCTTTTTGTAGCTTACACTGGGAATTCTATTCAACTGATCATGTAATCATAAACACAGGTCAGTGTCTTCCTTATCTGTATGGAGGCTTCTTAGCTTTACTTCTTAATGTACTTGTTAGGACACCTAGCAAGTGTTGAACTGACATGCTAAAACACAAGTTTGCATAATTATTCTGGTTGGAATTAAAATCATCCAATTTTTTCCCAAACATAATTTTCTGTGTAGATTTTTTCATAGATGCCTATATTAAGTTGAGAAAGATCAAGGATAGAGATTACATTTCGTTAAAGTATTTTCCAGAATCTATTTAGACGTTCATGTGGCTTTCTTTTATAGTTAATGACCACATAAAATAAGTTAGGCAAATACTCCCTATTTTTCAATTTCCTACAAGAGTTCTTACAGAATTTGTGTTAATTTTCCTTATATTTGATAAAATTTACCAGTGATCTATAAGGTTATCGGAGCTGCTGTTATCTCAGTGGATAGGTTTTTAAAACAAATTTACTTAATAGATGTACTGTTATTTAGCTGAGTATTGGAAATTTGGGTATTTCAGATATTTGACCATTTCATCTGAGCTGATGCCCTTATGATTAGAAGATTGATAATATTATTCTTTTCATATCCTTTTAATATCTTCAAATTCTGAGTTTTTCTGTCTTTCTCATCATTGTTATGTACAGTTCTATTCTCCCCAAATTATCTGATGAGTTTTCAATCAACCTTATTTTCTCAGATAATCAACTTTTTAATTCACTGATTTTCTTTAATGTTTTCTGTGCCACTGATGTATGCTCTAGTCTCTTGTCTATTTTCTTCCACTTATTTTGGGTTCAATTTGATCTTTCTCCAGTTTCTAAATCTGGCAGGATCATTTGAAAACTTTATCTTTTTCTAACAGGTATTTTTTATATATACCATAAGTTATACTTAGCACCATTCACCAATTTTGATATGTTTCACTTCCATGCCACTACATTTAAAATACTTTCTAATTTTTCTTTTTGATTTCTTCTCTGAATTACAGCTTATTTATTAATAGAATGTGTTCATTTTCAAGTTTGTATGTTCCCCATGCATCTATTATTTCAAATTTACTTTCCCAAGAAAGAAAAATACACTTGTATTACTCATATATTTTATGAGTATATTATTTATTGATAAAAGTAATTTGTAATTAGGAATTATATCATCAGGATTAAATATATAACTACTTATTTAATGGTGAAATATATATTTTGGTAAATATAATAGGTACACCTGAAAAGAATGCAAACTCACTTGTTCAATAAATTCTGTAACCATTACATTAACCCGATGTGATTGCTCGTGTTGCTTAAACCTTTCATATTCTTACTGATATTACTTCTACTTTGTTCTATCAACTATTAAAAGGGATATTGAAGCTATTGATTATTTGGATTTGTCTTTTCCCTTAGTAGCTCTGTTAGCTTTGTTTCATTATATGCATTGGTATTTAGGCTCCATCAAGACTTTGTAAGTTGTCTCTTTTATTATTATTAAATGACATTCTTCACTTTTATAGTCATGCATCACTTAATGCCATTTTCTGCCTGTGACAGACAGTGTATGCAACAGTGGTTCCAATATATCATACCATGTAGGCGAGGCATAGTAGCAAGCTATTGCTATCTGGGTTTACATAATTGCACTCTGTGATGTCAGCATCATGATACAATACACTTTCTCGAAGGTGTCCCCAGTGTTAAGTGACAACACTCTACATTTTCTATTTGGTAATCTGTCCTAATATTACTAAAGCCAATCCAGCTTTCTTTAGATTAGTGTTAGTATGCTATATCTTATTCCATCATTTTACTCTTATCTAGTTGTGTTTGTATAGTCTTTTTCTTATAGGCAGCATAAAGTTGAATTTGGATTTTTAACCCAGTCTGATAATTCTTATCTTCTAATTGGGTGCTTAAACCACTTATATTTAATATGATCTCTGACCTGTGGTTAGGTTTAAATCTATTATATGGATTATTTTTTTATTTTTCTTTTTTCATCTCGTTTCCAGGTTATTCTCTGCCTTATTTTCAATTATTTAAATATTTTATGACTTTATTTTATCCTTGGTTATTTAAGCTATAATTATTTTGTTGCTTTATTGTTTTCTTTGTATACATCTTTAACTCATTATAGTTAATAGTGATATTATGCCACTTCATGTGTTAAGAATCTTATAATAGTAGGGCCCTCCCTGGTGGCGCAGCGGGTTAAAGCACAGCACTGAGAATCTAAAGCCGCTTGCGCATGAGTTCGATTCCTGCCTGCCCCGGAGGTGACCACATGGTGTGGCAGACCTCTCCTGACCCACCCACTGCTCCCCTCAGCAGTGTACTTCGTCGATCTGCCTGTTCTGTTCCCCACTCTGTCTCTGGTGAAGCCTCTCACCTCCCCTGAGCCTCTGGCCTGTACCCCAGTTCTGTATGCACAAATAAATAATCTTTAAAAAAAAAAATAAAGAATCTTATAATAGTATACCCTACTGACTTTTGTTAACACTGTGGTCATGAATTTTGCTTTTGTATATAATATATACTACATGATAATTATACCTTAAGGAGATGTGAGTCATAAAATAATATACCAATAGATAAGATATATGGGTAAATTTGTCCATTTTTTTCATTTCTTTTGTATAGATCAATAGTTTCATCTGACATAGTTCAGGATAATTTTATAATTTCTTACTGTGTGAATTTGTTAGTGAATTATAAGTATTTTATGTCTAAAAAGAACTTTTCCTTTTTTTTTTTAAGATTTCTTTGTGCATACAGAACTGGGGTACAGGCCAGAGGCTCAGGGGCAATGAGAGGCTTCACCAGAGACAGAGTGGGGAGCAGAACAGGCAGATGGAGGAAGTACACTGCTGAGGGGAGCAGCGGGTGGGTCAGGTCACCTCCAGGGCAGGCGGGAATCGAACTCATGCGGAAGCAGCTTTAGATTCTCAGTGCTGTGCTTTAACCCACTGCGCCACCAGGGAGAGCCGAACTTTTCCTTTTTTAAAGATATTTTCATTGGTAGAACTTTGGATTAAAGCATTTCTTTCAGGATTTTAAAGATACTGCTCTACAGTTTGTTTGTTTTTTTATTGTAAGATGTCAACTCTTACTTTATTTTTGTGAATATGAGATGTTTTCTCACAACCCAATCACTGGCTACTTTTAAAATTTTCACTTTGTCATTGTTTTTGTGCAATATGATTATTATGTGTCTTGATACAGTTTATACTAAAATTGTAGTGTGTGCTTCATTAACTTCTATCAACTGTGAGTTTATATTTTTTATCAAATTTGGAAATGTTCAATCGTCACTTCTGCAATTTTTTGTGTGTCTTCATCTTTGACAACCCTAAATTATACATGTATTAGAGAGCCTCTTGACCATTTCCTCACAGTCAAGCTTTTCCATCTTTTTTTTTTTTTAAAGATTTATTTACTTATTCATATGGAACTGGGGTACAGGCCAGAGATGCGGAGGGTGAGAGGATTCACCAGAGACAGAGAGGGTAGCAGAACAGGCAGATCAACAAAGTACACTGCTGAGGGGAGCAGCGGGCGCGTCAGGAGAGGTCTGCCTTGCCATGTGGATCTCCTCCCGGGCAGGCGGGATTCGAACTCATGCGGTAGTGGCTTTAGCTTCTTAGTGCTGTGCTTTAACCCACTGCGCCACCAGGGAGGGCCCTCCATGTTTTTTAATTCTCTATTCTGGTTTTTATTTTGCATAGTCTCTATTGTTACAACTCAAAACTTATTAATCCTCTCTTCCTCAATGTCCAATTTATAACTATATTCAATATACTCATTTATTGGCATCTATTCAGATTAGATTTATTCATTGTTTTTGTTTGAATGTCCGTGGTTTCTACATAATTTTTTGAATATATGGAATAAAGTTATAATTATTTTAATGCATTTTATGGTTATTCTAATTATAAAGTATAATTACTTTAATGCACTTTATGGTTATTTTAATTTAGTACCTATTATGTTAATTCTACATATTTTTATTTTTTATTTTTTCTCCTTACTATGGATACCTTCATGCTTATTCACATGAAAGGTAATTATTTTATTAAAAGCCAGATGTAAATTTTACCTGGATCTGTTCTGGACATTTTGTTTTTCTATAAATATGTTTTTAGGTTTGATTTAGTTCAGTTAAGTTACTTGGAGACACTAATCAATTTATGACTGATTTTTAATTATTGAGCATGACTACAACAGTGCTCGGTCTTAACAAAAATTATTTCCTTGCTGAGGGGAAAACTTTTGAGTTCTATACCCAATATCTTATTAAATCATAATGTTTTCCAGTCTGGTTGGCATTTTTCCCAGCCCTGTTCCTGGTGCGTCCTTTCTTGGCCTTGGGTAGCTTCCTCATATGCATATGCTCATCAATATTTAGCTGACTACCTGAGGAAATCCATCAGCAGGTCTCTGGGGTGCTATCTTTGGCAGCTGTCTTCTCACCAGCACTCTGTCCTCAAGACTCAAGCTGCCTTGATCTCCCAGAAACCTCAGTTTTCTCAACTCTAAGTCTCACTTGGGTTTCACCTCAAGGCACTATGGATTATAAACTCACAGAGCAGAAACACAGGGAAATCGTAGTTCTCTTTCTTCATATTTCATCTCTCTGGGCTCACTGTCCTTCCTTGACTAAAAACCAGTTCCACGTTTTGTATTTTTTTTCATGATTCCTAGTGGGGTGGTGTATGACCTACCTTTGTCATAACTGAAAGAGCATAGATTAATTTCAGAACTTGTATTATTTCAACAAAACTCAAGCTCATTTAGGCTCTACCTGTCACCATGATGCTGAACTATTCAGAGCTAAACAAGCTTAAACACTAATATATTCACTTACCCCGTAAAAATAACTACCAAGTGGCTAACACTCAGTGAATATTTAATACCTATGTCTCAGCCACTTTGTTATATGGTTTATACAGATTATTTTTATTCTCAACATGTTATACAGTTTGATATTTTTAATTTTACCTCTCATGTCAACAAGGGAAATTAGGCCAGGAATATGAGTAAGTGGCCAAATATTAGTAAATGAAAGGGCTAAATTTCAAATCCAATTTTTTATGATTCAAAGGATTTGCTATTTTTCATAGTGCTTGGCTTGTTTACCATCAAAGTAGAAACAGGACAATAAAATAATTTTTAAAGAATCAAAGAATTTTCTAATTCTTTCTCACTAAATAGAAATAATAAAACATGTCTAACTTATCTTTTTAAGAGATATAGCTGTCTAGTAGAATTTTTAAAGATTTCCTATATCAGCACAGAAAGAAAATTGATATTATAAAAGCAAGAGTGATAAAGTGAAGAGAATAAAAAGTAGTTAATTTTCACTTCATTTAATGCTAAATACTGAGGAGAGTTGATGGTAGGAGAGAAGGGGACCCATATATGCAGAAATCCAAGGAAAAAACTCAGAACAGGAAATTGGTTCATTTGACAAATTTCCAAACACAGCGCACGTAATCTTAAAGGGATCAAATGTTTTTGACTTAAAATATTTATTAAAAATTCATGTTGTGGACCTCCCTGGTGGCGCAGCGGGTTAAAGCACAGCCACTTCCGCATAGAGTTCGATTCCCGCCTGCCCCGGAGGTGACCACATGGCTTGGCAGACCACTCCTGACCCACCCGCTGCTCCCCTCAGCAGTGTACTTCCTCCATCTGCCTGTTCTGCTCCCCACTCTGTCTCTGGTGGAGCCTCTCACCACTCCTGAGCCTCTGGCCTGTACCCCAGTTCTATATGCACAAATAAATAAATCTTTAAAAAAAAATTCATGTTGCATGTAAGCTATTTATACCCAAATCTTGCTTTAAATAGTATAAATATATTTACATGGCTAAAAAAAAAAACTTTTCTAAGCTTCTATTAGTGTAATAATTGCATTTTACTACTGAACTGAACCTATGGTAGAAAATACACAATAATTAAAAGAGCTAATAGAATATTCTATGTATATTGTGCAAATAACTATCAAATATTCAGCCCAGCTAGCTCCAATATAATCCATACTATCAACCATAACCTTTATGAGAATGAGTCAGTTTCAGATTCATACTTCCTCACTAAAAGTGCTTTAAAGTCTCATGGCTACTGTATGTAAGAAGATGAAATGAAAATCTATAGAGCATTTGATATTGCTATATATCCTTAGGGATAGCAGAAGTAAAATAGCACCTTGAAAGGCATTAGAACAAAATAATAAATTCCCCAGAACTATTTTCTCTTCATTTTCAGTGATTTAAAATTGCCTACATTGAAGCAAAATGTAAACTTTAAGACTATTTCATACCTGTTGAAGAGAACCTCAGAAAGAATCCTGACTATATAATGAATACACATGCTATGGTTATTTTTCTTTATGGTATAGCTATAAAGAATAGAAATATACTGATTTTACCTATGACTTGGCATTTTTCAAGCACTCAAGTAACAAAGTCAAGAGTCAAACACATTAGAAAGAGCAGAGACTTTATCATTTAAACAGTTTACCTTTTAAAAAAAAAACTACATGGCAAAAACTTGTTAAGTGTAAGTCATCTGTAAACTACTTTTATATGTAAGACACTATAGTGAAAATGTGGATACAGGTGTGGATACCTCAAGCATAAGTATGGTTGCTCTAAGAAGGTTGGACTGCAGATTCTGGGAATCGATTATTCGCCAATTACTTTCTAGTAAATTTGAAAATCAAAGAAGAATGGAATTCTTAAACTGAAAGCAACCTCGAAACTGATTTGATATAAATTCCTTGCTTTGCACTTGAGGAAAAAAACACAAAACCCAAGCCTAAAAGGGAAGGTGAAGTGTTCAGAAGGCTATAACAGGAAGAGCTAGGGAAAGACTTCAACTTTGCTCACTTTTAGGGTCACATGTTTTAAGTGAAATAGATACATATTCTACTCCATGTGATATCCCTAAGGTATTTGTTGGTTTGTTTTCACTTAACAGGAGTGCTTGTACATTTTTATGACAAGTATTTTATAGAATTTAATTTGTTTTTATATGCCTGTGGGTGTTAAGTGCCAATCAAATGTCTCTTAAGGTTATTTCTGATTTTGCAAGTACATGTGCACCTACAAGTAAAAATATGTGGTTAGAATGTTAATGGCACCGTTTACTAAAGACTAGGCTATCTTGCATGCTAATAGGTTGGGAAACATCATGTCCTAGAGCTTACTTGAAAAAAATTTTTTAAACATTTCAAATTATTACTTGATTAAAAAGACCCCAAAATATTTTAGTCTTGAAATCCTAAAAAGTAATTGATGAGAGTTCCTTTTCAGCAACTATATCTTTCTGGTGACATGATTTATCATTGTCATGATGAATAATTTCAGAGCACAACAAAAATAAAAATATCAACTGTTTTGTGTACTTTACTGTTTAGGGAGTATTGAGCTCCTTCACCCAGATAACAGATATTTAATGAGTATGCACTCTGTGGTGGGCATTTTGCTAACTGCTAGAAATATGATAAGAACTTGATTCAATCTCTACCTTCAAGAAACTTCCAGTCTTGCATGAATTCAGGCAAGCAAACTTTCTAAGAGATGACTAATTTAAATATATATATATATATATATATAGGAAAAAGCCTACCAAGGAGAGGAAAAGTAAATAGCACTTGTAGACTTGTAGTCATTTTAATGATATTAGAGCTATTTAATCATAAGCAAATAACGGGGGCAATCTGTTGGTCCTTCTGTAGGCTATTTCAACCAGTATGTCCATTAGTTTGAACTCAGCAACAAAGATATTTTTTCATGTGATTAAATGTTTAATGTATAAATATATAATACATTACATATTGGGTTGATAGGTTATTAGGAGTTGACAGTTCAAATATATATTTGTACTATTTCCAACTCTACTTCCACAATGAGAAAGGAAAACATAGAAAACATTTAAGAATTAAAAACAAGTTAAGTATTAGATATTAAAGCCTAGGACATTAAGATAAGTGAAATTATTTAAAATTTTCTGTGATTTTGATTCCTTTTCTTCACTCCCACACTACTTATTTCTCAATCATCTTCCCTCTATTCCTCTGCCAGAATGAGTGACTTAATATAATTTCACTGAAAACACCAGCAGTTGAGGAACAATCTAATTCCAAATGATAGCATCTGTGATTTGTTCTGTTAGTTATTGGACTTTGAAAATACTGACTTATTTGGTTTCAAGGTTTTTACCAGAAAATCCATATAGTCGTCGGGAAGACATCCTACAGAAAAATAAAGTGTTCTCTTCTCAAAAATGAGTCAACAGAAATAGAAAATCAGCAGTAGCCCCCTACTGAGACAGTAGGTAGAGGACAGTGGGATATAAGGTCACCTGTCATAGTCACAGGTTCAGACCACGTTGGAAATTAAGGTCAAGGTCATACTTTAGTAAAATGTATAATCTTGACTACAAGGCATCTTTGTCTCCACAAGTTGAACTTTATTTTTAAAGTCTCTGTTAATGACTTCTCAGGGTCTCAGTAATCCTCTAGCATGAGAAAGACGACATTATCCAAAATGACCAGGCTCTAAACTGCATTTACACTCCCGAAAATAGCTGGGAAAAGAAAGCTTCAGAGGTTATTTTTAAGTCTCATTTGACTAAAATTGATGAATGACTGAATGAGCTAAGACAGGAATGGGTAATGTAGGCAATGTTTTATGCACATTAAGATGCTTAGGTTATAGGAAAGCAAATCTGAAAATGGTCGACTTTGTGTGTAATGTGGTTATTCATTGGGCAGCTAGGTTAGCTGCTGCACACATTTAACCTCATTTCATTTTCCCAGTAATCCTTTTACATATGGGCCTGAAATTTACAAATGTATTTATCATTGGATCACATGACTAAAAAATTGCACTCCCTGTATTCATCCTTATTTTCTGTCCAAAGCCCTTGCTCTTTCCACTAAACCACATAGCCATCATGTGCTCTATGAGCAGACTACCCGCTGAGATAATATCATTCATCATTCATTGACAAAGGGCTGACTGAACAGGAGCTTGAGGTTCTAGAACAAATGTGGAGGTTTTTCTGTTTTTTTAAAGATTTATTTATTTGTACATACAGAACTGGGGTACAGGCTAGAGGCTCAGGGGTGGTGAGGGGCCTCACCAGAGACAGAGTGGGGAGCAGAACAGGCAGATGGAGGAAGTACACTACTGAAAGGAGCAGCGGGCGGGTCAGGAGAGGTCTGCCACACCTTATGGTCACCTCCGGGGCAGGCGGGAATTGAACTCATGCAGAAGTGGCTTTAGCTTCTTAGTGTTGTGCTTTAACCCGCTGTGCCACCAGGGAGGGCCAAATGTGGAGGTTTTAATACTAGAAGATGTAATCTGCATTCTGTATTTAGGTTACTTTTTTTCCTCTCTGGTTGCCTTAATGAAGACCAGCTCAGTTGCACATGGAAACTCTGTTCCTGCTGACCTAAGTCAAAAAGTTTACCTGATTGAAAAATCCAAGAATACCTTGCTCTAGATCTAGGCAAATGAAAGGACTCAGACAAGAGCATTTAATTTTTTTGTCATTTTTCTGTTCTACATTTCTGTTAGTTGCATTTTGAGGCCCTTCACAGTGATAAGACATTTGCCAACCAGTTCATGCTTTCTCCTTTATTATGTCTACAACTAGCAGTGGAGGATGAAGGAACAGATCTTTGTGCAAAACACAGGCATGTGGTATAGTAATCTGATTTAAGATTCCTTAACCAACTCTCCTGATCAGAAGGCTGTGTGGTGCTCTATTAGTCACTGGAGACATCACTATTCCTGAAGATGGTCATGGAGAAAAGACTACTAGATTTGGCATGGTAATGAGAATAAAAGGAAAGGAGTGTTACATCCAGAAAAAAAAATTAATGTTTCCAAAAGGTTAAAAACATGACATCTCAACTACTTTTAAGAGTTATTAAGAAAACTGAAATATTTGCTACCAAAAAAGAAGTCTGTACTCATGCACAAAATTTAAATATATTTAAAAATAATATATTTTGAATAGTTTAAGCAAATGATCTAAAACATCATGATCATGCTTTTCTGTGTTAAACTCAAAACTGATGAATGAGAATCATCTTTGCCTACATGGAATCCTGAAGCAAAACAGCATCCAAGATAGGTGAAAGAGTGAAGAAACCTAGTAAACTGATCTTCTTTCCAATAAACTGGCATTCTCTCACCATGATGAGAAGGAAATGGCCACTAACCCTAGCTGATGCACTCTGGTTTTTCTGGAAAGAATTTACTGGCTCTGTTTTAAGGAAAATTGTTCAGGACTCAGAGCTAAGTCCATCTTTCAAGTCAATACATACTGCACTCACCAGGGTCCAGAAGGTGGTTTGAGTTTTCAGTGTAAAAAATACGTATGTAACACACCATCACTGGAGATCTACCTGGGCTTTCCAATCCAAGTCATGTCTCATGTTATCTCCACTTTTTATTAAGTTTCTTTTCTAGCAAATCAGCAGCTTAAAACTATTATACTTCAAAGTCATATTTCAAAAGTTCCTATTTGAAATATTCTGTGTTAACAACTTAACCAAACTTAACACAAACGCAAATATTAAATGAAAATTGGAAGAGTTCTAAGGCACTTGAGACAACTTGCCTAAAATTAATAAAATAAATGTCCATTCCAATCGTGTCCTAATGATTGTTACTGTTAAGATGATGATTAATGATGTCCATTATCTATCAACAAAATGTGCTTGACCTCTTCCACACATTAATCAATTTAGTTAAGATACAGTGAAGCTGCCTTAACAGATAAACCCCCAATTTTCAGTGGTTTAAACCAACGGTCATTTACTAGTGTGTATATAAAAGCCTCAACAGGTGTTTTTTTATTGGTGGATGACTCTTCCAAAAAGATTTAAGACCCAAACTCCTTATACATATTCATCAACTTGTTCATGGAACCCCAAGAAGGAAAGAATAGAGGACTGCTTGGGGGAGATTTACAGGCCATTTGGAAGTGGAACATTTCACACACACAATCACATGTTCACAACTAATTTCAAGAGAGGAAGAAAGGTAGGGAACTGGGATCTCATCTAATTTGGGGGAAATACATATGCCTGCCCCATCCAAGTTTAGAGAGGATTTAACCTACATAAGAACCTTACCCATGAGACAGCTATATTACTACCCCTTGGTGTTCTCAGTCACTGCATAACTTTCTTCCTAACAGCTCTTTCTAACCAGCATGTATAAAAAGTTTCAGGAGGAAAAACACTATTTGGATTTTTGTTTGTTTCAAACATTTATTAGCACTTCTTGGAACACAGTTTGAGAAATGTTGCATTTATGCCATCTCTTCATTGACTGTTCATGCAGAATTATATACAGAGATACAGCTAGTTTGTGCATAGTTTTCTTATGTACTGAGTTTGGCAAGAAAAGGACTCAGTTTTCTACCTGGAGGGGTGGGGAGGGCCTAGAAAAATTGGCCCACTATTCTTGTTTTTCCTATGCCCTTTGGGAAATGTGACGAAGGCCTTTGGCCATCTGTTTCCATGAACAGTCTAGTCTCTTTAACATGAGTGTAGCGTATGTTTGTTGATTACAAGCAGGTTCTTTGATACTATGAGGAGAGGACAATGATCAGACATTTCTCAAAAAATCACATGCCTGCCTGATAATTTTATCCATAAGGATAGTTTGTGGGTCTCAAACCCTGCTAAACCAGTACAACTCAGCTTTCAATAATATTTTATTACCATCTGCATTTCCTACAATGAAAAAGAAATTTTACTATCTGCGTAGAACTCAGGCCATTTGTCCTGTTTTGTAATACATAAAAGTTTGCCCATCTGTTAGCCTAAGAGAAGGGAGACAGGAGACAGTGATGAGGTTGCAGCATATGAGAACAGTAGTTCAATTCCATTAGCAGTGTGACTTTGAGTAAGTCACTTCATTTCACAGAACTGAGTTTTCTCACTTGCAAAATGAAGGTAGTAAGACTTACCCTGCCCACCTCCCAGATCTGTTTTGAGTGTTAAATGCAAGTAGAAATACTTTGCCAAATATGAATTTTTCGAAGACAAAACTGCATATTTGTAGGAAAATATTGCAAAACTTTAGTAGGGGGAAATACTAAATACTGTTATTGCATAGCTAAGACATTCGTTTTGTTCCCTGGTCTTTCTTTTTCAAAACCATTAAGGCCCTTGTATAATACTCAAGTGGTTTCGAGAAAAGTCTGTGGCAACAGGCTCACTCTCCAGTGCTACTTGTGTGACCTTGAACTAGCTCTTTAACCTTCCAGCACCATAGACTGCCCTTGTGAATTGTGGAAAATAATACATTGCTCATAAAGTAATTATGAGGATTAAATGAGATAACATAGGTAAAATGCTATTCATAGCACCTGGCACATAATAAATGGTGGCAATTGACTGTGTCTATTATCAGGAAGGACATGAGATGCTATTTACTTCAGCCTTGCTTCCCAGCTCCCCACCTGCTCAGGTCTGATTGCCAAAAAAGCTCAATGCCGTGCTAAGCGGGACAGAAATCTTTGATTCGCTGTGGAAATGGAGGAATACAGGGAGAAATGGAAATCTGTTTCTTAGGAAAGCCATTCTCTTGCTCACAGTGGTCTCGCCAAGGTCTCTGAATGAAGGCAAATTGCTTGTAACTATTCAGCAAGCTACTTACTGGCCCCCAGAGCCCTTCTTTTGAAAGCTTTATATTGCATGTGTTAAAGCCCTTCTTCTGGCTATTAGACTGAGACATCTTCCCAAAGAAATTCTCTCTTTGTTGCACATCAAGGGAATATTAAAAAGAAGGCTTCTGTTGAGAAGTTTCTTCATGAAGTTATAGAATTATAGCATTTTATGCTTAAAAGAACCAGGATGACAAATTTGAATACCTAGAGGGGCTGGGCCAGTAACATAAATAAGTGAAGAAGGGCCAGTATTCTCTTAGCACAAACTCTTGCTGTTAGCATATTCAAACCAAGGAGAGCTCCTTCATTTTACAAAGAAATGTGCTCTGTGTGTATTTTAAACCTATAGGTTGGGTTGGATGTTTTTTCCCTGCAGATGGAGATGTAAATACTACAAATTATATGCCTAAGAAAACCAACAATAAGGTCCTCCTTGGTGGCACAGCGGGTTGGAGTGCTGCACTGTGAAGCTAAGCCGAGCCATGGCAGCTTCAGTGTTAGTTCGATCCCCGCCCCTGGAGCTGACCCACATGGCACAGCAGACATCTCCTTGCCTGCTGCTTCCCTCAACAGTGTATTGTGTCGATTTGCCTGTTCTGCTCCCCACTCTGTCTCAAATGAAGCCTCTTGCTGTCCCTGTACCTCTGGCTGTACTCCACTTATGTGTGTAAAAATAATCTTTAAAAAAAAAAAAGTAAAGCAACAATAAGCATTTCCACTTACTAGTGGAACTAACACTTAATCCCATTTAGTCCCAGTGTTAGGAGAAGAATAGGGAGTGGTAGAGAATGAGAAAAATGGGAGAAAGTAAAAGCCACGTAAATGGATGCTCTGTTCTGATGTGGTAAGTTGTTGCTGTGTAAGAAGATGAAACCAGTATTAAGTCTTCCAAATTTTCCATGGAAATGAGTATCCGATTTTTAAGTAAAACCTCCAGATTTTTAGAGTTGATTCAGAAAAAGCTTTAAAACATAATGCAGGTCAACAAATAATATCTGTAGACCAAACAGGACTCTCTGCTGACAATCACTAAAGCCTCTGTGACAGAAAGGTAACTGTTTGCAAAGGAGGCTTAAGTGACTTCTCAAGGTCACATTGTTATTGATAAATCCACATCTGGATCTCCTGATCCCCAGCCCAGTAAATCAGTCTGTCTTCTTACATCTAAATCAGCCACAGAGTCATTGACATGAGAACAGAACAGAGCAACCAAATACGTGTGTTCTTATTCTTTCTTTTGCTAGATTTCTCCACTTTCTCAGACAAGCCCCTCCGTTCTTAATATGACAGTATTTCTCACACTCACAGAAAGCAATCTACTGCCTGAGAGCTAATGTCTTTGTAAATTTAAGGAAATAGACTGTAGCCAATATGCAGAGAAGTTTGCTACAAGAAATACATATTCCACTACTTAAATCAATATTTTCCATGATACATATTCAGAACAAATTCAAGCACATTCAACCTCTAGCTTGCAAAGTTTTTAATATGCAGTATGAAACGTACCACACATTGACACTCTGGTCAAAGTGATATTTTCCATGTAGCATAGCAACAGCAAACCTACTCATTTGGTTACAGATCAGGGCATCAAATGCCAAATATTAATGAAAAGAATTTTTTGGACACAATGCATCTAACCTTTCCAGTCTCATGTTCTGATACACCACAGGCTTCAACTAAAGAGATTACCTGTGGTTAGCTGGTGAGCTAATACCAACTAACCCAAAAGCTGTATGTCAGCAGGTACTGAATAGCAAGTTATTAGTAGTAGGGAAACAGTGATTAAAACCTGAGCTGGCCTCATTACATCCATAATTATATTGATTCAGCCCATTTGGAAGAGAAGCCACATTTCTTCCTGCCTTTCTCAAGTTTGCTCATTCTCCCTCATTTTGAACTATTGGAAGTGTTTTTATATTTCATCTACTGATTAATAGTGTAGAAACTCTAAGAACTTCAAACATTTATTTTGTCAATTGCTTGAGGTTGGAACCAAGGTGTTTTCTTCACATCCAAGGACATCGATTAATTTCCTTTAAAAGTCTAAAATCCTTTTAGAACTCTGCTCAGACTTTTATGCTTTTATGCTATGATAAAATCAAAAATTCCAAAGAGGAGAGAAAAGAAAGAAAAATGTGCTCATGTTAATTTATCTTCCATATGCTAAAGTTACAGGACACCTTCAGCTAACATCACTCCTTCAGGAGAACTACAGCATCAGGAATACATATTTAAGAGGAAAAATAATAATTCTCAATCAGAATAATGTCATTGGAACCTCACTTGTTAATGAGGCTGTGGACTCAGTTCCTACTCTTTCGTAAACATGTTGGAAAATTCCCCAAGCAATGGAAAGTGCTAGGACATTCCCTCCGTCAACCTGCCATGTTCCTGGAAGCTGTTGCTGTGCGTTTCTATTGCAGGAAGGCCTTGATAAGATGCAGAAGGCACCTTTGGTTCAGTTCTTGTAGGATTTCTAGTTGTGGTTCCTTAAGCACAAGCTTTGGTAGATTTGCAATACCCCCTTGATTTATCAGCAAGCAGACTTGCCTCCTTTGAATGCAACATCGGGAAAGGGAGCAGTCTCACCTTGTTTCATAATGTTCCTGGAAACATAATAGTAATGACAGCTGGTATGTGACTGGCACTTAGACTTTATGCATGAGTTCATGTCATTATCACAACAAGCTGAGGAGGCAGTTAGGATTATCATTATCCCATTTTACAAGTGAGAACACAAAGGCTTAAAAATGTCTTGTCTAAAAAAAACACATAACTAATAAATGACATGGCAGGATTTGAAATGGGGAAGGCACGTACACACAACCACATGCACACAGGCACACACACACTTACATGCACACAAATGTACACTTGTGGGCACACACTTGCATGAACACACAGACTCACTGCATGCACATACACACCCAGCTGTACTCACATGCACACATGTTCACCACATGCACTCACTCTCAAATGTACAACTGCACACACAATGCTTATGTGCACACAGGTACTCATACCTGCTTGCAGGCAATATATACCCACGTCCACGGTCACCAGACACACATGCAAGCACACTCTCATACAGAGTCACACAGCAGGCACACATTTGCACACACACAAACTTCACTGTTTAGTATTCACCTGCATCCTCAGGAGAAGGGTAGACAGGCAGGTAATGGGACCCCAGGACTGGGTGCCCCTGGCTGTTTGTATTTTTCTGTTTGCTTGCTTGTTTTTAAAATGTTTGTATGCACACATAAGTACACATATACACAAATATGCACATCCAGATATGTGGCCTCCTGCTCTGTGCTTTACCTCTGCTTAGCTTCTCTACTCACTGCTCCCCCCACCCAACCTCCAGATAACACTAGTAAGAAGAACACAAGTCAACCCACACAACTTCACTTTCTCAAGTGGTCCACCATTGTGCCAAGGGAAATGCTCTTACTTCCAAAGTGTCTCCCAAGAGCACGTCTCTCTCTGGTTCTGCCATAAATTCATGCATTCACTGACTTCATTGTTCCCCTCTCTAGCTGCAAAGCCCCGTAGCGTTGTCAGTTATAGGCAGTCATCACTCTTCGTTAGCTTCCAAAAACAAGAAACATACTTCAAAGCTCTCCAGGACACCCACTTATCAAGCCTGGGATATGGCCAATTATAACCCAAAGAGGGCTGAAGGGCTCAGGCAGATCAGCTACTTCCACAAAACTTTCTCTATCAATGCTCCCTCTACACACTGACCCACTTTCTGACATCCTAGATCTTGTTTAGGAACCCAAAAGTTGTGGGCCAGGTACATTCTACACATGAGTGAAGTCATCTCAGACTCATCTTGTCATCATGATGTCACAGCGTGCTAAACTGATGGAGGAAACGCCCATTCTAACATTTCCACAGGTATTTTCATAGTATAGAAACAATATTTACTTTATTCAATTTTTTAACTTATATTCATTATGTTTATTGTGTTACTGAATGCATTATAGTCTTCCTAATTTTCCATATTTACTTTTGGGCGGTACCTATTGCTTGACATTTGGATTATAAAACTGAATTCTCATCTCTTGCATTTTTTATACAAAAAGTAAACAAAATATAAAGGCTGTCAAAGAGTCTACTTTCTCAAGGAATTGATTCTTCCTAATTTTGTTTTGTGATCTGGAAGTTGAGCAAACTGAAAACATTGGCATTAAGTTAATTTTATTCATTTCCATGATTTACTATTTTTAACATAGTAAATAGCTAGCATTTTTCAATATTAATAAAAGAAATAGATGACAAATTAAAAAAAAAACGAGAAGAATCTTAAGTCAGTGATTTTGATGTTCTAAAGTTATGGTTGATTAATACATGGAAGAAGAAAATTAAGTTCCCATCCCTGTGTAATATCAAAAGAGGAATAGTTAACTACATGCAGATAGATTCGGTACATTCTGAATGGTTCTCTAATTATAAAATGAACGTTAGCATTGAGATTCATCTGCAAATGTTACAGAAGCCTAAGGAATAGTGCTTAGTTTAGAAATGTAATTTTCTTTCACATTCAAGAAACAAATCAATCCAGAGCTGATGTAGTATTTCTTGGGATTAGGAACCCTTCTACCCTATTGCTCCTTTCCTCTCTTATGCTGTTGATCCCCTAAGTACTCTACCATTCCTGGGTTGCTTTATGACCCAAGATGGCTATTGGATGTGAGTCAGTACATCTGCACTCCCTGTTTAAGGAAGGAAGGAAGCAAGCAACAAAAATAGTCATGTCCCTTATCTTCGAGGACTCTCCATCACACCAAATCATACTGACATGGACCCCATGACCACACCTAGCAGGAAGGAGGCTGAAAAAGTAATCTTACTGCAGAAGTTCCATGTGCCTAGCTGAAAAGCAGGGGATTTATTTCTGATGAAAAAGGAAATAGATTTTTCTATGTCTTTACAACAGAAGTATATTCTCTGAAAGCAAACACAGGGTATCAAGTGGAAAGAAGACTACAGGGACAGAGAGAAAGATACAAATTCCAGAGAAAGGAACCAACTTAGAAAAGGATGATCAGGAGGCACAGGAATGAGCCTAGCATCCTCCATGCGCACTTGATTCTGACTTGATCTTAGCTGCTTTGACCACAGGTGAAGCCTTATAAAACCTTGCAGCTTCACCTAAGCAGCATCCCACTATGGTGTGGGAAAACCTGGCTAGACTACCGGTTAAGGGACCACTAGAGAAAAGACCCAGTTGATGCCCAGCACAGGATCTCAGACTTGGGAACAAGTCCATTTTAAGACCTGTCAACATCAGAGCCAACAGCTCACAACAGCCCTGTGAAGCGTGGCCCTTAGTCCAGGCTACCCACAGAACTAGTGGGAAACAACGAATCATTGCCTTTGAAGCTTTGGGGTGGTTTGATATGCACCAGTGGGCAACTGATAATGGTATATTTGAAAACCACCACAAAAATATAGTAAAATAACTTTTATTCTTTATGCAAACTATGTAGTCCTGATGTTCAACAAACTGCATTATAAATATCGACCCAGGTTGACTTGAGTTCAAATTTTGACTGGAGTAACATTAGTACCGTCACATTTATCTCTTTCAAACAGCATTGCAAAGGCCTTACTGGATTCTTGAAAATAAAAGGATCAGGAAGCTTCATTAACATGTTTGTATAAGATTACCATTCCTAACCACTGTGTTTTGTAGAACTTAAAAAAAAAAGTGTGACTTAACAGCTAATGCAACACATGGGAAGGAGGGTGACTAAAGCAAAGCAACACCTGTGTGGAGAGTGTACAGTGCAGAGGAGCAAACATTACCAGGCACTGGGAAGCTGGTAACCGGCACATCAGTAAACATGTAGGAAAAGCTGCACCTAGCTGACAACATGACTGACCGGAGTGGAAAGTCACGGAGGCTCACAGGATACATGGGCCCTCCACACACTCTTCCCTTAAGGAAAGGGTGGTTTACCTAAGGTCTTCATTGTCCTCTGTGCTCACTGGCCACATTGGCATGTGATGATCTATGTATGAAAACAAGTTTCAATTCTCATATAGCTAAAGAAAGTGCCTCAAAAGAGGCATAAAGTCAACCATGCCCCTCCCAACACACCACTCAATCATTTCTCCTCACAGCAACTCCTCGAGAAAGCGATCCATGCTCTCTTACTGAGCCAGCACCAGCCTGGAGAAAATCTTTCTCCTTCTATCTTCCTTAAAACAACAGCTATGCCTGCATGTCATTCCTAGCTAGAAGAAAAATAAAATTACAACAAATATGTTCACTCAATACTGACCTTAGTCTATGAGATGGACAGTGAACAGTTTTTTTTTTTTTTTTTTTTTGCCCTATTTATCTCTAAAGCCTCTTGTCCTGGATTCGGAGCATCTATCCGTTCTAGAGGTGTGGAGACATGACAAAAGTCCCTTTACATTAGAAATACTTGTGTTCAGTCATTATCCTACTCCTGACAGCAAAGCAGTTACTCCTTTCTTTTCTCTCTCCTTTGATCAAAATCAGCAAAATACAAGAGAGGTTCAGTATACTCTCTGTCTGCAGGCATTCCCATTATAAAAATAAGGGGGCTTGAGATGTGAAGTTCTTATTGACTGGCTGCTTATGGGACATGTAAACAAAACCCAAGTGCTCTGATCACAGAGCCTGAGCTGTCAAGCCCACCTGACTCTCATGTGGCTGCAGAGAGAATGCAAACTAAGAATACCACACACTGCTACAGTGTCCATGGCCAAGGCATACAGGAGTCTAGACTCCAGTAAACCCTAGTACAATTATCTGAGTTAGAGCACAACCATTTTTTTCTTAAACTTTCAATTTAAGTGAGCATAGCAAAAAATCAGAATAATCTATCAGATCAAAACCAAAAACCCTTGAAAATTGCAATGTACCTGACTGTTCTATGGGGGACATAGTACCCAAAATATCAATATTTCTCTTACCCTGACCTCCAATAATCTAGGTATTCTTACCGATTCTGAATATCAAGATTTCCCATGCGTAGGGAGTTGATTTCTATGCATTTTATTCCTATGTGGTACAAAAGCAAGCAGCAATTTATTTACATTCAATTTAAATAGATCACTGCGTTCTGTGACGAGATTTAAGGTGACTTACAACTAATTGGCACAAAAACAACAGTAAGTGTGTTTGTCAGGTGAGAGCGGGAGAGCCATTCAATTTATAGGTTAAAATGCTGCCCTTCATATTTTAACAGGAGTGTTAACCCACTTACAGTGGTCATCTATTTGGGCTCTTTATCCAGTAAGAGGGATGCCCAAGAGCTGTGGTTGAGCAGGAGATTGTATTCCATTCCTACAGCTTCCATAATATAAGATCATAAATGAGGTGGCATACAATAATGGGAACTTATTCTCTCCAGTTCAAGAGGCTAAAAATTTGCCACCACTCTCTGTAGGCTCTAGAAAATTCCTTCTCATCTCTTCTAGTGGCTGGATTTATTGATGCAACCCTCTAGCCTCTGTCTCTGTCGTCTCCTCCTGCATGTCTGGATGTCTGGTTTCTCTTGTTATAACAATATCAGTCATTGGATTAGGGTCCACCTTAACCCACTGTGACCTCATCTTAACAATTTATGGCTACAAAGACCTTAGTTGCAAATAATGTTACATTCTGCTCAGTGGACATGAATTTTGGAAGATACTCTTCAGTCCAGGACAGGGAACTAGCAAAGGAGCAAGGGGCCAGATTTCTCCCTGGGGATGTACCGCCAGCTACTTATTTGACACTGGGCAGCTCAGTTCACCACTCCAGGGCTCAGTGCCTTGCCTCCAAATGATGGGCTTGGAACTAGATGTGTTCTGAGAGCCCTCCAAACTCAGGCCATTTGTGATTCTCTCATGTGCTCAGTTTCAGCTGTCCCAATTTCCCCTTCTGAACAATGGTGCACATTTACCAGCCAGCTGTCCAGCCATGGAGAAGCAGTGTTCATGCAGCAGAACAATGCGAAATGGGCTGTTAGGGTGCTTAGTCGGTGGGAGCCTAAGTTTCAATTAGACCTTCACAAGGGGTTCTATCTTAAAATACACCATCAGGTAGAAATGGATGGAAATTTTGCAGCTCCAAAAGATGATTTATTTCTAACATGTTATTTTAAAGCCCTTTGAAAAGCTTTTCTAAGACATGATAGAAAGTGAAGCACCATGATAACATTTGTGTTATATTTCCTCGTAATTGAATTTGGTCTCTGCCAGCTACATGTTCTCATGAATTTGGGGCATCAAGGTTAATGGCAATGCCAAGCATTTCATACAATGAACTTTTAAACTAGACTATGTCCTGGAGCATCTGTGTTTTTATAACCATAAAAATGCATCCTCAAGGAAATTATTTAAGGGCTGTTTGAAGCTGCAACATTTCACATTATTTCGAGCTCTGGATCTTAAACACTACTCGGGAAATTGATATCTAGTGCTGGATTTAATTATCTAAGCTCTACCATTTTTTAGCTGTGGGACTTAAGGCAAGTTATTTCAACTTTCTGCGTCTCTTTCTCCCGATCTGAAAAATGAACCTAATAAAAGTATCTTCACAGAATGATCATATAGAGCCTTCCCTGGTGGTGCAACGGGTTGAAGTGCAGCACTATGAAGCGCTAGCCATGGCTGGCCAAGAAGGTGACCCACTTGGTGAGACAGACCTCCCCTGTGTCATCTGCTGCTCCCCTCAGCAGTGTACTTCATCAGTCTGCCTGTTCTGCTCCCTGCTCTGTCTCTGATGAATCCTCTCTCCGACCCTGTACCTCTGGCCTGTCTCCCAGTTCTGTATGCATAAATAAATATGTTTTTAGAAGAATGATCATATAGATAGAAAAGTGTATGAAAGTCACTTAGCTCAGTGCCTGTCACAGAGGAAAGCAGCAGCAGAATCCTCCTGAAACATGTAGTAGGAAGCTGATATTCAAACATTTGCTTCCTTCCTTTAGGAAATGTGCTTTCTTCCTCTGTGCCAGCAGTACCTTATATATATATATATACGTACATATACATGTATATGTAAATATACATGTATATGTACGTATATATATTTCCTCATACATTCAAGAGTTTAGGATCATAACTTTTCAAGTCTCCTTGAAGACAAAAACCATCTCTATCTTGTCCAGCAATGTCAACACTTGAGTGAATAGAGAATGCAGAGAAATAACCACCAGATGAACTGAATTTTATGAACATTCAAATATATAATAAAACCTAAGTTTATACAGAAAACAAAAATACTAGAGGTAGAGTTGACACAGATCCCAAGACCTAATTGATGAATCTGTTGTCTGAGCATTTCACCCAGGCATCACTCTAACAAGTCTTTTCCTCCTCCCAGTGTGTAGGCCTGTGTGTGTCCATGTGCTTGTGTGAGTGTGTAGGTGGGGTAGGTCTGATCAGAAAATAGCTGTTGCTATAATAAGTTGAAATTATAGACTCGGCACCCTTTTAATTCCTTATTTATCATAACAGCCTGATGAGGAATGTCACAGATACCATCATTTTTTTACAGAGAAGACCCTGAGCCATGGAAAGGTTAAGTGGCTTAGTGAGACACATGCCACGAGTCAGTGGCAAAGCAGGAGTTAGAGCTTGCAGCCCTGGAAAGTCCTAGATCCTGTTGAGCATCACTGCACATGACTTACTGCTATTGCTAAGTGCACATTCCCATAATAACCGTAAAAGACACGGGGTTCGAAAATTGATCTGAGTAGGCTGTTACCTTCCCTGATACTTCTTATGAAGACTACTTTGCTTACCTGACACCTTCACAGAGCTGCCGACCCTGGCCTTACTACTCTGGAAATTACTTATCTCTGCATCCATGAGGAGAAATTAGCCATGGGTGAGAGAAGCAGAGCCACGACCCTACTGCACCCACATGCCGGGGACTAGAATAGATCTTGATATACTATCCATGGACTTGAATTGTTGCTGTTGTTGTTGTTATTTTACAAAGGCTTTTTTAAAAGTGGGTTTTGGTTTACTAATAAAATTGAGAGGAAGATACAGAGATTTCTTATATACCCCCATATATGTATTCTCTCCCCATCATCAAAGGCACTAATCAGATGCCAGAGTTTGTACCAAGGATGAACCTGCATTGGCAGCTCATCACCCCAGAGTACACAGTTCACCTGCACTGAGCTTACTCTTGATGTCACCCATTCTATGGACTTGGACACATGTATAACACCTATCCCTCACTATAATATCACTGTATTTTCATTCTCTCAAAAGTCTCTTAATCTCCCTATCTATCCCTTTCCTCCTTTCAGCCTCCAAAAGCCACTGATCCCTCCATTTCTCATTGAGCTCTATATTGTCTCTATAACATTTATATCCATGACTTTTCCAGAAAGTCATATAGTTAAAATTGCACAGTATGCAGCCTTCTCAGAGGGGATTCTTTCACTTAGTGATGTACGTTTCTCCTCTGTGTCTCTGTGTGACTTAATACCCAATTTCTTTTTAGCATTGAATAATATTTCTTTGTCTGGATGTACCAGTTTATCCATATACCTGCTGTAAAAACATTTCTTGTTCTCAAGCCTTGGCAATGATGAGTAAAACTGATAAACATCTATGAGCGAGTTTTTGTGTGGATATACATTTTCAGCGTTTTTTGGGTGAATACCCAGGAGTACAATTGCTGGACCATATCATAGATTAAATTTTGTAAGAAACTACCACGTTCTTTTCCAAAGTAACTCTATCATTGCGCATCCCTCCCAGCGTGAGAGTGTTACTCTCTTCACCATGTAGGCTTGTCAGTGACTGGCCTTTGGCTGTTCTAGTAGGTGTGTAGTGGTATCATGTGGTAATTTGCACTTCCCTATGACAGACAACTGTCTGAATATGCATATTCATATTTGCACTTCCCTATGACAGACAACTGTTTGAATATGCATATTTTCCAAGGGTTCATCTTTGATAAGCTATCTGTTAAAGTCTTTGCCTCATTTTTTAATTGGGTTGTTTATTTTCTCATTGTTGAGATTAAAGAGTTCTTTGCATATTTGCAGTAACAGTTCTTTATCAGATCTGTGTATTTAAAAGTATTTTCTCCTAGCCTGTGGCTTGTCTTCCAATTCTCTTGATGCTGTCCTTCACAGGACAGAAGTTTTTAATGAAGTCTAACTTAGCAATTATTTCTTTCATTATTAAATCTTTGATACTTTATCTAAAAAGGCATTACCATATCCAAGGTCATCTATTTTCTGTTACATTCTAGGGGTTTTATTGTTTTGCATTTTAAATTTAGGACTGTGATATATGTGAGTTAATTTCTGTGAAGGATTATAATCTATGTCTAGCTTCATTTTTTGCATATAGATATCCAATTTGGACCTTGATTTTTCATTTATATTTTTCTCCTCGTTGTCAGGTAAAGCTCCTCTGTGTAATCAGTGAATGTGCTTTAAGCTTTCCTTACTTTGCTTTTAATCTACTTTGTACTTTACCTTAAAGCAAAACTCAGCTTCCAAGGAAACAGCTCACCAAAATCTTATCATTTAGTGTTATGGGTCTAACTGTGTCTTTGTATGTTGAAATTTTTACCTTAGTATATCAGAATGTGACTGTGTTTGGAATTAGGGTCTTTTAAGAGATAGTGAAGTTAAAATGAGGTCAGGAAAAAATGAAACTAGGATGCACACTGAAGGAAAGATGCAGGGAGAAGATGGGTATTTAGAAGCCAAAAAGAGAGGCTCCCTAGCCCCCGGCCCTCCCTGGTGGCTCAGCGGGTTAAAGCACTGCCCTGAGAAGCTAAAGCCGCTTCCGCATGAGTTCGATTCCCGCCTGCCCCGGAGGTGACCACATGGCGTGGCAGACCTCTCCTGACCCGCCCGCTGCTCCCCTCAGCAGTGTACTTTGTCTATCTGCCTGTTCTGCTCCCCGCTCTGTCTCTGGTGAATCCTATCACCCTCCACATCTCTGGCCTGTACCCCAGTTCTGTATGAATAAGTAAATCTTAAAAAAAAAAGAGGCCCCCAAAGAGACTAAACCCTCCTGACACCATGACCTCTGATCTCCAATGCCCAGAATTGTGAGAAAATAAATATTTGTTCTTTAAACCATCAAGTCTGTAGTACTTTGTTATGGCTATTCTAGAAAGTCATACATCTTTGCAAGCTCACTTTTCCATCCACTACTAATCAGCAATCATTGGTTCAAAGACTGAACTTATTCATCCTATTACTTAGCGCTTCTACTGTACTCACTACTGACACTTCTGTATGCTGGTCTCTAGCTAGTTACTGCTCAAAGTGGTGTGAAGAAATAGCTGCCGTCCTTCTGTAGGGGGTGGGAATGGAGGGAGGAGGGTGTGCAAACCTGTGGGAGATAGAAAAAGGGAGAGATGATTGCCACTCAGTGTGATAAATGAGCAATGAAAGAGACATATCCTCATGTGCCACAGAAACAGATACAGTGCAAAGCATGCTGGAGAGCAAGGTGACAGGCAGGGTGTTCACAAGAGCTAGCCGCAGAGTGATGCTTTGTTTGTTTTTAAATATATTGATTCCATCATCCTTTTTTTTTTAAGATTTATGCATACAGAAGTAAGGTATAGGGTTGAGGTGTGGAAGGGGGGAGGGGGGAAGATTCATCAGAGACAGAGCAGGGAGCAAAACAGGCAGATGTCCTGAAATACACTGCTGAGGGGAGCAGCAGGTGGGTCAGGAGAGGTCTGCCGCACCATGTGGTTCAGCTTCCTGGTCAGGGATCAAATTTGTGCTGCGGTGGTTGTAGATAGCTTCATAGTGCTGAGCTTTAAGCCTGCTGATCCACCAAGGAGGGCCCCATCCTTCATTTTTGTGCAATGCATGATTTCCCTGTGAAATTCTCAACACCAATTCACCCATGTTTTAAATAAGTAGAAATCACCCAGTGACAAAGCGGACTTCCATGACACTAGAAGCTGCACCTGGAAAGGTAAAGATCCCCTACATGAGCACACAGAACTGCTACACAGCCAGTGGTGCAAGGTCCTTCTGAGAGTGAAGTATCAGAGGGGAAACTGAAGATGAAAACAGAGGGAAGTCATGATGCCTCACAGCCACGATGTCTTTTGGTTGCAGGCAACCAATCTGTAGCACTCAGTTTAAGTCAACTGAAAGTGTTTTATGAGATGAGGTGGAGGCGTGAAGAACACAGAAAACATTGCATACTCCAAAATTTCAGTCTCACTGAGAAAGTGGAATGTTCATCAACCTGCAAAATAGCCCCAGGCTTATTGATATTCTGGCTATTCAGCAAAATCATTCTCCAAATTGGGTAGTGTTACTCTTCTTCCATGCACCTTAGATTTTTATTCCTCTTGGCCTTGAATTCACTCCACCTATATCGACATCATGCTCCCCACCAAATGTCTCCTCTCCTTGACACCTCCTGGACCCAGTGCTTCTGACAGCTTCTGCTGATTCAGAGTTTTTGTTCACAGATGCCTGCACTCCATAGACATAACTATAATTGTATTTTCTGTAATTTTCTGCTGTTCATATTTTTTATATGCTTCACATTCAAATCCCCTATGATAGAGAAACTGATAAGATTACAGGTCATAAATCAATCTAGAGGAACAGCTGGGCAGGGCTGGAGTAGATGCTGTTGCTTCAGCTGCCACGCCCTGATTGGGAGGTGGCAGCTCAGTCCCCTGCCTGCACCCTCTCACTTATGGCCATGATGTGATCATCAATGATGCCTAAAGGAGTTGTTGCAAATGACTAATATAGAAGGAGGCTATAGTGGTGCAGGCAAATGGAATTTTACAGACATTATCCAGAGGATGTTAAGGTGTTATGAAAAGATTTAAAGAGAGAAATAAAATACACTTTTTGTCTTGAAAACTTACCACAGCAGGAGAGGAAAGATAGATTTGAAGTGAAGTAACCTAGACACTGGTGGTAAAACTTTGTGATAACACAATTAGAGAGGCCAAAGGCCAGAATGAAGGCATCAACAGTTGTGAACCATAACAGAGATAGGTGAGGAGATTTTAAAAATATTAAATCAACAGTAGCAATGGACCAATTACAGTTGGAAATTACATAAGATGGAAAAGTCAAATATGATACTGAGATTTCTAGCTTAGCAGACCTTGCAACCTGTGAGATATTAAGAAACTATGCATGCATATATATGTATAGATGTATATGTATATGTGTATACATATGTGAATGTATGTACATGCGCATTTATCTGTTCCCTCAGTTCTAACATAGGACTCCTAAAATCCTTGTCTTCTATGTGGCAAGAGAAATGGAAGCCTCTTTTGTTTAGTGAAACTATAGAATTCCAGATAGACGTCAGTGACCATAAAGACCAAGCCATAATTAGAATGGAGAGAGGAGTGATCAATGAAACTTGTAATTAATCACACCTATGTAGTCATAAAATCCCAAACAGAAGGGGGTTTGGAGAACTTCCAGATTGGTAGACGCATCTAAGTACAGGAAAGGTGACGCCCTCGCTCCATAGAGACAGACGTTCCTATGCTTGGCACCTTCCCACCCTTCATCCTGTGTGTCTCTTCACCTGACTTCACCTGTATCCTTTTTAATATCCCTTAGTAAACTGATAAACATAAGTTTTTCCCTGAGTTCTGTGAGTTGACCTAGCAAGTTATTTGAACACTACGAGGAGATCATGGTAACCTCATAGGCACAGCCAATCCATCAGAAGCACCCGCAACAACCTGGACTTGCAATGGGGGCAAAGGAGTGGAGTGGGAGCAGCCTGTGGAACTTGCCCCCCCAGCCTATGGGATCTGACACTATCCTTAGGTAGGTCATGTCAAAACTGAGTTGCACTGTAGGCCAGCCAATTGGTGTCACAGAGAATTACTTGGGGGTAAGGGGGAGGGAATCCTTGACTACGTGTGTTGAGAGCTTAAGTAGTTGTATAAGAGTAATGGAGACACAACTTAGAAGGCCGAATCTTTTCCTCACACCTAATCATTCAGCATTAAAAGGGACTCTAGAGACAAAGGGAAGATTACAAATATGGTTCGGGCACATTAAGTTTGAGTAACCATGAGACAACACATTGGTCAGATTAAGTAAGGGTCTAACTATTATAATTTAACCTCCCAAATCTCAGAGGCGAAATACCCATAGCAGATTATTTCTTGTCGATGGCAGTAGGAGGGAAGGTAGCCTGTGCAGTCAGGGAAGGTGTCCCATAGTCACCATGTGGCTTTGAGATCACCCTGGCAGTGTCCCATACTGGGTGGAAGGAGAAAGCGTTAAGCAAACTCCCTGTTTGGGCACCCAAGCCCAGAGGTGACGTATTACCTTTGGTCATATTCTTGTGGCAAGAAGTAATCACTTGATGCTAGGGGATGGGAGGAGGAAAGGAAACTGGGAATAGTTTAGCTGTGTGCCTTGGAAGAAGAAATAGCCATGATCTAGTCAGTCTCTGCCACAAATAGCTGAGTGGAGTTTTCAGAAGCAAATGGATATGCAGAGAAAATTTTGAGCTGATGATATATTTGGAAACAGATCATTTGGATCCCAAGGGCAGGGATACAGCCAAGTTCCAGGAGCATACCGGGGCTTATAATGGCTCATTATATCATCTCTTGACCTTGGTGTCTCAGATCACATGGTAAAAATAGGACCTCTGATAGCTACCAGCCTTAAATACTAGAGGGACACATGCGAAAAAAAATCTAAATCTAAATTTCTTTTTAGGGTCCAACTACAAATATCTAGAGAAGGTTTTTGATTGGCTCAATATAAATCACATGTCTAGCCTGTCTAGCCCTTAACCATTTAATTGATTGAATCACAGCAGCTGGGCTACTAGGAGTCTTATAGGACCAAAAGGGGAAGACCAAATTCATGAGATGGGGTGCAGGATTTGGCAGACCACCAGATAAGTAAATACAACTGAGGCTGATTAGAGTAAGTGAAGCTGCTGAGACCCTAGAAAGATGTCTAGGAACAAAAAGAAAATCTAATGGACAGTGAACCTTAATTGAAACCATGAAGAACAGAGTATGTAATCACCAAGTGGGGAAAGAATAGACTACGAAGTTTTCAACAGAATAGCCTCAGAGGCATGTGATGCCCAGGGAGGAGGAAGGCTCAGGAGGGAAACAGGGTCCAAGTGCTTTCATGGTTAAAGGCAAGTAGTGAAGGATGGAGGGAGTTGGAATCCAAGTCAACAGACCACAAACTCTCAGAATACTCTGTTGTTATCACAAGGTGCATTTTGGCACTAGCGTGCTAAACAAGTAAAACATGAATGGTCACATGCATTCATAGGTCCATTTCTATGAATCTTCCAGAAGCAGCAAATCCACAGAGACCAAGAGGTTGAGTAGTGGGTGCCTGGTCCTGGAGGCACAGGTCCTGGAGGAGGCACAGATAGCGAGGGACTGCTTAGCCAGTAATGAAGCTTCATTTGGGGGTGGTGACATCCCACAATTAGGTAGTAGTGATGGCTGTGCAAGCTTATGAATAGGTTAATTTTATACTTTAAGATGGTTAAAATGGTGGTTAAATTTTACATGATCTAGATTTTACCTCAATTTTTTAAAAAGTTAAACTATAAAAAGCATTGCCAGTCACATGGTTGGGTAGGGGGGAGCCTTGTATAATGAAGAGTTTCTAGTATGATATGTGCAACAGGAAAGAACAGTAAGGAGAGAGAAATTCACTAAGCAGAAGAAAGGAATAATGTTTAGTGCTTTGTCCTGACTGGATAGAGATAATTAAGATGCATAGCACCTGTAATAAGTGTAGTTAAACTTTAAATAGAAAAGATACCTTTTCCATCAAGAAATAGGAGAAAAGGAATCCTAGTGCCGAAGACTTGGTAAGAGGGCAGTGAAACAAAGAGCTAGCTCTACTCTTGCCCAATGGAATAAGGATGCAGGGTTTTGAGAAGCCATTTTAGATTCACAGAATGCTGTTATGATACCTTGGAGTAAATTTTTCTCAACTCTATCAATAACTCGTAAGTTTAAATAACTTCCCCAAATCATGGATTTCCCTTCACACCTGACAACCTTTTTCACATAATTCTGAAAACAGCATCATATACAAGAAAGAAAAGAGCTATGGCATTAGATTGAAGTATGTTTGAAACCCAGCTCTTAATTTATGGTACCTTGGCCATATTACTTAACCTTCTGAGTTTTATTCCCAGGTGCATAAAGGAAATAATTTTTTTGTCACTACAGAGTTGCTAGTCAAGTAAATGTACATAATAAGCTTTCTTCTCCCTATTTTCCTCCAATCTCAATTTCTGGTTTGTCCCAATTATGCAATAGCTGAAATTTGTATAAATGTAGCAACTGATAAGGAGGATATTACTGTTTTTTTATTTGACACATTTATTTTTGCCAAAGATATAAAAGAGAAGTGGTACAGCTCAAAATATTGTAGGGCCTCAGGAATATAATATCAAAGGATAAACTGAAGTATGAGACAGCTGATCTTAGAAAATTAAACATGATGAACAAATCAAAGGGGGGGAAGTCAAAGAGTAATTTTCTACATGCAATTCTGAGATGCAAAATGTGACACAAGATGACCCATTTTCTTGGAAGAGGAAGGAAAAAGAAGTGGGGGTCCTAAATGATGGCCTTAAAGGTTCTGCTTACACATGGGCCTCACTTCACATGCCTTCTCCCTGGGTGAAATAACTCCCCTGGCCAGAGGTGTGTTAATGGGGAAGAGAAGCAATTATTTTAAAGAGAGAAAAAGACATGTAATTAAGGATGATATTAAAATGTATCATAACATATTCCTAACATGGAGTAGACCAAGAAGTTTTGCATTAACATCTCAGAAGCTATCTTTTTTAAAAGATTTATTTATTTATTCATACATAATTGGGGTACAGGCCAGAGGTACAGGAGTGATGAGAGGCTTCACCAGAGACAGAGTGGGGAGCAGAACAGGCGAATTGGCAAAGTACACTACTGAGGGGAACAGCAAGTGAGATAGAAGTCTGCTGTGCCATGTGGGTCAGTTCCCTGGCCAGGAACTGAACTCGTGTTGCCGTGGCTGTGGATAGCTTCATAGTGCTGCACTTTAACCCACTGCACCACCAGAAAGGACCCTCAGAAACTATCTTAGAGAAGAAGTTTATGACTTCTGAGAGCTCAACTGAGACTGACTAGTTCAGTTCAAGTAAGTCTGACTAGTACTATTAACCCATATACTATGAAAGTGTGCAAATGTCAAAGTCTAACTCCATAATAAGAAGATTGAGAGGAAAACTACTCCTTTGTGTAACGGAAAAATCTAAGGATAGGTATAGTGTTACCTATGGCTAAGCCCAGAGGCCCAGATGTAGAGGCCCAGGAATATCCTAGGGATTCTGTCCCCTAGTGCTTTGGAGCTTCTTTTGTTCATTCTTCCCACCCACAATGATTTTTTATGGCAAAGAAAGCTAGTGTCAGATTTATACCCTACTCATAAGGCAGTAACAGTTTACAAAAGAATTTTCTTCTAATTGTTCTCTGAGGTCAGACCTTGGTCCCCTGGCCATCAAAGGCACAAGAGGTCAGAATATGGGTCACCTAGAGCTTACAGACTGAATAGAGTAGTTATAGAGATGAAGAGGATGTTATGGAATTGATGAAATACCAGCCAAAAAAACAAGCAAGCAAGCTAACTACATCTAATTCTTTTCTGCAAATGTTTCTACAGTGAGGTTAATTCCTCTGCTGTTTACCACATGTCACTTGTGTTTTTCACTCTGTTTCCATCAAGAACCAGCCTTGTACCACCAGCTAAAGAACGAATAAACAGCCACATTCTAAACTCCTACCCTAATTTTCCAAAGTTCAAAAGGAAACTGATGGGTAAATCCACTGTACTTTCCTGTAGTTATTGTTTTTTATGCTGAATGCTTCTGCTGCATTCTCATCAGTCCATGATGAAGCTCTAGCAGTCTTATTTAGCACCACCTCATTCCACACAAATGGGGAATACCGTAAATTGTTTATCTAAGGTTTTGTTTCTTGCTACAATGACTTCAATTATTTATCCAGTCCTAGGTGTAATAAAGCATTATAATTTATTCTCATAAACATGAAATAATGTACTTCCCAATTATTCAGATTTTTTTTTTTTAGCAGAAGAAAACTGCTTTCCCATGCAGAGCGAGAATGAGGCTATTAGAATGACTTAAGACAGATAAATTTTGCCAACTATTCTGCCAAAAGATTTTTAGCAGCAAACCAAATTACAAACACCCTGCCTGCACATTGCTAAGAGCTTCTCAGTTGAGGCCAACTGAGACTTTGACCTTCACTCTTGTCCTACCCAGCTTCTGTAACCTCTTAGATTTGTGAGAAGTCCTCTATTTTGGAGAAAAAAACATCTCTCCATTCATCTTTAAGTCTCAAAATCTCTTCAGATCAACTTTGTTTACCCCTTCCTCTTAGAGGTTCTTAAAGTCAATCAGAAATTAAAGTTTATCAGAACTAGGCAGGTGTTGTCTGCCTCAAGACTTGCATGTGCTTAAAATTCATCCTTGAAATGTTATACAACTATGTTTTTTTATAGCACTAGGGACTTTTTTTTTTTTTTTTTAAGTTTCTAATTTGGTGTCTTGGGTGTTTTCTTCTTGTTTTTCCTTTCAAGGGCATACTTCAAGTAAAATACTTTCTGAAAAAGTGACAAATACTCTATCGCACTCATTTCCCTTTAAAGTCTCCATCTAGAACTCTTAGTTTTCTAAGGTCTTTCATTGTTTCTTGAACAGTTCTCTAGTATACTGTAGTCCTTACTGTGTGCTGTTGAATTTTCATAATGCCGTTGTTTTTTGCTTTAAAAAAATCACTATGACTATATACTTGTCTATTGAAAAATATTCTAATATATTTATTTAAAGATTTATTTATTTGTGCACACAGAACTGGGGTACAGGCCAGAGGCTCAGGGGTGGTGAGAGGCTTCACCAGAGACAGAGTGGGGAGCAGAACAGGCAGATCAACGAAATACACTGCTGAGGGAAGCAGCAGGTGGGTCAGGAGAAGTCTGCCTCGCCATATGGATCTCCTTCGGGGCAGGCGGGAATTGAACTCATGCAGAAGCAGCTTTTAGATTCTCAGTGCTGTGCTTTAACCCGCTGAGCCACCAGGGAGGGCCCTATTCTAATAATTTTTAAACAAAAATCAGAATGTTCAGAATGTGGCTGTAGTTACGGCAGCAAATATATATATATATATATATTTCATTCAGGAACTATTACAATAGAGGAATGAGATCTCAGTATGAAATTGGCCTCAATTCAAAATAGAACCTGGACAAATGGGGTGTTTACAGCAAAAGAAGTGGGAAGGAAGATCAGTAAATGGAAAATTACTAAGAGGTAATCAGTGACAAAGGAGTATTTCTCACCAAGGAAATTTGACAGAATTCTTGCTGAAGGCAGAATTCAGGGGCGAGAAGATATACCTGGAAGGTTATGGAGAATGGAGAATTTTTTAAGACAGGAAAGGTGGAAAGATAACAAGTTGAGGGGATTCTTCATAAATTGAACCATGCATCTTGCTGTTAGGCTCAAAAGTCCAAAAGTTGAGGCTTACCTGTTCCAGTGGGTCCACTGGAGCCTAACTAAAGTTAATTCAAAGAGGGAGTGTGTGTCAACTTTTAATTCCCACTGTCAATGGCCAGTAGCTGAAATGACCAAGGTTTAAGCCAGTGCATGCTGATGTTTGCTGATTCCTTGTGAACCCTTCCACCCATCATTAGCCATTTTCCATTGCTGGGCTAGTTATGTGGTAGACTACTCATCCTTTGCTTTATTCCCTTAGAGAACTAAGCTTCTGGACAATAGGATAGCACTTTGCATCTCTGTGTCAGCTGAAATTCCAGAGCAGCTTCTCAACAGTTCTTAATTCAAATGATTTCATTTTGTGGCCACTTGCTAAGACATCAGAGGTGGCTTCAAATAGCAGTTTTGCTTCTTCAGTTAAAAACAGTGCCAAACACCCTTCCTGTTCTACTAGGTGAGTGGTGCCATTTTGCAGATCACGTAACCTCTTTTTGTTTACATTTCCTCATCTGTAAAATGAGAACCAACACATTTGCACCAATATATTTCCATGACCTGTTACACAGAGTCAAACAAATGACCTCTGCCAACATGTTTTGTAACCTTAAAAATGCTACCACCTTCTTTTGGGAAGAAATAGAAGTTCCTAAAACTTTCACAATTTATATCATTTTATATGTAAAGGATATAAGCTTGAAAAGAAGCATGACCTCTTTCTAAAATCCCCATAAACAACTTTAAAACATTCAAACGACAGGAAATATTTCAAAGAACCTACATACCAGAACAGCTATTTTGAAAACTGCCTCCATATTGAAAAGATGCAATAGAAGAGCTGAAGCATTTGAAACTTCTTTCCATGACTTGATTTTAAAGTGACTTAAGCTACTTGGCCTCCTGTCACAGACCATGACACCTGTTCATTATTCTGTATTATTTTACAAGTATCTGTTATGCTTAGGTCTTTAGACCTGTCAGCCTATAAGAAAAAACAGTTTTTAGATCATTAATGGGCCCCTTAATTTGCTATTTCTAAGAACATGTTTGCCACTCAGCTTCATCCAATTTGGAATTTAATGTCACTATTACAAAGCAAATATGTTTTTAACTAGAGCTCCTGATCTCCTAATGAAAGCAAAATCAAGAGAAATTCTATGCATTGTACACTATCGGGTAAAGTTATTGCTGACCAATCGGATATTCAAAAACGGAAGGATGCTTTATTATAAACAAAAGCTATAACTTTACCAAACTTTCCCCCACCCCAGATCCGTACTTCCTTAAGGTTCTCTTCCTAATAGACATTTGATTCATAATAAAAATTCAGTGAAAATACCCAAGAATATTCGTGATTTGGTCTATAGTTAACTAAGAGTAAAGGTATATCTTTTCACAGTCCTCAACACACTACGTGTGGATTTATATAATTTGGTCCTGTCACCTCTGGCTAAATTCTACCTATTAATTGTGCTAATTACATAGCGTCAAAGATATTTCTTTAAGGGGGAAAGATGATCTGTTCTGTGTTAAGATGAAATGCAGATTTCCCATTAAAAGGCAAATTCTACATTTCAAAGGTTGGATAGGCTGATACTTAGAGAATCCCAGCTGGTTAAATTTAGTACATTGGAAAAAGTCCAATCCAAGAATAGTCTTTGACTTTAAGCCTGTAACATTTTTATTTGATAATGTACTGCGGGAAAAAATTCATTTTAAGCTTTTGCCATTTCACATATTGTTCTTCTGTAATAGGCGGATGGGTGTTGATAGTGATACTGGCCACAAAATCATCTTTCCTTGAATGATTTATTTCAATGATGTTATGCCAGTTTAAAGGGGCTTCTGTTTGCAAATGTTTATATTAAGTCCATCTTCTATGCTTCTCCAAATGTTAATCTGTTCTCCTTTTATCTTTCCCCAATTTTCAAACCCCATTTTGAGACTTTAACCTCCTTGAAATTTGGTAAGGTCATAGTTACTCACTCCTGCCAATGGAACTTTTCTTTCACAATTTTTCCACATATGCACTGATTTTGGCTCAGAAAATAACTCTCTGTCCATTTCCAACCGCGGACTCCCAACTGCTATTTCTACAAATCCACTCTTTTTATCGATATTCTTAGAAATATGCATCAAAATCACCTGGAATGGTGATATAAATGCCCATTTCTGGGCTTCAGCCCAGATTTAATTGATTAGAATCAAGGAGTGAGGTCTGGGGATTTGTATTTGTAACAAATTCTCCCCCAAATGACTCTAAAGTTTGAGAACTAAGGCTGTCTCCTCAGTCAGCTTTCACTAATGACGGTAACTTCATAACCTCTGTTAAAAGGCTATATAGATATGTACAGGGTGTGATCTCAGTGCTAGCCACTTTAATAGACTAAAAGCTGAAATCAGTGAAATCGATGTGTGAATACCTTTATATGACTGAGCTTGACAGAAGATTCACCATCTTCAGGACAGGTCTCTCAAAGTCACCCTACACACAAGACCCAGAAAGTCAATCCAGGAAACCTGGGTAGAGGATCATGTAAGAGATGTTTATGGGCCTGACCTGAATTGTTTACATCACTGTCATGTTTATATCCCTGTCAAGAACCTGGGACTCCACCTCCATGCTCACACCTGCTGGAAAATACAGTTACTTCCTAACAACTACCACACACTGTCAACGTGGAGAAAAGCACTGATGGGTCCTGGCATTTCTGTCCTAATGTCACCCAGCAGGTAAAGAAACAGAGTTCATGCTTCTGCAGGATACTGTGGAGTATCAGAAGCCTACTATTCAAACATCATTTCTAGAACTTTCTACCCAGTCAGAGAATCCAGAATCCTTTCAAGGTTTATCTCTATCACAGTTTGAATTCTTGATAAATTATTTTTCTTAACATTTTTTTCATGACTTTCTTGAAACATAATCTTATTAAATTTTGGAGATAAACTATGTAAATAACAGATAAAAATTACCTGATATTTTTTAATACATTGACAGTAAAAAAAGAAGACAATCATACACATATCCATATATTTATATATTTATGTGTTGTATATACATGCATGTATGCACATTCATATATGAATATGACATATATCTACCACTGGAATTTGGTCTGTTATTTGTGTGTCTATAACAAAATCTAGTGGCAGATATATTCTCCTTGATCCTAAACCATTGATTACTTCATGCCATTTTATTAGGAAGGAGATATAGGGCATATGAGCCCCAACAAAAATTAGGGACTACACAGCCAAGTCAACCCAAAGGTGATTATGAAGGCCTTCTTATGCCTTCTGAGGCTCTGTCTCACCATTCTATTAGTTTCAGATAAAACTGAAGGGAGGAAATCACTCAAGTTTGAAAAATTGCCTTCTAGTTTAAAGACCATCAGTTACACTGAACAATTTTAAGTTTTTTTTTTAAACAGGCATAATACTATTTGAAAGTTAACAGTATATTTGAAGTTCTCAACCTGAAATGAACTGAGTCATAATTTTTCTTACATACATTGATTTTTTGTTGGTTATTTTCTCAGAAAACTTTCAGAATCAAAAGTGCATTAAAGTTCATTTAGTTCTTTGTTTAATAAAAATTCACTGAGCAACTACTAAGTGTAAGCTACTCCTCTATGCACTAAAGAGACAATAAAGTTAAAAAAAAAAAAGCCAAGAGTAGCAAACAGAGTAAGGGTAGCTAGCTAGTGACAGAATTATTATGGGCACAGGCTAGTAACTGTCAACTTCAGACAGTTGAGCAGAAGCCTTATGAAGCCAGGATGTGCAGCGTGTCATTCATGAGAATTCCGGTAGAGATAGGAGATAAAGGCTAACTCACTGATGGAAGAAAAAGAAAATCCTTCCTTATGATTTTGAATGAATGTTTCGCCTAACTGGGAGCATCTTTCTTGGGAAAAGCATCAACTACATACTCCATCTGTGTGTTGTAATAAAATGGCCCACCAGGAACTGCATTCAACTACTAAGTTATAGAAACATAGAAGTCAGATGCTTAAACAAAACAGTTATTTTCCTTCCTCCTTGTACATGGAAGACAGGGAGCAAGTTGCCAGGAAGACTGTTGCAAGGACCCAGCAATGTATGAGGTTCCCGCGTCCTAACTTTTTGCTTTCCTTGTCGCAGTGCTTGGATTTTATCTTTAAGTTCTGCTCTCAGTTACGATACAGCCCTGGCAGTTAGAAGGATTTACTCTGTAATCCAATTAGAAAGGGCAAGTAGCAAACACCTCTGAGTCTGCGGGCAGCCTCTACCCCTATGGACAGCTTCAGAGGTTCTCGCCGCCACTGTCCCCTTACAGCTTCTGTTTAGCTCTCACTCACTGAGTCATAGGGCCATTTTCTGAGCCAGAGCGGTTAGGACATATACTTTTACATGACTATACTGCTGTCCTCAGCAAGATCAGAGTTCAGAGCTGAAAGACCACTAAACCAGGGTGTCCGTGGTTGCCTTATAAGAGAGATAAACAAATGCTTGACCTCCATCTGACAGCCAAAGAGGCCTTTATCTATCAGTTAAATAATAATTTTCTCAGTGCATTCATCCCTGACTTTTCATCTCTCTTCTTGGAGTTCCCCCACATAGCTCATCATTTGTAATCTCCTGGGGATGGTTATAATCCCCGAGGGGGCCCAGAAATAGCATCTCTCTTCTCTGAACTGAGAAATAACACAGTAGCAAATGGAAGGTGAGTACAATTTTGATTTCAAAGACCAAATTGGGGAATGTGGATTCCAACTCATTAGCCAATCATTGCTACTGAACTACAACACAAAGACTTGCCTACTAAGTCTCTGAACTCCCCCTGAAAACTCTCAGTCCCAAGAAGCACACATGCTTCATTATTTTTCACAAATTTAACAAGACAAAGCCGCTCTGCTCATGCAGTAGCAGGATATTTCACTGTCTGTCCCCAACACCTGGAAGGATGCCTGAGTGGGCAGTGCACCCGAGCCCCGTGGACTCCGATGCACGAGTGGACTGAAGGAGCCCCACCTGTTGTGTGCCTGTGTGTACCCTTGAATTGGCTTAAACCAAAAGAATGCATCACCCTAAACCTAAGCTTTCAAAGGTTTTCAACTGCTCTATCAAGACCTGTGAGCCACTATGGTCAGCCCAGTGACTCTGCTAGACAGAACACATGGAAAGGCTACTTGGAGATGCCCTGAGATTACAAAGAAAAGAAGTCCAGCTGCCCCAAGGCCTCCCTAAACCAGCTCCCTCACGACTCCCCTGCTTAACTGTAGTCACACAAGTGACCACCAGCAAGATGGGCAGGACAGTCAGCTAGTCAGTCCAGCTGGCAAGTCAGGACAAAACACTGGTTACTCTGGCTGGCGAGATGTTGTGGGTAGATCAATCTCCAAAGCTAATAAACATTGCTATTTCCTTGTCTACAGTTTTTTTTTTTCATATGGTTTCCTTCTTTTCCAGTCTGTTTCAGTAACTATTATCACTGACTTGAAATATTGGCAAGTTCTTAATAAATATTAGCTATCATTATGTAAGTCACTTTGTAAATAACAAGTGTAAATATTCAGAGTAATAACCATTTGCAAGCACTCTTTGTCACTAGTTGCCTACTCAAAATTCTTAAATGATACTTTGCCGGGCCCTCCCTGGTGGCGCAGCGGGTTAAAGCACTGTACTAAGAAGCTTAAGCCACTTCCGCATGAGTTCAATCCCCGCCTGCCCTGGAGGAGATCCAGATGGCGTGACAGACCTCTCCTGACCCGCCGGCTGCTCCCCTCAGCAGTGTACTTCATTGATCTGCCTGTTCTGCTCCCCGCTCTGTTTCTGGTGAATCCTCTCACCCACCGCATCTCTGGCTTGTACCCCAGCTCTGTATGAGTAAATAAATAAATCTTTAAAAAAAAATCCAGAGAAATAG
>NW_004567103.1:15796270-15833000 GCF_000260355.1 Condylura cristata | reverse complement strand
TTGATCTGCCTGTTCTGCTCCCCGCTCTGTTTCTGGTGAATCCTCTCACCGACCGCATCTCTGGCTTGTACCCCAGTTCTGTATGAGTAAATAAATCTTTAATTAAAAAAAAATAATAATAATAATAAATAATAAAAATGATACTTTGCCTTCCTAGTGATCTTCTACAATTGTCATTTTTATGTTCTTCTCTCTGCTCAGTCCCTCTTGTTTCTGTACACCACCAAGACTGTCTTTCTTATTTACGTACTCTTAGTAGTCCACGTGTGTCTTCTTCATGCCTCATAGTATGAAGTTCTTACCTACCCTGTTTTTTCTTGGTTTTCTCTCTTCCTGTTCTCCTATTTCCAGTAAAAAGCTTTGCTGGATTTTAGACATTGGGACCTAATAGTTGGTAGCCTAATCCTCTAATATTTCTAAACTTAGGTTTGTATGTAGTTGTTAACTATACTTTTTAGTAGGTGTCCCCTAAATAGGATTATACATAGGTGGAGAATTGGTTTCCCCCCTCCCCAACTTTTCATTTGCCAGTATTGAGGAGTCAGTTGAAAGTTGTCTAGCCAGCCTTTATAGCCAGGTGTCACCTTGTAGCACCATGTAGATTATCTTAGTGCAAAGTTGTAGTCCCTCAACTCCAGCCAGTTTTGTCATGGGTTTCTTCACTGGGGAAATGAAAGCATCTAAAGATCTGTCAAAAATAAGTAGGAAGGACCTGAACTTTCAGAAGTTTGCATTGCTGTTTTTCTAGTCTCATCTAGGCTACAGGAGAAATAGGCAAAATGCCCAAGACCCAGCATGCTCTTAGGAACCCATAAAAATGTTTTTTTCTTTTCCTAATCAAAAGTAAAAATAACTTTTAAGTTAGAGAAAAAATATATGATATTAATATAGGCATCTAACCACACAGTGCTAAAATGTAATTTTTATTATATTTCATAAAAGAAGAGACTCACAAAGTCTCAAATACCTAAGGCTCACTAAAGTCATAGCATGGGTCCAAGATTAATTAGGCTAATTGTTCTCAAAATTTAGAAGGCATGAGAATTTTCTAAGGTGCTTTCTTAATGAATTCCCAGCCATAACAGCAGGGACTCTGCTAAAGGGAACTAGAATAAAACTTGGAATCTGCATTCACAACTTAGGCATATATTCAGCTTAATTAAGGTTTATATTTGGTATAACTACTTTATACCAAATTAAGAAAAACTAAAAAAAGCATAACCAGAAATGCAAAAGTTTTGACACAGGAGATCAGAGTTAAGGGATGTGACAAACAAGGCCTAAATTACTTTTTCTTAAAACTTTCTCTGTCCTGAGTGATTCTCTCCACATGAAATATTAAAGTTTTGACTCTTTGCCCCTAGCTTACTTTGTACTCCCTTGAAGTTCTCCTGCTTGTGGAAAGCAATCTGCTGGGAAAAAGCACGATTTGTTGACTATAAGTAAACCACTTTAACTATCTACTGGCAAACAAGATATAGCAAGTTATCCTTGAAAACAGCTGAGTTTCTAGTGCACTATACAAATTATAGCTGAGTCTGTAGATTTGGGATACAGTGAGTGGATGATTGAAATACTAAACAACAACAACAAAAAAGTAGAGATTTTTCAATGAGAAGATAGTTTCTTTATTGTTCATTCTTGCCCTGTGAAGAGTGCCAAAACTTAAGTTCATGAGAAAATAAGATGCTTGTGTTGCAATGACTAAAGTTGATGCCAGCTGCCCGTAGCCCTTACACCCACTGAAACACTAAGGACCCACAAAGATGGCCTGTTCTCCACAGCATGCCATTAAGATCTGTGTGCGATTACTTGTGAGAGGGTGGAGAACTGCAGCAGAGGTGTCTCATGTTTTGGGGAGCTGAAATTTATTGAGAAGCTCAACTAGACAGCCTCAGCGAAAGACAGCTTCCAGCCACGCTGATTCCACACAGGCCAGTAAGTTAACCTTTAATTAAGATGAATTGAATAACCACCAGAGGATTTATCAAGGGGCAGGGCCAGAACGAAGCCAGCAATCTTACCCCATTATAAACAGTAGCGTCTTCCCTAGGCGAGACCATGACATGGGCCACAGCATGAACGGCAGCTATTGGTTATTCGCTCCAAGTCCTGGGAGATAGAATCCAGTGTTTCCTGATTGCAAAGTGCCTCATAACTTCCATTATTGTATCTTCACAATGTGCCTGTTGGGCAGCCTGGGGATGTGATTCTCATTTTACACAGGAGGAAACAATGAGAGAGAGATTAAGTAACTCACCCAATGTTCCAGCATGAAAGAGGAGAGACGAGTCCAATTTTGGACTGTGCCTTTCCAGCACATCGTCGAGCTCATTGCCTTGCTGCCTAACATCCTGAAATACATTTGACTGGTCTGAACATCTTAAAAGCTATCTTAATTAGTTAAATTAAAGATGTCTGGATAAACTTGAACCCTATTCCTTGTCTATATCCCTTTGGCCATGTTCTGGGAAATTTCGTTTCTCAAGGACAGTGTTGACTTCCCTGGAAAGAATTGGGCTCTCTTCTCCTATCTTGGCTACCACGGTCCTCCCAGCCATATGCACAGTGGCCATCTGGAAAGATCTGCTCCTAACTTGAGGGAGTATTGCATCAATTTGCCCTAAAAGTGTTTGCCCACTGGCACTGCTCTTCATTTTCAGAACAGTGTGATTTCTACTTGGGTTTACTTGAGATTCTGCCTAATAACCAAAACAAACAGTAGTACATAAGCCTCCATGGAGAATCTGCACACATATTTAGAGAATACTCCCCCAGTGCTACTCTATAATTTGTTCCTTTTCTGCAGATTTTGTTTTTCATAAAGAGTTGTTGAATTCAGCTTTTGTTCAGTGTGTTCATGACTACAAGATTTGGGATTTTTTGTTTCTTTTTTTTTCAGACTAAGAAATACTCAAAGGTGTAATCAGGTCCTTCCACAGTTTTAATTAGCCATAATTAAAAGACATCTACACAAAGCACAGTGTTTTCAAAGTCTTTTCTTCTGTTACATTGCTAATGAATTAAGGAATTAATTGGCATTGTGAGCTACAATAGAAAATGTCAATGAGAACATTTTAACTGTCTTATAAAAATTATCCTTTTTGTAGTTCAAGTTCTGACACTGCCTCAAATTCAATGTCATCCCCAACAGTAAAAGAAAAAACACAAAAGCCAAGGCATAAAAATGGTGGGAGGAGGAGAGCAGAGAAAGGGAAGAGAGAAGTTTCTATAGCCCCATCGTCCAATAAGATTGCTTAAAATGATCAGCGCTTGGAACTAGGATCTTAGATTGTGGAAATTCCTTAAATATCCAAATAGTTTAGGGTTAGGTAAGTGGGGGCAGAGCACAACTAGGAATAATAGACAGCAAATGTACTCATTTTCATAGCTAGCAATCTCACTCCATTGCTTAATATATATGGAAATGTTATACATATGATTAATTCTAGCAATAATAACAAGGTCTCATGAAAGACAGTATAATAAAGATTTTGAAAAGTATTACCTCATGTTTCCATCTTTAGCCTTCTCAAGGCTATTTTCTATGGGCATATGTAAACTTCATCCTTTCATTCTAAATGCTATGCAGAGACTTCGAGTTGGGCAAAAATACAGAAACCAAATAAAACAAGCACGAGAGATTAAGATTGTATATCCTGAATATATGAAAACCTTAAACAAATCGGTAAGTTAATACAGAATACCAACACAGGAGGGCAAAGGGCATGAACAGACAGGATCGCATACAAACAATACTTATAACCAATATCCAAAAAATGGATCTCAGATTAATCAAAAAGACAAATATTAACTCCCGTATTATTTTAGGACTTCCTAAAATTCACAATATGCAGTGTTTGAAGAGGATTTGGTACCATGGATATTCCGACCCATTGGTGTTAAGACCACACATGTTATATCTTTCTAGATAATATCTTACCTACTGTATCAAAAACTTTAGAAACCAATACATACTTTGACTCAATAATTTTACTTCTAGACACAATGGGATTCTTCTCAGCAATGAAAATAAAGTTGCTAAGAGAAACAAGTGAGAAGGAGACAAAAAAGGCAAAGGAACTGACAAAACTAAACCAAAACAAACTCTAGAAATCTTATTGCAGAAGTGAGATTACCGGAAGGTGAGAGCAAGGGGTAGGGAGCAATGGGGGGGGGAACCCCAGTGGACTGTGATGAGGATTATGAACGTCCTGGTGCTGGGCATGGTATAGTCTCATACAGCTTTGTTGTATCAGTTAAAATGACAGAGTGGGAAGAGCACAAGGGACTGTGCTGATGGTGCACAGGTGAGTGGATGGGGAAATCATACACTGTACAATAACGCAGGCTGCTGTAATAACATTTTCAATAAGTAAAATGATACAATTCTTAAAAAATAAAAATAAAATACACACTTCTGAATGTGAATGAAATGAAGGACTTATATTGTGGCTTATTTATCATACCAATTATAATACATTTATCATAGCAATTATAATACATTTGTGATATAAAAAATAGATCATTTAAATACCAACAGTAAAATTTTACACATATCCTTCATAGCTAGTTGAATATTATTTCAACAAAGTATTTCTGAACAATCAATAATGGCATACATATGGCTTATGATACAGTTTTGTAGGAAATAGAATTAAAATTATTTTAATAATAGGAATACACTAAATTATTAATAGAAGTTAAGTCTGGATGACTAAAATTACTGGAAATCCCCCCCCAAGTTTTCTAAAACTGTTTTACAAAGAAAATACACTATAACTATAAAATACAAAATTGATTTTATAAAACATCAGAATTGTTATTTCTTTAAAGCAATAAATACTAGAACATAAGAATTAGTGTGAAATGTAACTGAATGTGTACAATATTCAATCTATGTATCTGAAGGGTTTAGTAACTCAATATTCAAACTGAGGATACAGCATTAATAAGGAATTCTCTAGTAAGAATAAATGTCCTCATCTACCCAACTCGAGCAGATATTCTAAATTCAAATTACCTTTAGAATTTTTTAATTCTATGCTAAACAATTTGTAAATCCACTCAGAACAATGTTGTGTATGGAATGATTACAGAAATAAAGATGAATCATGAGTAATAATTCTCACACATTAGTATGTGTGACCCTCCTGTGTAAACAAAATAATGCTTTTCTGAACAGAGATGTGGAAAGAGTAGAGCAAAATTCTTGAAGCTGTCTGAAAGCTCTCACCATTCAGATAGGGCACTGAGGACTTTCACTTGGTCACCCGCGTTTTAATTCTGAACTGAAGCCCAGAGTTTGTCCAGGAAGGCACCTTAGAAGTCCTTCTCTTATGCACTCAAGCAAACCTACCCAACACATTTGCTCTTAAACTTAAGATAGCTCATCTGTAACAGATGAGTGTGATAAACAGCCCAGGAGTCTTAAAGCCCTGAATGTAACTGAAACCAAATTTCCTCCAGATGACATGTTGCCTGCATCTCATCTGATGAATGGGTTACAAAGAATTGCAGCTGTTTTCCATATTTTACATCAATATCTTAACATTATCTTATTCATAATGTTTAAAAATCCACATGATACAGGGGCTTAAGAGATGAATCAAAACTGAAAAAAAAAACATAACAAAGGGGTTTAAATGGTCACTACCTTGAGCTTTTAAATGGCACCGTCACTTTTATATTCCAAAGTTATAGAATTAACCTCTAATTCCCCAGTTGCTACTATAATGATGCCTTTCCCCCTTGCTTTCACTGTCTTTTCCATTTTACTTCCCGTTACCTCCAGCCATCTGTACTTTTACATGATCTAAGTTGGTAACATTTGCATTTACATTTACAGTCTGTCAAGCTTTGTTCACTGGATGAATCTAAATGATGGCACTATAAATAGAGTAACATGAAAACTGACAACATAATTGTTTGCCACTAACACCAAGTAGTTTACTGTAGTCATATTTCTCTTCCTATGCAGCTTGCCTCTTCCCCTGGTACATTCTTTTTCTCAAAAAAAAAAAATTATTTGATATTTTTCCTAATCCTGGCATGGGTTTTTTAATGATAATCATTTAAATTTCCAAACAAGCTTTTAAGTCATCAGATTTTATTTTTTACACAGTATCCCATTCTTTTACTAATGAAGACTCCCCCAGCACCCCTCCCGACTGTCTCCCCTCCCCCCAGCGCGCACACCCACACCCATACCCACACACATCTACCTGAGAATTTAACTTGAATTTTATTTTGGAAATTCCGAACTGTTCCTGAAAGAGTACTATCTTTTTAATGGTTATTTTCCCCCCACCCCCCCATCTCTTATCTTTCATTTCTCTGGGTATTATAGCCCGCAGGAGCCTTGCCTCCTGTCTGAACCACTCACTGGCATGTATTCACACTGTGCTCCAGAGCACCCCCATAAGGCTGGACCCCAGTTATTCCCAAGTGTGAGCATGTCCCTTTCATCAGCTCTTCCTTCCAAATATCACTGGTCTACTTTCCCACTGGAGTTTCTAGCATCTAAAGGAAGATAGTAAATGTCCTAAAGTCTGCCAGAACCTTGATGCCTATTTAAGTGGAAAGTGGTGAGAAAATGGTGATAAGGCCTTTATTGTGTTGGAAGACTTTTATTTAGCAAAATTTGAATGCTTTTTCTTTTTTATATTATTAAGCACTAAATACCGCTCACTGTAAGGTCTCCTAGCCCCTAGTTTAAATAAGATTTCCCACACATCCAAGAAATAATTTTTCCTATTTCTTTAAAGAAATACTTTACTATTTTTTTTTTTGAAATTTTAAATATTATCGGGTTAATCAATGATTCATAAATGGGGTGGCATCCAGCCTGGCAGATAGAAAGGAGTTTCAAGGAACTGTAAAAAATAGTCTTTTAAAGCAGGTTCGGACTACTTGTTACAAGGTTACTTTCCCTATAAGGGATTATTAAATTTAGGCTGACAAGGGATTGGTTGGTTTAAGAGTCCTGATTGGTTGGTTTAAGATTCCATTTTGGGGATAGCTGAAACTGTACTTAAGTCTTGGTTTGGTGATTTGGGTTTAGCATAAGCATCTCCACTTTGAGTCTGTTGTCTTGTTTTTAATAATCCCTACTAATCACCTAGCCACACAGAACCCATCCTGTGCCAGGAGACAAAGTAGCTTGCTCCATCATCACTTTGTTACTTAAAAAAAAAAAAAAAGTTGATGCTGTATTTGCTGGGGTGGTAAATGTCTTAACTTGTAGAAGCTGCAGATTTGGGTGGAGGGCAAGGAGACACAGTAGGGGAAGATGCAGCTGATTTGAAGATAAGCAGGTTGTTCCCTTTTCCCTCACTGTCCACAGTCTCCCTGCTCAGCCCAGTGTATCCCAGAACTGTTCTGACACCCTGCAGGGCATGGGAATTCGCTGCTTGACTACAACCCCTTCCTGGCTAATTTCAGCAATAGCTTTCTCCACTCTTCTTTAAAACCCTTTATTCTCCTTCTCCCAGATTATTGTTGGACTTTCTTACTGAGAGGGCTCCCCTCCTATTTTCTTCATGATTGCAGATTTATACATGTTAAAATTAATCTCTTTATGATCAGCTTAAGGCTGTCTTCTTGAAGGATAGGAAATAAACATGTGTGATCAGAATGTCAGAATATAATGGACACTTTTGCATAAATAAAGTTAACCAGCAAAATGGACTTCGCCTTATATACTATTAACTATTAAAATAAGATCCCATTTGTATCTAGTGATTATAAAATTTATGTGATTTTGGGTTAGGAAGCACCTGGTAGAATTTTGTTAGCCCTTACTTTTTAAATTAAATTTCTATTATATTCCAAGCATCATTATAATTTTATTAAAGAATAAAAAAGCAATTTGCTACTCATTTTGGAAAGTTTTTATTTCTACGAACTCATTACTAGGATCCAGATGTAAGCTGAAGTGACTACTAGCCATTGTGATCATTGATTCTCTCTGTACTGCTGTGGCCCTGCTGCAATGTTTACTATTGATGATTTATTCCCCTCACACATTGAATACTTAATTCACTCACGTGTTATATCTAACTCTTCCTTTTTTGACACTTACTCCAGTTTTCCCTCAACAGTTCTGGAAAGGAAAGCTCAATCTAATGTAAAATATTCAGAGAGGTCAATCTTACTTGTAACTCTTACTGAGCCTTGAAAACACATCCTAATGGCTCTTCTAGTTAGCGTGTGTTGGTAGGAGAAATTCTCCCATCCCTCTGGGTTTATCTTAGGTTGATCAAGTAATCAAAGCATAGTAAAACAGGTTGGTGGAATAAAGAGATCAGTTTCATAATGTACACACAGAGAATCTACACAGATTATAAGGACTACATTTGTAATGTGAGAGATAAAAATCCTGAACTAAAATGGGATGCTGAGGTATCGAGATCAGACAAAGAGGATGTCACATTAAGAGGAAGAGTGACTCACGTTCACAATGCCACACAGAGAGGGTACTCAGAGAGAGATCATCCCTATTGACAAGGCTTCATCTGGATCACACCCCTAATGTTGACTCTTTGAGGAAATTAAGTAAGAGGTGGTAGCATCTCCAATTTGTGGAAGGACTCAAGCTTCTCCTCAGCCTCCAGGCCTCAAGTGATCTTAGCTCAAAAGAATCTGCAAGCCAGGGTAACACCACCCGCAGAGACCAATTATGGGAATGTTGGGGAGGCCTATTCCAGGCACCTTCAATTTACATCCTGCCTCATTTAACATTGCCAGTCACGAAGTCGTTCCCTAACAGATCATTACTGAATAATTCATCCCACAATAGTTCTACCCTTTGGTCCATGTACAGACAGAATAATGTCCTCTGTAAAGTGTTCACATCCTAATCCAAACGTTAAATAAGTTGCATGTCTTCTACCTGTGGTGGGAAAGATTTACTCATGTAGACCCATTATGATCACATCCTTAAAAGCACAGAAATTTTCTGTGGTCAGAAACAGAGGTAATGACAGAACAGAGAGATGTAATTTTTCTAGCTTGAAAAATGGCGGAAGGGACCATGAGCCAAGGAAACCAGAGAGCACACATAGATCTACATGATGTTTTTGGTCTTGCTTTCAAGGGGTGATGAATTTAATGTTTAGCCTTCCCATGTGTGGTTCTATTTTTGAGACTTGTTATTTACAAACTACCTTGCTCTCAAAAACTCAGCCATCAATTTCACTTAATCTTGTTTGGTTAAGGGTTTAGAGAATGCAAATGATAGGGACTAAAGTTTTCTTTTTAAAACAAATCATCTAGCAAGCAAAACAAGTCACCTGCCCAAGCAAAAATAGGCCAGCAGGTGTTTAGTTTGCCATGTTATCTATACTTTCATGGTGCTTCCATTATTGTGATATGATATGAACTATCTGTATTTCATAGTCAATCACTATCACTTTTAAACTTCTTTCCTGAATGTGGCAGATACACATTGATGAATAATAGGGCTTGTGCTACAAACCAAAGACTAGTACTATCGGTAGAAATTAAAAACTCAAGGGTAAATGCATTGAATCAACACACAAGAATTTAAAATCTAGAGGAAAAAAGTATCAAAACTAGAGTGGAAGAGTACCCAGGACTTTGGTGATGTATGTGAGTGAATTTGTGGTGGGAAGTCCACAGGTATTACAACCGAAATATATATATATATAAAATAAAAAGAATTTCAAATCTAAGAACTGTCAAAAGAATAGTTGGTTTCCCCATACAATGATAGACCACAAGAAGAACATATTATATGAATGCAACTAGAAACTAAATCATGTGTGACTTTATGTATCAAGGTTGGCATGATGAATTATAGCTGTAAGGAAAGTGATTATATAAACTACAATATCTAAGTGAAATATGTGCTAGAAAGTTTTTCCTCAAACATTGGTAGTTTCCAAGGCTAACTCCTTATAGAAGCCACTGAAACTTGGCTGATTTGTAAGTTGAATGCTTATAGAATCCCTTGCACAACTATGAGTGGATAAAGGCAACAAAAGTCTACTGAAGACTGCATCTCAGTCATCAAGGTTAGATAACAGATTACTGCACAGCTGCAAACACAGGAAATCTTACCATTGTCCTAACTTAATACTGGTGGTAACATTTTAAAAACAAATGGCATTTTGTTCAGACAAGAGCTTCCCTTAAGGTAAAGCATGGGGCCAGCAACGCCTTTGCAATAACTGCAAGCACTAGACCTTTAACCTGACCTTCAGATTTTACGTCTTTTATCTTGAAAATCAATCATTGGCCTTCCCAGTCAGGAACATCCAGCATTATGCACTGTGCACCCATTATGTGCTTAGGAACTGATTATCAAATGATGCCTAAGATGTGGAGATACAGTCTTAAGTAATGTTTCTAAGGTGCCCAAAGTATGATTTATTTTTCCATTAGATGGATAAGAGGAAGGAAGGTCTTCCTTATGTCATATTTCATCTGCAGGGCATGAACACTTAAAATGTAGCAGAGAATATACTTGCTATTGATGTGCCTCACAAGTATGATGTGAATGGAAGAGCCCAAATTGATCCTATAAAACTGTAATCTTTCAGTCATTCAAGTATTCTCTTATCCAGTCAAAAATAATTTGGAGAACGACTTACTCAGTGCTAAACAAGGGTTGCCACCAATGGCCCTATTGAGTCATGTAGCTTTTCTTCATGAAATAAAGGAGGCAGCACTGTAAGCTAGCTGCAGCCACTTCAGTGCGAGTTTGATCCTGCTTGGAAGTGATCCACATGGCGGGGCAGACCTCTCCTGCTTCGCCTGTTGCTCCCCTCAGAAGTGTACCTCATTGACCTGCCTATTCTGCTACCCACTCCATCTTTGGTGAAGCCTCTCACCTCCCCTGCACCTCTGGCCTGTACCCCAGTTCTGTATGCATAAATAAATCTTTAAAAGAGAGAGAGAGAGAAGATAGATAGGTAAATAGGTAGTTGGAGGGAAGAAGGAACTACATAGTTAATAAAATCCCATCCCCCACACACACCACTTCAGAAAATGTAGTAGTTCAGACTATATGTTGCCAAACAAATAGTGTTGAAGGAGGAAATTGTGATGATACTTTTTGCAGCCCTATATTCCAAAGCACTGTGATGTTAAATTTCTTATTAGGTCAACAGCATTCAATCTAGAGATGAGAAGAGGGCCAGATCCTACAAATACATATACATGTCTGAAAACTGGCAGTTGCTTTTTGGTGGAGATGTGTTATTCCAAAATTGGCATAATCACAGTTTCTACCTCGTTTATGACCAGCATAAAAAATTGCATAAAATATCATGCACAGCTGTAGTCAGAAGGAAGATTCAATTTGGGCTTTGTGTAGACTTGACTTTCTGCCAGTGCAGTTACATACATCATCTAGGGCTGCACTAAAAAGGATAAAATACAGTTTTAATTCTTATGGCAAATTTATTTTTTAAAAGAGATAAAAATGTTAAAATAGATCATAAAGAACATTAGCTCTTTCCTTGCCCCACCCAGTCCATCTTTTGTTAATATAATGTTAAAGGGTTAGCAAAAGATGGGAACATCATAAAATTAAAGGTTAAGACTGCAGTTCTATCTATCCTCAGAATGAGAAGTTATCTGGTGTGAATGCATACTCCTTTTCATTATTTAGACAGCCTCACTGGGAATATTTTACGTGAACAGCCTCAAACATCCTGCTGGTTTCTTTGAGAAATCTCAAAGGCTGCAGTGATAGAGAACAGCGTGGGTAAGCTACTGAGAAAAGACAACGGCTTCATCTGAAACCCAAAAGCACAAAGTAGCTTACAGTTTTACAAGGAGATTTTCTCCACCCCCACGGAGGAGAGGGCTGGCTCCAAGCATCCTCTGTGCCACTGCATCACATCTTCAAACTCTCAAGAGCCTTAAAGGGCCAGCTGCCTCATTTCCCAATCCTGGTCCCAAGGAAACAAGTGATGGGAAAAAAAAAAAAAAAACATGGCTCATTATCATCTGAATGAGGACCAGACTGCTCCACTCAGCAATTTGAAAACAATGTTCTAACCCCTTTAGATTTAGATGGCTGCTTCAGAAAGTACTTGACCTCTCACAAAATTAGTGAGAAGTCCTACTGAGAGATTCCAGGGAAATTTTTAATTCTATCTGATGATATGTTGTATAGTTTGCACAGACTTTTGAAAGTCAATTGTTTCCCTCTCTTCCTAACTCAGATTTAGTGACTTCATGTTGATCACTTGACATAAGGCATGATAGGGGTATTAATACCACAGAAGTGGGAAAAGACTGTGTATCAGGTTTCTTCTGTCCCAGAGAGACAGATGTTAAACATCTACCGATATATCACTCTCCTGCATCACTGCCAGAGTGTGTTCCTGGGAGATTAGGTGCAAACTGCTCTGACCTTCCACCACTTGTCCCCCACTTCAACCTCTTCAGTTACCACCTTTCTGTCACTTACAACATAGCTCCTATGGTGCTGTTGTGAGGCTGCTGTAAGCCTATAAAAGACCCTAGGAATTACCTGTGGCCTAAGTGGAAGGCTTAATGTTCTGCCATGATGCCTCAAGTCAGAAGATACCAGAATAGGCAGTTTTGTTATTGACGTCCAGAACGAGCATATGCTCAATAATTTTATCATAATTTCAAGTCCTAAAGATGTATTATTTTTAATCTAAAGAGTGCATCAGTATCTTTATGTAGATTATATAAATATATAACTTATTATTAAGCAGAATTTTGCTGCAAGAGAAAATAGGTTCTTGAAATTACAAAAAGAGCTAAGGAGGAAATGTATATAGAGCTAGCTCAGCTGCAGAGTATCTATCTTACCCACAAGACGGCCAAGAGCTTCAGAAGCAAGTAGACTTATTTTTGAGATCAGCCCTGATGACTAAATTCTGACCCTGGACAAGTAGCAAGCACACTCAATCTCAATTTCCTTATGTGTAAAACCCAAATAAAAATAATATCTGCCTTTTAGAGTGTTACAGCAAGGACCAAACAAGAAGAATTATAGTAGGATCCATCCCATTTAATCTGCTAGAGAGTTTTGCTCCGCAATTCAAGCCCCTTCTCCATCTGCATTATCACATTTTTTGTTCTCTGGAACTCCCACCACTCCAATGGCCTCTGTCAGCTTGTCAAGGTTACTGGTGACCCTTATTACTAAAACATTGCATTCCTTTTACTGGCCCTAGTACACAGCTAACCAATTTCTAGTGCTTGTAACAAAATGTCCTTACTTGGCTTTCAGCACCTCAGGGCTTTTCTTTTCCCAAAGGGTATTTGCCAATTCTGGTAGCTTTAAAGGAGACTTACCTTAACTTGGGACAGCCTGTGAGAAAGTTGGCATCCCTCATGAGGGAGGCAAAGGTGCCAGGGATGAGATTTGAAGAACGAATAGTAAATATTCCATGTTGGGCTTTTCGATTTTGGTTGCACATCTGAATCACTTGAGGAGACTTTTGGAAATCATGGATGTCCTTGTCACATCAAGTAAATCAGAATCTCTGGGAGTGAGACCCAGTCATCAGTATTATGTAAAGCTCCCCAGGTGATTATAAAGTGCAATTAACACAAAAACCACTGATTTAAATGAAGGAGAATTCAAGGCACACCCCAGGGGGAGGAAGCATTTCATAGAAAAGCTGTTTGTGATGAGGTAGCAGGTGAATATCAAAGTCTATGAAAGGTTAGTAATGCTGGAGCTAAGAAGGAATTTAACAGGTGCACACAGATAACCATAATAAAAGACAGAGTATTACTGAAATGATGTCCTAAAAGTTATGCATGAAGTACTACTGAAGATATCCAGAGTTAATATAGATGTGGGCTCAAAGAAAGTATATACAGATGAAATTAGTGGTGCTGTGCATCATTAGTGGTGTTGTGGAAGCCTGGAGTCAGACTGGCTGGATTAGAAATACAATTTTGCCACTTTATTTAACCTTGGGCAAGGCACACCAGTTTATCTGCATTATGTATATAACAATAAGCTTATAACATTCTTGAAGGGCTAGTTAAGTCAGAGAAGGTGTTTGGAATATAATTTGACAAAGATTAACAGACCTTTGCAAAAGTTGAGAAATTTGTTCCAGTTCAGACTCAATTTTAAGAGAGCCATGATAGGTGTGAAGCTGGGTTTTCCTCCTCCAGCTAGACCTAACACCAGGAATACCATGAATCATAAAGAACCCTGATTAATATGCCCATTGTCCTCTGGCACTTCCTTCCTTCCTTCCTGTCTTTCAAGGCTGATTTTTCCACTTGCAAATACCTCCCAGTAGAAAATGATCTGGGAGTAGTACCTTTACTGGGGTTATTTTATTCAGCAGGACTGTCACTTCAAGTTTTATCTGAAAATGCAGAATGAATCAACTCTTTATCCTCAAAGAATGTTAGCAATCAGTAAATTAAGATGATGTAGATGAAATTCATTCTAATATATTACCTGTAATACAAATACTAACCATAATTAGATAGCTTATTTATTCAAAGCTCTCCAGTAACTTAAGGGATCATCCCACTTTATTTGCCACTTGCCCAGCAACGAGCGTATTCCAGCATACTACTGGAAAGCCAGTATCACTTGCTGGTAGGAGAAAGAATTGAGTGCAATGAGCAGTGTAGCAAAAAGCAGGTTTGCAGATTGCTTGGGTTTTTTGACATGAAAATCATGTTGATTTATTCATAATTACTATGATTAGAGAACAAACGGAAGCGAGGAAACATAAGGATACATGTGTCCCTAGCATCACAGTCCTGTCCACTGCAGATCTGCTGTTCCCTTTGTGATCTCTACTTCCTGCTGATGTAATCATGACCCAGAAAAACATGAGTGGAGCACTCACTGTGTGCCAAGCACCTTTCATGGCACTGGAGAAATAAAGGTGACTAAGATGTCTCTGCTCCCTGAGAAACATGCTGGAGAATAGGGTGTAAGAGCATTCAAGTAACTAGATCAATCCAATGAAATAGATAGCAAAGACTGAAGCAGGCACCTGGTACCGTGCCTGCTTACTCAACCCAAGTTAGATAGCGCTGAAACACAAGTGTGATTAGAGCCTAGCCAGGCAAAGAATCAGCAAAGAACCTCTGAGAGAAAGGAAAAACAAATCATGAAGTGACTACAGCAGCTATTCTGGTTAAACACTTTCGCATGCTCTAGATAATCCTCACTTCTTGATCTCTAATGCAAACATATTATCTCCAGTGCCAGCCATCCCCAGAGATGTCATGTTCACATTTTTCACTGTATTGCAGTGATGGCCCCATTTTCTCCCTCCTAGCTTGCTCTAAAGGTGCAAGTCCAGTTGCATGTATGCATGAACCCAAATGTACCCTCCCAGGCCCACTGGTATGACCCAATAGTGCCTCTGTTCCAATAGAAAGTAGTCTAGAAATACCCAATGATAGCTGGGTATTTTAAGCAATACCCAAAGGATCTAGTATACTGTGCTATCTTCACAAAATGACACACTCAAATTCTTAAAAATTCACAGCTCTGAAAATTTTAAAAAGATTTAATATAATGGGGAGAGTCTCAGTATATGTTTACTTCTGTTTCATGTGTTTGTGTTTACATGTGTACGTGTATACATGTATGTACATATGTGTCTGTATTTGAGCATGGGTTTTAGCAACATAAAAGGTGAATAGGTAAGTCCATATATATATATATACACACACACACCTTTTATATTTACTTAAGCCTATGCTCAAAGTAGAAAACTTGAGAAGTACAAGTAACTAAATACTTAAAAAAATACCATAGATAATCCTACCACCCAGAGATAGGCACAAATTTTCCAGAATGCTCTCCCTACATGCTTGTTTTTAAAAAAAAACACAAATTGGAATACAAGGATTTTGATTTATACATTATGTTCATCCCATGTAATGTCTTAATAACCCTTTTTCCATTTTATTAATTATCCTTTATATATTTGATTTTAAAGTCTACACACAATCCCATCTTGAGAAGGTAGACTTTATTTCCATAAGCAGTTTCCCTATGCTAGAGAGTAATGATTTTTATCTTGTTGTAAATGATTCTTCAATGAACTTCTTGACCGTTAAGTCTTTGTTCATATATTCACTTTTTTCCTGAGACTGACTACATAGAAGCAAAATTATCAGGTCAAAAGGTAAATGATTTTTAATGCCCTGGAAATATATTCCCCTAAATTACTTTCCTGAAAGGTTCTACTGGCTGATACTCTCATCAGTGATGTATGATGGCTCCATACCAAAATCTGGCCAGAGTCAACTCTATCACCGTTGCCAATTCGATAGGAAAAATCCACACCTTTTTTAAATACTATATTATGTTGAATAAAATTAAAAACACAACTCTGCAATGCAATGAGGTCAACCACTATGAAAGTCTATCTAGAAAAAAATGGAAAGAATTATATGAAAATGTTTAGCACTGGTGTTGGAATAATTAATTATGGCTACTTTCATGTAATAATGTTAGTATCAGTATAATATACCTGCTTATTCAAAAGCTATCATGTTTCAGAAATATCTTTGGTGACTTTGATGCAGTATCTCATTTAATCCTCACGTCCCTACAAGGTTTTATTGCATGTGAATTTACTAGCTAGCAGCCAGACCAGGGTTAAATTGTAGCTTATCTAGTTCTGGAGTTGCCAGTTTGTCCTCTTCATTCTCCTGCTTTCCCATATTTCTCTTTTGTCCATGAGTCTTTACTTGTTCTTTTTAAAATCATCAAAAGCAAGAAATTTGCTTTTACGCTCATTCCCAAATAAAATTGTTTTGAAGCTTACACTAAAATATGACCACCTCCCTTGAGAAGTAGCTCATTCTCCACTAGAGGAGAGGCGACGTGAGCTACTTGGCCCACTGTGACTGTAGGCTGCCCGAATTGAAGACTGCAGCATCCCTGCCCAGAGCTGGCTTCCTGACCCCACTGAACCCACACATGTGGGTGGCCCTATTACTCTGGCCACAAGAAACGCTGCCAGTGTGAGCAAAGGGGCTGCATTGGGGACACAAAGTCAGAATCCAGCCTACCACCTTCCTATATCAACAGGATGGTATAAATAATGTATTCAGTATTTTTTCCTGCTTATTTTTATTTTTTATCTATTTATTACATCACCTTCATTTTTCTCAATGTATGATTTCCACATAAAATTCCCACCGCCCATTCACCCGGGCACCATCACCATAGTCCCTTTTGCTCTTCCCACTCCTGATCCTTCTCCCGCCTCCTCCCCTACAGAATGTCTTTGATCTATAGTTGCCTGATGATTTTGATTTTTTACTTATTATAATTACTTTTTTCCCGATACCTTTCTTGGTCCCTGTACATTCCTCCTATACGTGAGACCATTCATTATTTTCCTTTTTCTTTCTGGTTTATTTCACTGTGAATAATCCCTTCCAGCTCCATATGTTGTTGCAAAGGGCACTGAGTTTATCCTTTTAGACTGTTGAGTAATATTCTATTAGGTAAAGATACCACATCTTCTTGATTCAGTTATCTATTTTGGGGTATTTGAGTTGCTTCCATATCAGTAATTTTTAAGAAGTGAACTGGCAGGAAGTTATGTAGATATGATATGTTCTCCTGTTTATAAATGACAAGTTTGCTTCTGTTTTATTAAAGCTAGACAATTTTGATGATAGTCTTTAAACATGTATGTTATGTTCTAAATACATATCTACCAAAAAAAAAAAAAACCTCTAGCATATCTGCAAGGAGTCATAATTTGTTTTTTGACCACTTGAGTACATTTTTAAAAGCATACTACTTAATGATCATTAGGAGTTGTAAAAATACATGTTTGTATGTGGATGAATACAATAGCTACTATACAGAATAAGCAGCTTTCAAACTGCTTCTGTTTGGGATTTTATTACATCTTGATGTGTTAAATATGTGTACTGAAAACACAATTCACAAAACAATAAAGAAGAAATAAAAAATATTTATTTGTGAGTTAAAGGCCCCAAAGCTAACTTTTTTAATATCAAAGAACAGGTTGATTGCTTAGGTATGTAATATATTCAGACGCCTTGTTAGACAGCATGCCGATGTAGAAATAAGCATTAATAAGCCAGATTGTGTTAGTAAACTTTTAGCTGAAAGGATCGAGATGAATTTCTCCTGTGGATTTTTGTCAGAAGAGAATTAACTATTCATAATGATTTGATTATTTAGCTATGACTTCTGTTTCTAAGGCTAAAGTGTCAAAGTCCAGGCCCTATTTTCTGATGCCATGCCATCACCCCATTTCATTTCAACACCAGTCAGCTGCTAATTGCTTGGCCTCTGACAAGCTCAACCTGTGCAGAGAAACCTTTGGGACATTGACATTCTTGGGAAAAATGACACTAGTCTTTGTTGCCTAAAAACCATAAAAATCTGGACATATGACCGAATGTTGCTTTCTCCTCTCCAAGATGCCTAACACACTTATAATAGTTTCACAAGCTTCTAATTATGCCTATTATTTGCATTTTAAATGTGAGGTTCTTCACTAGAAAATAGTAGAAATCCTAATGTCCACTTTCTTAAATTAACTGAAATTTTTTTCCTGAGATGCAAAAAAAAAAAATTTGAGATTGTTAAAGAGCAATTAATATGAAATTATGTCAGCATTAAAGATTCAAGTTTTACTAAATTATCTGTTTTTATATGTACTGTTTACTGGAATTAGCATGTATGAAGGGAAGCATGGTGCATGGAATAATTTAAGATTAATTTGAGTAAGAAAATTGAGAAAGTCTGTCTCATAAGCTTATTTAAAGAAATTTTTAAAGAAATATTTTATTATTTTAAAGAAAATTATTAATTATAAAAGAACAAAAATTTTAAAGTTTCAAATACTGAATCATACCCTTTCCTGTCATATAGACACATTAGAGAAAGCAAATGATCTTAATACTTATTTTGCCATTGAATGGCAGTAAAAGGTTCAATTTGCTCTTCTGAGTTGTATCTTATCAACCACTCAAGTTTCTGGTCCCCTCCATCCACGTTATTCTCAGTTAAAACACTGAAGCTCAAGCACACATTACTTAACACCAAGTAGAATAATATCTCCATGTTCTCAAGATGACCAGTCTTGGATCTGGTCATTCTTTCTCCAAGAGTTTCTACCTTCTGTAAAATTCTTCCATGTTAGCCCAAATTCTGAGAATTTTCTCACTTAGTCTGAGTTGAGCCTAGGTTTTCTCATTTAAAAGAGGATTAAGCCAGAGGACTACCTGAACTTTTTTTTTTTTTTTTTTTTTGCAAGAAAGGTAAAATTAGCCTGAATCTGAGGGAAACAAGAGGCACAGGGGTCCTGCCCCTACATGATCTCACCCAGAACAGGGCAGGGGGAGGGGAGGCTACTGAGGTGTCACTTCTGTCAGCTCCCCAATGTCCCGGTCACTTCGCTTAAACTCTACTTTCCATTGCTTATTGAAAAGAATCAGAGCATTTGACCATCAAGCTACATTTACTGTAGACAGTTACTGTATAATCTTGGCTCAAACAAAGGTTAGGGAAGCACAAAATATTTCATTTTCACTTCTTCACTGACAGCTTCAGAGCCAAGGGCACCTCAGCTGACTTTTTCCTGTTTAGAAATGTTAAGTGTAAGACAGGTCCACACACATATTGAGAGGTTTGTGTTTAGAAAAGCTTGGGATGGGGAGGGGCAGACTTTCTTTTTTTTTTTTTTAAGCTTTAAATAATGAACTCATCAGCACCTCAAAAAAAAAAATCCTTTCTACACTAGCTTAGAAAAAGCTTTAAAAAATTTTTCTGCAGAGAAATTCCCTGTTTGATATTCTTAACCATCCTGGAATCATAGAGCCCTTTGATAATCAAAGGAAAACAGTGAAGATGGAGGCCTGGGAAGCAGAGGGGGTCTGGGGGAGGTGAGAACTCTGTATGATAAATGCAAAATTTATGCAAAATTTTACATGGGCTTACAGAATTCGTGGAACCAAAGTTAAAAAATAGCAGCTATCAGAGTATTCAAAAGATTGAATTTCATAATACGTGTTTCAAAAATTGGAATTACTATTACTTGGGAGGAAAAATACTTCCATAGTGAATGAATCTCAGAAATGCTGGGCTTGAAATTGATTTCAAAATTATTTTCAAATTTCTTTAGTAAATTCATATGCACCATACTCCTCTGAAAAGATGGTAGGGATATGTAAATTCTAAAAGTACCTTGAGCAAGGAGCCCTCTCTTATTGTCCACCCTTTAATTGCCTTTTCTAATTGGTGTTTTTAAGAAATACTGGAAAATAATTCATTCTTCATGTCCCTATCAGGTTCCCCAGCCATCCTCTGACTCTGACTGAAGTAAATCATCTATGCCCAGAGGAAAGTCACGCAATAATAGTATGATTAAAAGTAAATGATTGTTGAAACATAGGAATTAAGAGCAAATTGGGTCTACTTGTTTTGATGGGCCCATTGCCATTGTTTAAACCTGTGATTTCTGAAATGCAATGTGGGTACAAATAGAACCAGATTCTAAGCCTTTCTTTGCATTTTTCTCACCAGATAAATAAGAATTAAAAGACAGCACCTACCATATGCCAAGACAGTAAGAATTAAATGAGTTAATATATGTAAAGCACGCCAAAGGTCCTCCAGCATAAAAATTTCCAGTAAATATTAGCTATAAATATTTTTCCTTGCTTCCAAATACTCAGTAAGTTTAGAATATTTTATACAGCCGCAGAGTTGGGATAAGTAATAATATTTTCAAAAGCAGTCAGTGACTATTCTGCTGAATGTAAATTGAAACATTTGGAGAAAAAAAGTCAGATATTTGGAAAAACAGCCATTTTTTATCCCAAAAGTTGGATCCATTTCCATTTTGGTTTACACAGAGATGTAGTTACACCAACATTTAGAAACCTGGTTAAAAGGTGAAATGAAAATGACTCAATCCTGCTTGCTGACATAGGATCATCTTCCTACAACAGTTCTTTGGCAGTATTTAGTTTATGGTAGAATAAATTAGTGCCTAAGGATTTAATGTCTAAATCACAGGCTACTGTAAATAAATAAATAAGTAAAGCCCTCATTATTGATGTATGGACAAAATGATAAACTAATAAATGATTCAAACCCAGTTTAATTCCACCTTGAACTGACTCGGCACCATAAATTCAACAAGATGGTAAAGGGAAAACTGGAGCCTTCTTCCTACTGGTCTCCCTTTCCTGTTGCTTTCTTGTCTCACATAAACCCTGTCAGCAGGCAACAACTGAGCTTAGAATACGATGCTTAGTCGGGTCTAGGATGCCCATGTGCCACGGCCTGCTGCCCCTTTATCTAATACAACTCTCCCCCCATCCATGCTCTTCTTCCTGTCCTTGAACCAAGCTCCTTCCTGCCTCACAAACTTTGGGCTTGCCCCATTGCCTCTCTGTAAGGCTTCTCTTTCAGGCTACATCTGACTGAATTCCATTTGACCGTCCGTGCTGGTAAGACACCTCCTCCAACAGGCGCTCCCTGCCAAAGAAAGCCCTCCTTCCTGCTCTCTTCATCTTGTCTGTCACACTAGCAGTTTCATTTCTCTTATTACTTAATAACAAGTTATTATTAACATCAAAGTTGTTTTAGGATCTAGTTATCTCCAACTATATAGGAAGCCTTCCATTTCTTTTCTCTTTTAGGGAATCGCTGCCCTTATTCAGTGATTGCTGTTGATCTGTAAGTCCAGCTACTATGATCAACAGTAGCTCATTTTATCTTTTAGCATTTTTATCATTCACAATAAATTGCAAAGTATATTACTCTTCACTTTAATTTGAAAGAAATCAATTGGGTATAGGAATAATAGAGAAAACTGAAGCTCACAGTGCATGAGCAGTGTTTTTCAGTTATCAAAACAGACCTGTTTGTTCTTTAACAACACTGGAAGGTCTAAGAACCCATGGAGTCATACAATGTCAGCATTAGACGAAAACACAAACACCTTAGAACCCAGCCAGGCAGCCATTCAATGTGTGAGCCCCTTCCAAGACATTCCTGCCACATAGTTATTCTCCATTAATAGAACTCACAAATCTCCGGGAGAATTTTGACTTTTAGAAAGCCTTACCAAAAATCAGACAATACAGGTCTCACATTAGCTTCTATCCATTGGTCCCATTTCAATATCTTTTTTTTTTTTTAAGGAGTGGTTTTTTTTTTTTTTGTTTTTGTAATATTTATATTTTTTTGTATACAGATACAGAACTGGGGTGCAGGCCAGAGGTGCAGGGCATGTTAGAGGAGTCACTAGCGACAGAGTGGGGAGCACAGCAGGCAGATCAATGAAGTACACTGCTGAGGGGAGCAGTGGGCAGGCCAGGAGAGGTCTGCCGTGCCATGTGGTCATCTCCAGGGCAGGCAAGGATCGAATTCATACTGAAGTGGCCCCAGCCTCTCAGTGCTGTGCTCCAACCTGCTGTGCCACCAGGGAGGGTCCCCAATTCAATATCTTAAATAGCAGTAGAATAAAATAGGCTCTCTTAAACACAGTGGTCTGTCAGGATGCTAAAGACAATTGTATTATCACCTTATCATTTCTCTGGGGTAATATCTTTAATCCTTTCAACTGTTCTTATTATGCCATTGCTCCCCATTCTCACCAGGGAACAATCCTCTTAATTTACACTATTCCCCTTAAAGCCTTCTTAGCTAAGAATGAACCCCTTGTCACAGTAACAAGATACCTGCAGGCTGTCAAAAACTATGCTCAGGAACAACCACCACCACAAAGCACAGAGATATCCCCCACCTTAGGAGTTTAGGGCATGGGGGTGGGGTGGGGAGAAAAAACAGAACAAAAGGAAAGAACCTGAAAAATATTGGGCCCTCTTTTACCCCCTAACCCTCCACCATCCTTGAATCATTTAAAGACTCTTTAATATTTTGCAGCTACAATTGAAATCACCGTGATAGTCTTTCCCACTGAGAGATTAAAAAATTCTATTTATCTCAAATTATATGAATTGCCAATGTTATTTAAACCTACAAAAGTAACAATTTTCTAAATTAAAACCATCATGAGATCTACCTCATATCATCAAAAAGACAAGAGTAGCAAGTGTTGGAGATGTGGAAAACAGAAAACACTTGAGTATATTCACAGGGATGTGAATTTGTTATGCCTCTACAGAAAAAAATGGAGGTTCCTCTGAAAATTAAAAATAAAAATCAATCTACCACATGAGTAAGAAATTCCACTTTTTAGGGATATAGTCAAAGGAAATAGAATCAAGATCTCAAAGAAGCATCTGTACTCTTATGTCCACTGCAATATTTTTCACAATTCTGAGTCATAGAAACAACGTATCTTCACAAATAAAGAGATAAAGAAAACATAGAATAGATATTTAGCCAGAAGAAGAAATCCCACCATTTGTGACAACAGAGTGAAAGTTGAGGTAATTATTCTAAGTAAGTGACAAAAAACAAAAAACAAAAAACAAATACCATATGATGCCATTTATATATGGAACACACACACAAAAGTCAAACTCAAACAGATACTGAGTATTAGTTAGAGAAGTTTTGGAGGGAGGGAGAAATAGTAGGGGAAACAGGGAGATACTAGCAAAGCTTACAGACTTCAGTTATAAGATGATTAAGTTTGGGCTCTAATGAACAGTATGGAGATTATAGTTAACAACACCGTATTCTATTTTTGAAAGTTGTCAAGACAGTAGCTCTTAAATGTTTTCAGCACATACAGCAAATAATTTATGTGGAGAATGTTATAGAAGCTATGGTGTTAATCATGTCACATGTCTAAATGAACCACGCCAACATGGTGGACATATTAAACTTATACAATATTATATGTCAATAATATCTCCAGAAAGTTGGAAAATGTAAGCAATTGCTTCGGGCCCAACCTGACATAGCAGGGCTATATAAGTGAAATACACTATTGATATTATTCAAGTAAAGGAATTGAACGGCGAGAACTTGTCTAAGATCACAAGCTAGACAATGGGAAACCAGGACCAAAAGGTGGTCTCCCAACTGGGCCCATCACCTCCAAGGCTCTTATCACCTTAGCACACAGCTGCTACTCAAGGGCAACATCTGAGATTCCTGGAAAGGAATAAATGTGTTATGGTGTGAGGCAGATTCTGTGATCATCTTCAAAAAAAAAATTTAGATATTGAATCTCAGAAATCTACAAGCTTGACTATAATCACAAATCATGAAGCTAAGACTGGAAATAAGGGCTCCCAACCCCAGTCAAGGCCTCTGAATCAGCATGACCATCAGTATTTCTCTTCTACCACATCAGCCTCTATTATTAACCATTCCAAGTTTTGTGTAGTTTGATATTTTTTAATTGAAAAAGCCAATAGAAGCTAACAGGCCAAAATGTTTTCTCAGTGAATGCATTTTTTATGAGCCATTCTTCTTAACAAAACTTATTTGTGTCACATCTTTAGGCAGTGGAAACCACAGACACAATTTAGAAAAATCTTGAGAGGCAAAAACACTTGCCATTGTCAGGTCCAAGTTTTGTCCCATTGCAGTTTTATATCTAAATTATGAAGCTTTTTTACAAATTGGGTTCATAGGAAAATTGCTGAGTCTTTTTCATCTTTGCATCGATCCTCCACGGGTTATCACATACTATCTGAGGAAGTCAAGCAGGCCCAGGCCCTAAGTTTTCTTTAATTTATGTTTCAGATGGATGGAATTATCAAATCATGCATGTGTATCAGTGAAAGTGATTCATGCTTGGGCTCCAATATATGATAGCTTCTTCCCTCATCTTCTAGCAGGTGAGGAACCAGCAGTTTCAGAAACCTCCATCATAAAGTCATACAATTCAGTAGATTCGAGAACATCCTAAGTTCAACAACACAAGCTTCCGCCAGACTGGTATCTCCCAATTTCACAATGGCTATAGCAATGGCAGAAATAATAATAATAACCATGTCCAAGTCATGAGAATTGCAATGGCTTCCACCATTCAATGTGCAGAGGTTAAATAGATGAAATTATACTGTACTTAGTCTCCATTTCTTTGGCAAAAGACTTGAAGATGAATTTGTGCCAAGTGCAGCTATGCCAAACTTTCTCTCCTTCACAGCTCACCTTTCCTTAATTAAAATGTAGACATCTTGATGGTGCCATTCCTCCCACAGACTTGGGTAAACAAGACACCAGCATTTATCCTTTGAAGGCGGCAAGGAAATGCCAAAAGCAGAGAGGTCAAGATGGTCTGTTGAGTTCAGCTGTGGAGTGATGGCAGAGTCCTTGTTTTCCAATATTAACTATTGATCCCCATGTAGTCATTTGTTTACAATACACATGAAATAACATTTACCTCGCTACAGTGCCACAGTGGCAGTTTCTTTATCCTAAACATATTCTCAGCACTGGTGAAAAGATGGGCAGGCCTGGCCCCCCCTCTGCCCACATATGGGCTTATTACAACAGCCTGGGAATGTGACAGATGGAGATTTGAGGTGGCAAGAAGAGAGGAGATTAAGGATCAAAACCAATTTCAGTTAATCTTATATTTAACTCATGAAAGTTCTGAGAATAAATAGGTGTCACAAGTCCCAAGTTAGATTTGTTTCTGTCCCAGCACAAGTTAATGGTACTGGAATAGATAAAATGTACACACACTCGTGGCATAGTTCATTAATTACTAAGACAATATTGACATGGAAACCATATGAAAAGGAGATGCCACAGCTCTAAGTCATTGCTCAAAATTCCTGATTAAGTTCATGTGTAAGTTTAGTTAGCAGGATTAGCAATCATACTAAGATGAGTAAGTGAAAATGAAAAATACAATAATGTCTACAATAGGGATGATTTAATATTGCCACCCACACAGTAATTTTAATGTTTCCCCAATCTCAGACGTAGACTATTTCCATTTTCTTCCTTAAGTGAACTTTACTGTGTTTTGGCATCATCTTGTTACATTTCCATAGACTTAATAAAAACTGAAAGGGAAAGTGGTTTACTCCCCCCAAGGACCTTCCAACCAACACCTCTACCAATCTTGGACTGTGTTGGGAGCACAGAAAGCATGAAAAATGCAAGAAAGACAGAAGGAGTAAGGCAGGGCCATCAGCAGGCCTGACCTAAGCAACACAGAGCACAAGATTTTCCACATGTAAACACATCCTGATTGTGTGTGGATGGTGTCTGGACAAATTTTTCTGCTGATGATGTGAAAGAACACTGCCAAATAATTATTAGTGGGAAGTAACGGACACCTCTTCAATCAAGTTATTTTTTCCTAAGTATGACAGTCCTTCTTCCAAATGGATAGAAGACTAGGTAATTCGTTCTGGCACAGTGGGAAAATGTGAAAATAAAAGCAGCAACTGTGCATTTTTCTCTGTGTTGGAATATTAGGTCTATTCTGCAGGTAATCAACTTTTCTGTGAGTAAAGTGTTCTATTTTTCAGGGAGGGTGAACTTTTCAGTAGACAGATGTCAAGCAAAGCCTTTTCTTAAGTGAGCTCTTTGCAGAAGTGGTTTCTTCACAGTAAGGCAGAAGCAAAGTTACAGAGGCCCACAGATGCTATAACCAAAGCAATTTCTCATATGCCAGACTGTCCAGGGGAGAACCTGCCCCCAAATTTCACTGTCACTAGAAGTTACCAACATCTTCCTTTCTTAGTACAACAAAATACGTTTGAAAGGCCAGAATTTCAGGTTTCCAGAGCTTCTCTAGCTAAGAGACTTTTAAAGGATGAGTGGAAATGAAAATTAATCAAACTGCAATGTTACAATATCTCCACTTGCACACTTGTTTTATATCCAGAGTATTTCAACTTTCTTCTATCACAAGCTGTCCTGTAAACTTGCAATTTCTCTAAAAGATCGGTAAAAGTTGGGGAAGAAAAATAAGTCTACTTCTCTGAGAACTTCCGGAAAGCATGGCTATAAGCATTGAGGACACAGAAGGATGGAGATAGGAAACACACACCAGGACCTCACACTAGGCTGCTCTCTCATTTGGCATAATTCAGTCTGACCACAGTGAAACCCCTGCACAGCACCCAGCTCATAGCAGGGAAGCAGTTAACTCATTACAAGTCACAGCATGTGCAGTAATAATATTAGGAGCATCATTGTCACAATTATCAGATTCTAGATGGAAAGGCTGATAACAAAACCCGATTTCTTATTTTGCTCACATGGATCTTACTGAGGTAAGAAAGTGTTTGTTTTGATAAATGTACTATGGAAAAGCCAATGACTCACTTTGCTGGGCCACACTAAGGAACAAATACCCCTGGTATTTGAACAGCTTTACTGATGAGATGATCAAATCCCTACCTTTTGTTTCAACAGTTTAATTTTTTTTTGTTGTGTTAAAATGCGTTTTAAATTCATTGTTACATTCTCTTGGTACCAAAATTAGGAGTTAAGGGAAAAGGCTAATCTCACTTCACTTTAAGCTCTATGCTAATTTTGCAGATGTCTTAAAAACCACAATATTTGTGTGTGTGTATAATGATGTGTTTTGTCTTGAAGTCACATATTTATGAATATAAAAAATTGATGATGGCAACTTTATCTGGTAGTTTCAACTCACCGGAAACAGGGGATGGATGAGGAGCAGCGGACAGAGCTCATTTCAGGTGTCAAACTGAAAACTTACTCCCTCCAGTTATTTGCTGCCCAAGACCAGACAGTGAAAGCCAGGGGCAACTGCCTCACCCAGGAAACCAGAGTCAGGGACTCTAGAGTCAGACCTGGCTAGGCTGACTTTTGAATTCTCTTTCATGACCCCTCCCCTCAAGTCAAGTCCTTTTTGGTATATCATACCAACTTGCAAAGACATGAAAGCCCACAGCCTCTTCATGGGAGCAGAATGAAATCCTGCCTACCTCCATACACACCTCTGCGCACAATTACCTGTAAACCATTTAACCTCACCATGCCCTAGTTCCTTTTGTAACCCAGAAACACAGTAATGTGCAAATCTACTTCAGGGGATTGCTTTGAGCAGAGCAGTCTTCGTGTATTTGTGTATGTCATAGACAGATATGTATAACTATGCACACACTCATGTATATGCACATGTATATGCACATGTATATGCACATGTATATGCACATGTATATGCACATGTATATTAAAGCTCTTTAGCTTTACAAGGTGCTCTAGCAACATTTAAAGATAAAGTGGGAGTTCGTGAATAAGCCTGCGGTGGAATGGTCTGCTCTCTGCACAAGGCTGCCTGTTCAAAAAGAGCATTTAAGAAAAGGGCTTCCCAGGTCTCTGCCCCTGACATGCTCTGTGTGATGCCACCTTGGAGTCTCTGCCTCAGTAGGCATCCTTAACGCAATTGAAAGTGATGAACTCCCTTGCAGGTCTATGGAGGGGAAAAGGAAGGAAAAAAATAAGTCAAGGGATTTAGTAAGTGTAATTGAAATACAAATACCAGACAGGAGCCATCCTTCAAAAACACACTTGCTATTTCTATTCAGATAAATGCAAATTCAGCCCCAGAGTAAAATCACATGGAATTCTCTGATTTAAGGCATTTGCCTGGTAACAGTCACAGATGTTTTTCTGGTCTTAGCCCACCAAGTGAAGAAGACAGGTTTGAGGGAATGCCTGTCACTTTGCCTTGAATAATTTGTATGTGGCTCCTGCAGCTTGAATTGTTGGGGTTATCTACGATAACGCCAGGCAGAGTTGAGCCAGCTACCTTGCAAGTAACCATGACTTCTTCAGCACCCCACCGCCCCACTTCTAACCAGTATTTCTAAACTGTTTTCCTTGACTCATTGCCATTAAAACGGATGGAAGCTTTCACTCTCTCTCTCTCTCTCTCTCTTGGTCATAGCTTCAGAGCCTAGCGCTGCTTGATTCCCTTCAGTTGCAGATATTGGTGGCTGGAATCAAGGGCCAGGCCCCAGAAAAGTTTCACAGAGGGAACATACGTAGGGCCAAATTGGACCCTCCGATTCACACCGTGTCTCTCTGAGATGTGTGGTAAGTGTCCCAGGACCTAAATGCTGCAGCCGAGGTGGCACAGTCGAGCCAGCACAGCGCTCACCCCTGCACAGCCCTCCACGCCTGACTGCGCTGCATACTGCTCAGGTCCTCCCCTGTCCTGGGCGCTATGCATTTTAATTGCACATGCTGCAATTAAAATTTAGCAGTAAGAAATTACTGTGTGCCTGTGTTTCCAGATGATTGCCTAGTCGCGCTGCTTTCTTTGACAGAAACTGAAAACCTGAAGTTGCAATATGGGCAGACTCTCAGAGGCTGTTGTCAATTACTCCCTATTTGAATAGAAATATGTTATTACCCTTAAGAAGGCAATGGTGCGGGGAGGGGAGTTCCGATCATGCCCCTGCTCAGCTCTCAGGGGCACGGAGCACTCAGCTCTTAAAGGGAATCTTACCACCTGGAGTTGTGCTGTGAGAAACCCTGCAAGAGCCCAGATCCCCCTAGGGAAGTCTTCCCACCTCAGGGAAAATGAATGGGAATCCATCAGAAATATCCATCTAGGAGACAAGTTTCCAGTTCCTCTGCTCTGTGGGGTTAATTCTTCTCATCATAACCAAAAAGGAGGCATGAGATCATCCGCACTATGAACGCCAGCTTGGAAGTGGTGATAATGAGTCAAGGTCAGTAAGTGAACATCAAGTGACAGGACTAAAGCAAACAGCAGTGTTCCTGGGTCTGAGGCATATTAGTGAGACAAGAAGACGCTCCAAATCTTTAGTGGATTTGAAGGAGGATTTTGGCAAGAATTAAATCTCAGGATGATATGGCCAGTTTAGTTGCCTTCATAACTAGCAAAAATTTTGCATAAAAAACAAGACAGAATGGAATGACAAAGGAAAGTTCCTTTGCAGCAACACAGGCAATGTTTTTAAAATGAATTTGTAGGTTTGTTTTCTCAAACTGGAAACAATTCTTTGAACTAAATGCTAAAAATTGCTTTAAATCAAAGCCAAAAGCCACATTATTTATTTGAGGTAGTATTTTATAGACTTTTTAAAACTGTCCCCTATAATATTGCCTCAGACTATCTTTTATGTATCACCAAATTCTTTGAGTTTTATTCTTGTCATTTAATTTATAAAAATTATAGGTACGTTCTAGGGCAGGGGGAGGGGCCCCCAGAATTCCCAAACCAGCCTGCTGTAAATAGGTCCTGCCATCTGCCATATCAAGACAAAACATACTCTAGTGCATAAGACCTTTAGTAGAAAATAACTTTAATACAATTTGTGTGCAATACATAGAAGAGAACGAATACAAGCACCCAAAGTTACCCATCCCTCATGGGTAAATGCCCAGCCAAGCAGGGTTGGCCAAAGCAGGACAGCTGAGGTGCAGAAGCTTGCCACAAGTCTAAGGCACCTCAGGTGGGGGCCCCTAGGAAAGGGACAGAAGGAGGGGCAAGTCTGTGAGGGAAACAACAAAACCAAACCCAAGACCTGATCAAGTCTGCCATCACCAACCTCCCATGGTTCTCACCCCCATGTCTGTCTCAGGTGTCTCCTTCCAGGGCCCCAAATGCCTGGTACGAGTCTTAGGCCAACAAGCAAGTGCAACTTCTTCACATGTCTCTATATTCCACATGTCTCTTGCTTCCTCCAAATCCTGATCTTGATCCCCTTTTTCCCTGCCCTTCCCCAGCACCCACACCCTGTCTTTTGTCACTTCTGCCCAACTCCACCAGGAACCTCCCCTTTTCCTGGGGATTGCCCTCTTACAGATACACTGAAAATACTTTTTTGGCAACATTTTCCGTGTTCTTTCTACTCCTCTAGTCCAAGCCTCATGCCCTAAGGGGCCACGCCTCCCTTCTTCTATCCCTTCTATCCACATGGTCTGTTAAAATAGGAGCTGAACTTGACTTCCCAATGGGAAATTGCAGATTGATGATATTCACAGACTCAATAATGACTGAAGTCTACATTCCAAACAGCAATCCGCTTGCTTTAAACTAAACTTCAGTCTTAGAGACATGAACAAAAGGGGATTCTTAAAATCAAGTCAGTCACTCCAATTTCCAACTTTTGGTATTGGGCTGACAGCCTGACTCAGGCTGGGTACAGTTCAACAGTATTGAGCTCAACTAAATGAAGCTTTACATTAGATATTAAAAAATGTATGACATAAATGTAAATACAAGTTGCAAAAATAAACATAAAAACAATATTTCTGTGATCACTCAAAAGAGAAGACAAAGGGCTCTGACCTTACAAAGTAGGTGGTAGCTATTTACTGGCTGCTAAAAGGCAGTAGGCATGCACTGTCTCGGTCTTTCATGCTTTCTGTCCAAGCCTAAGCTCCCCTGGGCTGTGCTCCTGGGCATACTTATTTAAGTATTCTCCAGTTTCCTTAATTGGTTCAGGAAAAGAGATGTTGCTCCTAATCTAATTCTCATACACTCATTATCACACTACACTGGGTCCCATGAGGACCTTTTTCGTTCACCTTGGAGTCCCAGTGGTACCTATTGCAAGACACATTGTAAATGCTCAGTAAAAATTTGATTACTGAATAAAAAGCATTTTTTATATTTCATAAAATGCATTTTTTGAATACCTGCCACAGGTTCTTCTTGGCTCATAGCAATATTATTTCAGTGTATATATATATACACACACATACGTATATATGTGCGTGTGCATGTGCGTGTGTGTGTGTGTGTGTGTGTGTATACATAGAGAGTGCTAGTTTTAATTTAAAGTCAGCTTTTGGGATGAGAAAAAATTTAGATGGACTAGAAGTCCCTTCTGTATTCCTCATGACACCATTAGACGGCATGAAGTTCATGGCTGACCTTACTTTTTATATTTTTTTTGTACTTTTCAGTCTGCTAAGCGATTGCCTCCTTGTGTCCAGAAAGTACTTCACCCACTAGGACAAATTTGATATTTAAGCATCCAGCCGGAGATTGAAACCCTAACATTTGTGGGTAAAACTATGTTTAAAAAATAGAAATAAGTATTTAGCCATTAATCATTCATAGGAAATATGTGTGTATGTAGCATATAATATATATATATTATATACATGTATATAATATACACATATAAAGTATATACACATGTATAATATAACACATATGTATGTATATATGGGGATGTCTGGTGATGGCAGACTTACATAAATGATTTCCTAAGTGTGTTCAATCCAATTACAGTAAAGTTTATAAAATTATTTCAATTGTCCTCAACAAAATTCCACTCCTTTTCCCAAAATTTGGCACAATTAAAATGCAAACACAAAATAAATACTGCAATTAGTTAGTGAAACTAATGTATATGTTGTATAATACATAATATATTATCTAATACATACATATTATGTACATATATATTATATACATGTATATGTGTATGTGTGTAGCATCCTTTATCTTTCCTTCTAGGACAAAATTAGCATTATTCTGATGAACAAAGTGTAAGTTTACAGCTTATTAGAAAATCTCTGTAAATGAACCTGTACAGCTCAAACCTCTCTTGTACAAGGATCAACTGTATACTAATTAGTAACATAGACACATATTTAACTATATGTAATTTAGTACAACATACTTTACTTAAAGAAAGATGTTCTAGTTGAGTATTTTCTCTACCTTCTAAGTAAAATATTTTACTTTCTGGTACCTTAATTTTGATAATCTGATTTATCAACTTTGAGTTACTCAAGAGGTAGAATGGTAAGTAAATAAATACAGGGTCACTTTTTCCAAAATCTTCAATTCTGTTATCTGAGAGGAATTAGCTTTTGCACAAAACTCACATTAAAATTTTCATGGGGAAAAGCCCTCATAATTTCCAAACTGAGTCTTTTAAAATTGTATCTATAGATCTTCCTTGCATGAATGAGTATCTAGTTTCTTATCTACTGATCTTGCTGCAATGTGTCCTCATAAAATTAAGCAACTATACAATCAATTAAAAATTTTAAAAGGCAACGCAACACTGCTCGCCTTGGATGCCACACAGCCTCTGAAGTGTTAGGGGACTATTGTGCTTGACTAAAATGATAACACTTGATAACAGGCTGAGGAATGTAAACCAACTCCAAGGAGCAACCAAGCATAACTCAGCTGTTATCAAGGGAAACAATTTATTTCCTAAGTGTGTTCAATCCAATTACAGAAAAGTTTATAAAATTATTTCAATTGTCCTCAACAAAGTTCCACTCCTTTTCCAAAAATCTGGCACAATTAAAATGCAAACACAGAATAAATGTTGCAATTAGTTCACTGTTAGCAAAACTGTCACTGCCAGCTGAAGTCCTTATGTGTACCTTGTACTCATTAGGAGAAAAGATCAATGGGATGTAAGAGATCTTGGTCCCCTTACTGTGTGACTACCTCATTTCTGCAACATTAAATTCAGAACCAGCGATTTCCAAGCCTACACACATATTGAATACTTAGTAGAGAAGCTATACTGACCTCATTCAATGGCTAATCTAAACTAAGCACTTTGTTTTATATATTATACTCTCATGATGAAATGCTTCTCTTTCCTCAGTAACTTGTAATTATATGGCATAAGATTTTACAACTAATATTTTACCAAAAGCATCCACTTTCCTGAAGTCTGTATCTTTCTTTAATTACAACATCTAATCATCATTGATAAGAGAAAATACAAGGTATTACACACATTTAAAGTTAGTAAAAATTAAGTTTAATGCTGCTCTTGGGTATATTTTTTAATGCCACTTATATATTTTGGATAGGTAAAATTCAAAGAAAATTTTAAAATAAATTAACTGAGGGGATAAGGTACAAAATTTAGAAACCTAACATTTCTAATACATCTGTCCCTAAAAAACCTACTTAAAACTGAGCATTGAGCTGTCAATGTCTTCTGTTAGCTAAGAGGCCTATATAAAACAGTGGACGTTCTCCAATACTTGTTGACTAAACTTACCTCTCCCAAGGATACCACATAAGTCCTTTGTATTGGAAAACTTGGTTACAAAAAAATGCCAGAAAGATGGTAATAGTCAACATCAAAAATAATGCTTAATGAGTATGCACTGGAATCCTTATTGCATTATCTCTTGAATCTTCACAATAAACTGTGAACAGAACACCCCACTTCAAGATTAAGGGCACTGAAACTTAGAGGCTAGGTAATTTGGACAAAGTCCTACAAGTAGCAAATACTGGAGCAAGCTGAAGGCCAAGCGTTGTGACTCGGGCATTTCCCCGGGAATCACCATGCAGCCCTGTCTAGAGATAAAACACCATTGCCCCAGAGAAAATAATTTCTACTGCATATGGCAGACATATATTGGAGAATTCGTGTCTTCAACTCTCTAACCAGTATCACCTGTCCCTGGCTAGAGATATTTCTATCTAGAGTTCCAAGTTTATCACTGTTAAAGAGCATGGAATGTACATGTAATGAGAACACAGACATCATCTGAATTAGAAAAGTCCCAGAGAATTCCATTTGCTCCCTCAGAAATGTGTGATAAATAGCAGAGAACTTTTCTTCTAAAGTGCCTAGCGTCTATAACAATACACTTAAAAGCAAAATTAGAGACTTGGGCTAGATTTCATGATGATGACACAGGTGAAAGCCTATGTGACAAAATGTTCCCTCTTTGAGGAAACATCAGCACCAGATCAAACTGTTTTCTTTAGATAACATATGAAAAGCTCAAAGCATCCTCCCAATTTACTTCACTTTATTTTACCCCGGAATGTCTTTTGACTTTGCTTTTCCTCTCCCATCCCTGGTGGCCCTTAGTTTCTACTTGAAACATGTGTGTTAGATGTTAATGCTTGGAAGAAATTAAAGTCACAGAAGATTGGCATTTCAGCTAGACAAACTCAGGGTGTTTTGTAGGTGGGATACTGCATAAGATGGCTACTTTGACTGGACATGTCCCCTATTCTGCCACCTCCTGTCAAGGTCATTTGACATGCTATAGTTTATTCTTCATCCCTTTTAATTCCCTCATTTTGGTTCCAGGCTGTATTAGAAAAAACAAAATGAAAACTGTCTGTGTCTTCCCCTTATTCATTGCTCTGAGTGACATTTAGCTATTTCCATACCAGACCCAACCATCCCAGCATATGTCCTGCTAATCTGAGGGCTCTTATCTCATCCCCACTATTGCCTCATTGTTGCATGTGGTCTTGAGGCATGGGTTAGCGTGCGCCCTGGCACACGATAGGCCCTCAGACAACATTTGTCAAAGTCATGACTGAATGAACTTGTAGTCTGTAATGTAAGATGAGCTTAGAGAAGAATTTTCTGGGACGTGCCAGAATAAAACTGGCAGCACACAGAATGGTGAAGAACCTAAGCTTTAGGGAAGAGTATCCCCGCTCTACTACTATTAGCTGGAGTCCTGAGAATGTCGCTCAACCGCACTATAACTTGAAACCAGGACAGTTAGCAGCTGTGTCTGACACCAAGCAAAGATACAAAAACTTTATCTTTTATTTATCTTTGGAGATGTAAGTAGTTAATGCACTCATGCTCGCACTGTGGAGATTTTAATATGAGTCATTGAATCTGATGTAGTCTAAACAAACCATACAATAGTATTTGAGTTGGGGGACACATAAACAGTGTTGTGTCATTTTTTCCCCCTGAGATACATATTGAATCCCATGCAGAACCCTAGTAAACAGCCACCAGAAGGGAAGTTCAGCTTCTGGAGAGCTCTGTAGCTGTTTTATTTTTGCTCTGGTGGAAGAGGTCATTCATTCTGGGACAGTGCTGGCTCCCCTGGTGACTATAAGGCCAATGACAGCCTGCCTAGCTTTACCAGCTTCCCCGCATTCTAGATGGTTCTTGCCAGTAGATTATTAACAGAGTCCCTTCAGTTTGTCCTTATGTGCAATACAGTAAAATTTTGGGAAAACAAGCTGTGACCATTGGGAGCGATTTGCATGTGATCATTTATACACAACCCACCAAGCTTCCAGGCAGCTTGGAAAATTACATAAACACCTCCAAACCCTACCAGCACTGCAGCCCATCTCAGGTGCCTGCTACCAGCAGCTGTTGCTCCTGTCTGGGGACCAGCACTGCCAATTGCCTTCCGTCTTCCACGCTTGCTGCATCAGTGAGCAATCATTGTGGCTGACAAGCCTTTGATGGTCCCAACACAGACGTGGGAGCAAAGTTGAAGCGACTGAAAACTTCTCCTGCTGCTCCCTGGCTCAGACTGACCCTGACATCATTCAGAAATGTGCAGTTAATGCAGGATGTAGATGCTGGTGTTAGAGCTGCCAAAGTCAAGAGAGTTCCTATTTTAGCTCATGTCCACCACACAGTGACAGGGGTGCCCTAGGCAGCGAAAACCGCTGCAGGCACCGGTCAAAACAAGCTCCCTGCATCTGATTATCCCCGTAGTGAGCTACCCTATGCTCTTTCCAATCTTTCAACCTTCAGACTCTCTCTGCCCTTTCCACTCCGGAAATGGATCTATCCCAGGGAGATTGCAGCTAATGGCAGTACAGTTTCGTACACTTTCATCCAAGACACATTTATATAAAACTACCCATTCCAGAAAAAGTCAGAAAAGTTGGGCATACCTGAGGTCATTCTTAGTGCACGCTCACCCTGTCTGGGCCTGGTCAGGATTGTAACACAAAGGTCATTTCTTTCCCAGTATCTAATCACTCATTAAAATGCATAAATCGGGCCCTCCCTGGTGGCTCAATAGGTAATGACACAGCACTGAACGCTAGCGGCTGCCACGTCAGTGCAAGTTCGATCACCAGCCCTGGAGGTGATC
>NW_004567103.1:15794185-15795975 GCF_000260355.1 Condylura cristata | reverse complement strand
CCACATGGCATTGGCAGACCTCTCCTGTCTTGCCCACTGCTCCCCCCAGCAGTGTACTTCCTTGATCTGCCTGTTCTGCTCCTCACTCTGTCTCTGGTGAATCCTCTCACCACCCCTACACCACTGGCTTATGCATAAATAAATTTATTTTAAAAAATGCATAAATCCTGGTCATAGAAGGACTTGCACCCAAAAGAATATAGCATTGGTCTCTCCATCAAATATTCAGAAGAAAGCACGGGGGCAGCAGCACCTAAGTTAAAATGAAAGGTGATGTCCCGAGTAGAGCAGAGAAAGGCCCCTTCCTACTCACCCATGCTCTCCCCTTCCTCTTGAGTCCCATAAAAGGTGAATCAGAATGATCTCACTCAGATGTGTTCGAACATAACTTTCAACCTTGCCAAATGTTAATTCATTTTTGCGGCCACCTTCTCCAGGGAGTGTTCACCTTTAAATATATTGGGTTTAACTATATAAATCCTACCTATAATAACAGTCATTTTACATGGATGGCTCCATTTAATAGAAATTATAGGCCAAAGCTAATTCTACTTACAACTTTAAAAGTTAATCAGACTAACCTAATCAATATAATCAGGCCCTTCCCTTCACAATTCATATGCAGGGTTTTGTTTGTTCGTTATTAAACAGTGAACTAAAAGTGTTGGTCACTTCTAGGACACTAACCACAAATACAAATGGTGTTGTGTTTGTCCCCACAAACCTTACATAGCAATTCTCTACATGAATATGCTGACTAAAGAAAGCAAGAGAAATAAAAATAGAGGAAAGTGAAGGTGGTGAGCAAGGCCTCCCAGTCAGAGAGACAAGCTAGGCAATCCCAGGTAACATTCTATGTGTCCTCTCAAAGCCAAGCAAGTTGGGCTTTATCTACAGTGTGAAGTGGTTCCACAGGGCATTAAGAGGTCCTGACTTGCTCCTGGGGCTGCCAAGTGGTGTCTCTTTCACTGTGTGGCTGGGTAAGAGGAAAATCTTTATGGTGTGCCCAAGATTGTGACTATGAAAATAATAATACTGAAAGTTACAGGAGTATTTTTGTATTATTTTACCTTACAATTTTGCAAACCTGAAAGGATAACTACACAGGAATGAATTGTTAGCCTGTTTACAAGTGGGGAGTTAGACTCAGAAAGACTCAGAAAGATCATAGCTGAAAAACACAAGACTGGCACTAGACCCCTTGACTCCTGAGGCCAAGTCTGATATGCTTAATCAAGGAGGCAAGAAGCTCCAGACTAGGATCATTGACTCTAGCATTCTGGAGGTATAAATGAACAGGCACAGAGCAGACAGCTTTGCTTTAACAGAGGTATATCTCCAGAACTGCTGATCCTTTCTTTGGATAGGATCCAATGCTGTAAGAAGATTTAAACTCTAAGTCCTTTAAGAAATTGCTAACTAGGGCCCTCCCTGGTGGCACAGTGGGTTAAAGCACAGCACTGAGAAGCTAAAGCCACTTCAGCATAAGTTTGACACATGCCCACCCTGGGGGTGACCCACATGGCACGGCAGACCTCTCCTGACCCACCCACTGCTCCCCTCAGCAGTATACTTCATTGATCTGCCTGTTCTGCTCCCCACACCGTCTCTGTTGAATTCTCTCACTGCTCCACACCTGTAGCCTGTACCCCACTTCTGTAAGCATAACTAAATCTTTAAAAAAGAAAGAAAGAAAAAGAAAGAAAGGAAGAAAGAAAGAAAGGAAGAAAGAAAGAAAGAAAGAAAGAAAGAAAGAAAGAAAGAAAGAAAGAAAGAAAGAAAGAAAGAAA
>NW_004567103.1:15793159-15793875 GCF_000260355.1 Condylura cristata | reverse complement strand
GTTTCAAGCCAATGGTTGATAACCAAATAGATAGCTGAACAGTCATTAATGGTACATGGATTTGGAATAGGCTTTGGACAGGTCTCTTAGCCTGAGTTTTAATATTCTCATCTATAGTGGGGAACAATACTGTATTCATTGTAACTATGCTGAGAGAATTACGCAAGACTAATGGATTAGTCCAATTACCCTGTGCTATGGACCAGGGACTACTCTGTGCCCTATAGCAGCCTTTTAAGCCGAGTACTATTATTATGCCATGATGAATTATCTGCTGATAGGAAAAGTAAAGCCCAGAGAACTTAAGTTGGCCAAGGGTGTGGAGCTGGTAGGTAAGAAAACTGAGATTTGAACCTGGTTCCCATATTGACTGTCCTATGCTGCTGTCCAATTATCCTGATCTTTCCCGTATTCCCATCACTTAAACTGCTAAGTCTGGTGTTTGTTATTGTGGATAGATGGTTGTAAAATACTCAACTGCCAGAAATTCTTTCATAAATGAATATTATAGCAAATACAGGGTAGCTGCTATGACAAGTACATGATACATATAGAACTTTGTATAAGTTAGATAAAAAGTCAAATAGTAAAATAGACAACGTTAGTCTGGAGAACTGAATTATTATAGCAAAGATATTTTGTAAAGATTAAATGGTGGTAAAATCTACCAGATACTATAGAAACACAGGTATGTTCTACACCATATATATATATAT
>NW_004567103.1:15779026-15792734 GCF_000260355.1 Condylura cristata | reverse complement strand
TCTCTGCAGAAATTTTATAAAGCAATTTTGTGTTGATTTTAATCAACTGAAAAATATAGTTTGAAAAAACTTCCTTATAGGAATCACATGTGCTTTGCTCATGGGTGCACTATGACAGTAACACTTTGGGGGCATGGGGGTGTCCTCCATTCCCAAAATACAATGACGTAAACTAACATTACTCATTTATAAAAAAGAAATTTCATAAAACCATGGTCACTATATTCCACCAAGAATCCAACCACAAGTCAAGTGATCACACTGCCCTCCAGCCCTCACTACAGAATATGAGGAAATGGCTATTCCTCAATCCCACACCCTAAAGAATAAAAAGAATCTATGAAATAGTTTAATCATTCAGCATCAAAGGATTCAATTTTTGTCCATTGGAGCTAACAAAAATAAAATGTCGTTCATCCAAGTAATTTACTTGCTTCCTAAAGGCATCTCTGTCTCCTGCAACTCCCAGCCCTTCTCATCACTTCTGGGCAGATTTAGATCTTGTGCCAGACCATGGGTAGCAGCACACTTGGGGGTGAGCAGGGAGATCAGGGGTATAAGCAGGGGAAGAGCCAGCCCAAGCAGCGCCCTAGGAAATTAACTGCCCCTACACCAGTCTAATAAAGTGAGCTGAAGTGATTTCTGCTTCCTCGTCATGTTCAGTCTTTCATTTCCTCCTATGCTTAGACCCCTTTACTAAACAGTGAGAAGGAATTGCTGTGGCATTAGGCATAACGCTGCCAACATACACAAAATTGCAGTCAGCTCACCATATGTTCATGGTGTTAATTTTCTTTCTGCCAAATGCTCCCTAGATCTTATTTGCTATCTCTTTTAGCTTCTCCTAGATTCTCCTGAATTCCAATGTTTTCCTTCCTGTCTCAATAATGCTCTAGTGGGGAGCGCACAAAGCTCTGCTTTACTCTGGAAATGGCCACAGTAGGAGTAATATTGCCCTGCTATGCAGCAGCTGTCCTCATTGCCAGTGACTGTTAGTTTCATAAAAATGAAGTGCAATGTTCACAGGCAGGTATTGCAAATATTAGTTTTTAACCATGAAAAAAAATGCATGATTCAGAAACCTTATCATGTGATTTATAATAATTAATAATTAATACATCTATTTTAAAGGAATGTTTTTCTTCTACCCTTATGCTCCATTTTTTACAAACAACATTGTTTAGTAAATAATGAGAACAGAGAATGTTACTAATTATGCAAGTAGCTAAGTGAGAATGGGGAGTATTCAAATCAGTCTATACTCAAACCAGCATCATGGAAGATATCACAGAAAGGGTGTGCCCTAATTTTAATACCAGAGACAAAACCTTCCTCTCATGAGTATGGTTAAATGAATGTTACAGTCATTTCACAACTCCCACTAGACAGTGTGGGTCTGTGGTGTTCAAATTCAGCACAGAAATGGACATAGTCCATATATGCATTCCTTATAAGCCAGATTCCACAATGGTCAGCTTGTGATGTGAGACCTGAAAGCCCCCTTAATGTCATCATGTATCCAGCAGTAAGCTAGGGTTTTGAGTAAATTCTAAGAAAACAAGTAGTGCATTTGCATTATATCCCCAAACTTTTGCGTTTACAGCTTCCTGACATCTGTGTATCAACCCTTGAACTTTAAAGCAAAGTAAGAAAGTCACGAAGAAGAAAACAGATGTGTGTAGATGCTGACAGCCTGCAGTGGGCTGGAGAAAGCTTTAGACTCTGGGACAAGGTAGTATTGATGAGGTTTGGAAGTGTAGGAGATACTCATACTTTTCACCAGTGGTCTGTTGATTATTAACATCCTGGGGCTTTTAAAAAAAAAAAAAAAAAAAGGACTAATTCTTGACATGAAAGTTACTAGGGAGTAGGAGATCAAATAAGCAGCATTCAATGGTGACTATGGTAGAACAAAATTCATTGAAACTTTATTATGCTTTCTGCCTCGTAAAAGGACATGCTAGTTAATGTGTTCTAAGTGCATTCAATGTCACAGATTTCTGAAATCACAGAGACTCTGTGGGAAACACATAAGGAGAATCACAACATTTAAGCTCCTGGATTTCCGTAAACAGTCATGTCAAGACCTCATTTATCCTCAGCTGAGGACTATTCACCCATACTGATAGCTGGAAGCAAATCATTCTGTCCTGAGAAAGCAGTGTGCGGTAGACAGAACTTAGAGGAAGCCCATGAAAACGTGTCTCTCCTGTATGCATGAGAATTTTTATTTCTTCTCCCAGCTTCTTTCATTGATTTAGAATTCACACTGAGTTACACCAGTTAACATGAATCCTGCTTTCTTTAAATGTTTTCTCAATTTGGAGGCAATGCCAATGTAATTCTAGGGTTGTCATTAAAACTACAAAAATTGTCTGACTCATGGATGCTTGCCTCTTAGGGGCTCTTTGCCAGGAGTATACTAGCAAAGCAGTTAGTCACTCAAACCACTCGTAACTGCTGGTTCTCCTGGGTCACGTGACTCACCACCCATATATCCTGGTGTTCCATCACTGCTTGACAACACAGGGTCTGAGATTTACAAACTTAAAAACATTTACACGGTTTTTAAAAACATTTTATGCCAATTATACTCTAGGTTCTGCGTGGGCATATTTGTTTTAAGAGAAAGCCCACAAGTTGGCAGAGATGATGTACTTTTGATTTCTGAAAATGAACAGTGCAAGCCAGGGCTTACAATTCATAAATAAATTTCCATGTTTTCCCTGCAGGATATAAATACTCTAAAACACTGCCTACAAATTCAAACTGGAGCAGAAAATTCAACCAAATCCAGTGAATCAAGAAGCCACTTTGAGAATCCTAAAGGACCTTTGATTTTTATTTATTTATTTATTTATTTTTTAAGATTTATTTATTTGTGCATAGAGAACTGGGGTACAGGCCAGAGGCTCAGAGGCGGCGAGAGGCTTCACCAGAGACAGAGTGGGGAACAGAACAGACAGATCGACGAAGTACACTGCTGAGGGGAGCAGCAGGCGGGTCAGAAGAGGTCTGCCGCGCCATGTGGTCACCTCCTGGGCAGGCGGGAATCGAATTCATGCGGAAACGACTTTAGATTCTCAGTGCTGTGCTTTAATACGCAGCGCCACCAGGGAGGGCCTATTTATTTTTTTAGTGTAAGAAAACATGTAAGGGCAGATTGTGAATGCTTCAAATCCTGCCACCCTGTTAACACAGACAATTTCTTAAGTGGTTACCATGACAGTAAATATTTTTGGGTAAGGTGGGCAACTATTTTGACTTCTGTATCTAGGCTGGACCAAACCTTTACTCCACAAGAGATGCTTTTCAGGAACACTAATGGCCACATTCGTAATTGAGACACGTTTTGAAATTCTTTTAAAATCCACTGGGAAATGCTATGTCTGTTTAAGCTTCCCTTCCTGCTTTAACATCATCTCTAAGTTGACTCAGGCAGTGGTGCTTCTGTGTCTTATTGCTTCTGTAACAAATTATGAGAAAGTTAGAGCTTAACACAACACAAATTTACTCTGGTGCAATTGTAAATGCAAGGTGGTGTTGGCTGAGCAGCTGCATCTCTCCTGGAAGATTTAAAGGTGAATCTCTGTTTTCCTGTATGTGCCAGTTTCTAGAGGCCACTGGTGCTATTTGGCTCGTGACCCTTTTCTCTCATGTGCCAACCTCTTACCTCCATCACGTTATCTACTATGGACACATCCTCGTGCTTCCCTTTTATAAGGACTCTTGTGACTACATAGGATCCAAGTGGATAATCCAAGATGATCTCCCCCTCTCAAAACCTTAATTTAATCATGTCTGCAGACTCCCTTTGATTATGGAAGGTGACATATTCATAGGCCCCAGGGATGTAATTATTTCTTCTACTGAAAGTTGGTACCCCAAAAGGGACATAAAAATAGCAGCTCAGCCCCTCGCTGGTGGCGCAGCGGGTTAAAGCACAGCACTAAGAAGCTAAAGCCACTTCAATGTGAGTTGGATCCCCAGCCCCGGAGGTAACCACATGGCGTGGCAGACTTCTCCTGACCCGCCCGCTGCTCTCCTCAGCAGTGTATTTCATCAGTCGGCCTGTTCTGCTCCCCACTCAATCTCTGGTGGATCCTCTCACCACTCCTGTACCTCTGGCATGTACCCCAGTTCTGTGTACATAAATAAATAACTCTTTAAAAAATTACAGCTCAACCTATTTGCGATAACATTTCCAATTCTAAGTATCAGATTCATGGATGGAAAAAAAGCAGTTAAGACGTTCAATTAGGTTACTGCAAACAGACTGTATTACGAAGTTGACCTAGCCATACGTTTACGTTACAAAATACTGAGATCTGGGTAGATAGGGTGTGTTTCTTGGATTTTCCTTCTTGATCCTAAATACAATGTCCTCGATGCCTCTGCTGAAGTTCAGGGGCAAACACAGAGCTGGATCAGTGCCTTTACTTCCTAATATCTTTCATGATCAGTATGCAAATTTTCTGATGTGGAGAAAAACTCAGATATGCAAATGTTTAAAAAGTGCCTAATTCAGAGTTTAGGACTGACTTGGCTTGAAAATCTGCATGTGGAATGCAAGTACTGCACAAATTCTCTTTATTGCTCCAATGCTCCAGAAAGTACAATCCCTAGGGCTGTGCTGTGCCATTTGGAATGAAAATGAGCCTCATATGAAAACTGGGGTGTAGCTAAAGGTCAGTGGAATTTCAACCAGATGTTTTGCTTTGCCACCAGACTTGGCAGTAGGAGTGGTTGAGAAGTTCCACTTGGGTGAAATAAAAGTAAATATTTTTAATAAGATGTCTCCACTTCAACCTTGGCTTTTCTTTAATGCTCAAAACACAGTAACACTTTTTTTAAATTTACTAATGTGTTCAACCAACATTTACTACTACAAATAAAATCATTTTCAAAATCTAAGCTTTAACACTTTGTTCCCCACCAACCCCTTCCTTCTCACATCCCATTCCTCTCCCCTCAATGGGCTTCTTTTTCTATCCATATCAGTGAATGGCATTACCTATGTCACCCATCCAGAAACCAGAACAAGCTACATACTTCTTCTCCAGCCTCAGCCCCTACATACAATCTCACTAAATTTGTTAAATGGGAACTTTCCTGTCCATAATTAAAGTTAGGCCTTTGCAGACTCTGTCCCTCACCTGGATAACCACGAGGTTTTCCATCTCTTACTGTTCACCTCAAGCACCTCTGTTCAGTCCTGTACACTGCAGACAGAATGAGCTTTCAAAGATGCTAACATTGTTAAGTCACTTTCCTACCTTAAACTTTCATTGAGTCTCTATTATAGAGGGTAAAATCCAAATATGCAATTTTGGTATAAAACACCTTCCATAATCTTTACCAGTCCACTCTCAAGCATAACCTACTTCATTCCCAAACCCTGGAATTCAACTCTAAAACTTCTGTTTATCCAGCACTGCAATAAAATTAGTACCACAACTCCTACTATTCAAAATGTTACTATATCTTGGATTGTGTGTTTGTGTGTAGAATTATGTGCCTATAAGTAAACAGTCTTATTCATGTTTGTTATATATACACGGAGAGATATAAATAGCATCATAAAGGAGGATCAAAGTGCTCTTATGTTTAACAGTTAGAGAAATAACATTTTGGGAAGCAGAACCAGTATAGCATATATAATATACATCAGGTATAAATTTTGAAAATGGTTATAAAAACAAAAAGTGAAGGGCATTCAAGGTAGGAAAGACCATCTCCTGATATCATATTCCCATTTAAAGAAGTGTAGAGCTGCTGTGGATTTTGTAATGTGGAGGCTCTTACTGAACATTTTCAGTGCCTGGAACAGCCTGAAGATTCAACTTGGATAGGTGACCACTGGAATGGAAAGTATATTAAATGTTTTATAAGGGTTATTTGTAAAACACACAGGCGAAAAGACTGGCAGTAAGAGGGAACAGGTCTTTTGGAACACGCAGCTATTGTTACTGGCAGTGTAGTATTTCTCATTGCTAATAATAGCCATGAATGATGTTCATTTTCTTCCAATTTTCAGCTACTACTGATTTTTATTGATTTCTCTTTCTAATCTAGAACCTGTGCTTCATTAACTCATTATCTTCCTTGCTGATGCCCACTTGCTAGCAAAACCCCAAATCTCCATCAATCTAAACATCAGGCTCCTCCAATACTACCCTAGGCTGTTGGAGACATCCACACAACCAGTTGCCACATATATTCCAGGGTTTCTCTTTCAGTTGAGCTTTCAGTGCTACCCATTCAAACCTCAAGAGCAGACTCATTTACCACACACACTTACTGCCTCTTCCTACCTCATCCCTTCACATCAACACGAGGTATCATTGCAGCTCCCTTCCCTATCAACATCAGGAAACTTACCTGTCCTTATCTTCCTACCTGATCTTCCTACTTCAGGGGAACTTGTTATAAGAAAAAAAAAAAAAAAAACTTCCTACTTCAGGGGAACTTGTTATAAGAAAAAAAAAAAAAAAAAAAGAATTTGCTTTAGAAGTCTGGGGCAGGGCTGCTATTGCTCCTATCAAGCTCCCTGCTATTGCCACAGCTGCGACCTGAGATTCTGGTACTTTAAATCCTTGAACTCAGTCCCTGGACTAGCACCCAGAGGAAGATGATCCTCTTCTCCAAATCTGCAATCTCCCCTTCAGTAGGGATCTCTTTCTTCTCAGTCTCTAGACAGGCACATCTCCCTGACCTTATAAAAATAAAAGCAAAGGTCCTCCCTGGTGGCACAATGGGTAAGGACACAGCACTGCAAACCAGCCACAGCCACTTCAGTGAGTTGGATCCCCAGCCCAGTGGTGACCCACATGGCGCAGCAGACCTTTCCTGTCTCGCCCGCTGCTCCCCTCAGTAGTGTACTTCATCGATCTGCATGTTCTGATCCCCACTCTGTCTCTGGTGAATCCTTTCACTGCTCTTGCATCTCTGGCCTGTACCCCAATTCTGTATGCATAAAGAAATAAATGTTAAAAATAAATAGGGCCCTCCTGGTGGTTCAATGGATCAGGACCTCTCCTGACCTGACCCGTTGCTTCCTTCAGCAGCGTACTTTGTCAATCACCTGTTCTGCTTCCCACTCTGTCTGATGAATCCTCTCACCACTCCTGTACCTTTTACCCCAGTTCTGTATGTATAAGTAATAAATCTTTAAATAAAAGCAAAACCTCAGAAATTGACTATATAGATCCCAGCTAAGTTCTTCTCATTATTTAGTCCCACATCACAACTTCTCTTCAATGTGTAGTTTACCAATATTTCTCTGCAAATCAATTTTAAGCCATTGGAATCCATCTCTTGCCCATAAATAGCATGGTGATTGCTTTTGCCTAAGTGTCGAAGACGGACTAGATTCTAATCCAATGATACACTCAACTCTTATTTTATCCAACATGCCAGCAGCACTTGACTCCTCACTCAAGAGTCTTCACATTGATTTCTATTACATCTTGTTTCTTAGGTGCCTATAATCAACCGTTCACAGCCCCCTTCTCAGGGTTTCGTTCCTCTACTCATGACTTAAATGTTTACCCCTTGGGGTGCTATCATAATGGTAACCTTCCCACTATTTATCCTCTCTTCCTAAGAAGCTACTTTCATGTTTTCAATCCCCATTATCTCCTGAAGACTTCTAAACAGATGCATCCAATTCAAGTATCTCCCTTGAGATGTCATCCCTTATATTCAGCTACTAACTCAGGTTTTTCCTTGTTAGAAGCAGAGATATTTAAAACTGAGTATGTCCAAATTGAATTTTAGATCTAGCTCCTAAACTTGTCTATTCTATATTATTATTCTCAGTTAAAGGAACCACTTGCTCTTCCATGAAATATAAGCATTTTATTTCCTTCCTCTTCCATACCACTTACCCCGCATTCTATCAGTCCTAGGATCTTTAGTGTAACCCCGTCATAGCTCTGTTTCTCCCTTCCTACTGCCACAAGTTTCAGTGTGAGATTTGTCCACCTCTTTCCTAGAGCCTGTGTCTAGAACAGGCTAGATCCTGCTCTTGCCTCTTCTAGTCTGGACACCTCCCAACCCCAACTCACATATAGCAGAAGTGATCTGGTGAAAGTGACCTGGTCAAAACATAGACATGGTTATCCCACTCTGCCATCTAAAAATCTCACCCTGTCTCCTGAAGTTTTTTTTTTTTTAAGATTTATTTATTTATTCATACAGAACTGGGGTACAGGCCAGAGACTCAGGGGCAGTGAGAGACTTCACCAGAGACAGAGTGGGGAGCAGAACATGCAGATTGATGAAGTACACTGCTGAGGGGAGCAGTGGGCGGGTCAGGAGAGGTCTGCCACGCCATGTGGTCACCTCCGGGGCAGGCGGGGATTGAACTCATGTGGAAGTGACTTTAGTTTCTCAGTGCAGTGCTTAACCCGCTTAACCCGCTGCACCACCAGGGAGGGCCAAGTCTCCTGAAGTTTTAACAGTAAACTTCATTCTATACAGTACGGCTTGGAAGATTTTCCAGAATTTGGCTAGCACCCTTCCTTCTCTCCAACTTTTGTTCCTTATAGTCATGGCACTTTCTTTCCTAACCTACCAATGCTATTCACTCTGATTCATCACTAAAACCCGTTTACCTCACGATCCACTCAGTGTTCCCACCTCCAAGAAGCCTTCCTCTTCTTCTGCTTTGATTAGGCTCACTCCTGCATTCTATAAAATCCTATTTCTAAGACTTTCTAGAGGACAAACCCATTGAGAGCTGAGGTCATAGTTGTTAGTGTATCTCCAGTGATTTGCAGATTCTGTGACATAGAAAACTTGTAACAAATGTTTGCCAATAAGCTATTCATCATAATTAATGTCGGTCCACCAGCAATTCCTGGGAAGGCAATTGATCTGGGGATACCTTCGAGATTAAGAGTGGCAGCACAACTACCTCAGATGAACAACACTGACCTCTCCTTGCTCCCCTCCTTCTAAACGTCCCATCTAAATTCAAGGAAAATCATTTACACAGGCAAGAACAAAACCAATGCCCAGGAGATAAGGGTCCTAGCCTATAATTGTACTTTGCTTATTTATTTGCTTGTTAGTATTTGAAACTATTTTCTATTTTGAGAGAGATCAATGGGTTCTTCAATAATATCCTTGCCATATAAAACCTCAATCATTTTCCGACCTGGAAATAAATGTTGCTGACTAAAGTCCATTTACGTTTATATGATAAAAAGCCACGGTCCCAATGCCTGACCTGAAAGACCATACAAAATGTATTCTTTGAGTCAGAATAGCCCCGCTGAGTATCTGAGCACATCAGCAATGCATAGAACTCCTTTGAAAGTTCAGTTTTGGAAGCTATTTATTCTCAGCAATTCAAGCTTGGGCCAAACTGATTGTTTTTGTGGCTTAAATTGCATTGTGGACCTCAAGGAAAAGAACATAAACAGTTGGTAAATTTACAGCCTTTAAACAAAATTGCCTTAACTTGAGGGGATTCCCTTAATATGGTTCCTTATGTTTTATTTTTCCTCTTTTTAGAAAACTTTCCCATTTCACAGGAATTCAAAACACATGGGATCTGCTTCAAGCTAAAGTTCTCTGGTAGAGAACACATGTAAGGTTATTTTTAATGTAAATTGTTTGTGGGTAGGGTGAGTTAGGAGTTAGAATAACTCAGATAATGCTATTTCTTTCTACCCACACTGTCATTCTATTGGCAAAACAAGTCCACTTTCATCTTGGGCCTGGAATCCTTAGCAGGATGTCCAGTAAACAAGATAATCTAATCATCACCAGCATCAAAGACTTCACTTCCCATGTTCTCCAGCTTAACTGCTTGGCCTACAGCTCCAACCTCTCACTTGTCAATGTCTGCCATTCCTTTGCTCCTATCATCCCAACCTGCTAAAACTCCAATGCTATAAAAAACACAATATGCACATAATGCTAACTCTTCTCAGTACTTTTACATATTAGCTCATTTTATGATTCCAACAATCCTGTCAAGTGGATAAAATCCTACTGTGGGGACAATTCTGTTGTTCCCACTTCACAATTCAGGAATTAGAGAACCAGAGAGAATAAGTGACTTACCCAAGGTCACACTTCTGTTAAATGGTGGCCATCTGCCTGGGGCCCACTTCCATAATGTTGCTGAGCTCCAGTGGGGAAGACCACACACAAGCAATCAAACTGAAACCACTAAATATTGGAGTTCTCCTCTGGACCATCATTCTGCTCAACTATTTCATTAGGTTTCCCCTGTCTGGTCCATTTTTTTCATTCTCCTCAATGACCACTTCAACCTTATTTTCTCATCCATCCCCTTCACTCTCAGTAAATCAATGCCTGCCCACTGCCCAGAGAAATAGACATTGGCTGATAGAAGCTCTTTGCTTCCTCCTGCCTTGAACAATCCAAGGGGTTCCCAACCTCCCATGTAAGTACAGAACTCCCAGACCTTCTACATCCTCAGGGATTCTATTCTATCAATTCTTTTTGCCCTCACCTCACCTTTTAATGTGACCTCTCCTCCATACCATCAGTGAAGTATACTTCACTCTTGCATCTTACATATACTCCCTCAGTCTTGGCCTTAGCATGTAGTGGGTACTTTTCTTATGTCACCACCCCCTTGTCCACCATCCTGTGCAAACTTCTTTGACCTGTTCTTTGCTTTGATGACTCTATAGAAACTGTTCTTATGAGTCACCAGTTAGCTCTTCCAGTGTCTCACTTTCGCCATCTCTGCTGCATTTATACTACTATGACCTCAGTGTTCCACAAAGGAGTCTTTGCTTTGCTTCTCTGATTAGAGGTGTTATTTTCTTCCTCTTTGCATGGTTTTCATCACCTTAGTTGCCTGTAACTCCTCTGGCCTAGACCCTCTTTCTTCTAGCACTTCAGCAAGCACATATTAGGGTGACATCATCCACTGCCCTGGCTTCAATATCATTCATTTACCAGAGACTCTCAACTCTATTTCTACGTCACACACATCTATTCTGCTATTTATCTCCACTTGGATGATAGATTTGTGCATAAATTTCAAAATTTGTAACATCAATTGCTAACATTAATCTTACTCTTTCATCAGTGTCTCATGTCCTATTTAAATCAGAAACTTGAGAGGCATCATCTACTTTATTCCATACAGTTAATCCAACACCAAATCACATTGATTCTATCTCCTGAATATTGTCCACATCCATTTAATGACCACCACCCTAGTCTGACCCACCATTATCTTTGTCTAGACAAATACAAGAGTTGATTTAAATTGGTCTACTTACTGCAATACAGCTCTTTCCTCTACTCCAAATCATTAAGAGTATCGAAGCCAGTGTCTCTATTGAAAATGGGTATTTGAAGATGCAGGCTTTAGTGACTCCAGCTGCGGTACAAACTCCCAATTATGTACATATTTTAAAAACCCCAAGAACTGACTCCTGCCTATGTCTCTATTTTCATATTTGAATTTTCCTTTCACAACTCTTACTCTAGCATTGTCTCAAATGCATCTTTGTACCCCACGCTTTTATTATACCAGGTAGCTGTTCCCGTAAGGCTCCCTGATCCCTCTTCTCCAATTATAATCCATCAGGCCCTCAAGGCACCCTTCTCCGATTTCCAGATTACATTAAAAATCCTTAGGACAAGTTCCTCATTTTTTTTTTTTTTAAGATTTATTTGTACATACAGAACTGGGGTACAGGCCAGAGGCTCAGGGGCGGTGAGACGCTTCACCAGAGACAGAGTGGGGAGCAGAACAGGCAGATCAATGAAGTACATTGCTGAGGGGAGCAGTGTCAGGAGAGGTCTGCCGTGCCATGTGGTCACCTCCGGGGCAGGCGGGAATCGAACTCATGCGGAAGTGGCTTTAGATTCTCAGTGCAGTGCTTTAACCGCTGTGCCACCAGGGACGGCCAACGTTGCTCATTTTTCATAAATGTTATGCTGTAGTTATTTATACTCCATATCTACTTTGGCCATGTCCACACATGTCCACACAGGAAGGAAATATGATCATATCATGACACATTTCAAGATCAGAAATATTTCTAGCTAAACTCATTGCAGTTTTCAGACTATTTACTGATACTAATCTTGTCATCATTTCTATGCCATATGTATTAGCTTGTAGAGGCCTAGTTAGGTGGACGTTAAAGAAAATTTTACTTTGTTACTTAATTTACTCATGGGATGGTATGTCAAATAACACATTACTGTAAAAACAGAAATGTTGGTTAGGTCACATTAGTCTATGTGATAATAGTGAAATTGCCTGCTCAAACTTTTTTTCAGTCACAAGTCACTTTGTAGCTTTGAACACAGAGAATATACATGAAAAGTGTTCCACTGCATCTCTATTATGAATGTGGGGTATTGACCAGCACACCACATGTCTTCTACCCTCTCCGCTAATGAGAACATGACTTTCATCCTGGTGTGTTCACTTTAGCATTATTTTTTTAAGGAAATGGAAATAGGTTTGTGAGTTTTTCATCAATGAAATAGGCCATTTTCAAAGATGATACAAAATTACTTGTCAGAAGTAGAAAGTTTGTTGCTCAAAGAAATTTTATTTTTTACATGAAAGTTAGATAAAACTGAGTAATACAATCTTTCCTAACCTGTTTCTATCCCAAAGATAAATATACACTATTTTCTTCCCAATGATAGCTAACTTGTTTTTTAGAAAGTGAGGTCATTAAAGCATTCAAAATGGTTCCAAATGCCAAGTTTCACACATGACTCTTTGATTCTCCAAGCTGTCTTGTAGGTAAAAATCACACCTATCAAAGAAACACAATAATGACAGCTCTGAGGCCGACGCTGCAACTTCAAAGTAATTGAACCATTTAACCACCATTTACTTGCTCAGAATTTCTCTTCAGGAATGACCCTTTGCTAAAAGCCTATGTTCTTATAGCAAGCTGAGTGTATCACCTGTTGAATAAGCTCAGTCTATTTTTGAAGCATCTTCCAAAGCTCAGACTAACTATGCTCTCTTCCTGTCTCTCATTTTACAGATCTTACCCAAATAGTCTCATCCTAAATCAATAGTTTTCAAATTTTAGCCTACATCAAAATTGTCTGAAATGTTTATAACAGTGCAGATTCCTGGACTCCATGCCCAGATTTTCTGATTTAGTAGGTATCTGATGAGATGGGAGAATTTTTATGACAAAGATGTTCTCAGTGATGTTGATTTGTTGGTCAAGGGCCCACATTTTGAGAATTCCCGTCTTAAAGATACTACCCTTTTCCGCAACACCTCGCATACTTTCCTAACAAATTATGTAAAGATTCATTTCCTCTCCATGTCTCATACCTCTTTATTCCTCCCCGGTTCTGCTAGGCTAATGGTGTCCAATCTAAATACCATGTGAGAGACACAAAGTCATGTGTCATTTTACTTGATTTTCTAAATTTAATTTTAATAAATTCTCCAAAATAGACATTTCTCAATTAAGCATGTTAAAAAAGGAGAGGGAATTAATTTAACAATATATTTATTTAACTCAGTTTAGTCAAAGAAATTTCTAACAGGGAGTTGACATAAAAAGTGTGAATGGGGGCCCTCCCCGGTGGCGCAGCGGGTTAAAGCACAGCACTGAGAATCTAAAGCCGCTTCCGCATGAGTTCAATTCCCGCCTTCCCCGGAGGTGACCACATGGTGTGGCAGACCTCTCCTGACTCGCCCGCTGCTCCCCTCAGCAGT
>NW_004567103.1:15736995-15778746 GCF_000260355.1 Condylura cristata | reverse complement strand
GTTCTGCTCCCCACTCTGTCTCTGGTGAAGCCTCTCACCGCCCCTGAGCCTCTGGCCTGTACCCCAGTTCTGTATGCACAAATAAATAAATAAAGTATGAATGAGTGATTTTATGTTGTGTTACCCTGTATTCAGAGATATGGGCTTTGAAATCTGATGTATATTTTGTACTAACAGAATATCTCATTTTGAACTTGCCACATTTCAGGTGTTCTATAGTGATGGACAGCACATCCTTAAAATTTTGTAGCTAATGAAACTGAGTACTAAAGCTTCTGTTTGACCTCCAGCTTCCTGTGAATTTCACTAATTTCCTTGGCTTTAGATGAGCCTGATTGTGTTTTACCTTAAAAACATGAAAAGCATCTGACAAACCATTACATCTTTAAAAGTACACATTGATTTAAAATGTCTGCCAATAAAAAAATTTTCTCTTTATTTTTATATGTAGAACCAAATGCAAATCTATTCTGATGCGCTATTTTTCCTCTGTTCTTGTCTCCATCTTCTATCCCTTTCTCCTGCGAGATAATTCATGTTAACACATTTGTGATTCTTTTCCTCACATAAGCCTATACAAACACATATACACACACACGTATCTCACATAATCCTATACAAACACACATATACACACGTTTGTTTGTTTTATTAAAATAGGATCTTATATGATACTCACTTCACATAATTCTTCACTTAGTCAATAATAATTCATGAAAATCCCTGCAAGTCAGCTGAAATTGCATTTATTCTTTTTAATGGCTACAGCAGAATCTATGGAGAGGGACAGCAAATATGTTTAGTATTTGTTATAGGGAGGCATTCACCTTTGATCCATATTTTTTAAGTGCTAATAAAAATGTTGTGAATATACTCTAGATAGATAACTTAGATTTATTATCTTGGCCTACTCTCTCTTTCATTTAGCTTTCAATCTTTCTGCTGGACTTTCTCCCACCATATCTGGGCCTTTTCTTCCCACCAAATAAAAGCAGTTAACATTAGCAATCCAAGTAAACCACTTTATATCATTTTCCTAATGAATCCATTCACAGTGAATGGCTCAGACCAAGGTGTCTTCTCTTAACCCTCCCCGAGATGCTTTCTATCCAACTCGCCTCTCCATCTATCATCTTCATGGTAACAGTAAACAAGTTTGGGACAGTTCTACCTAGAAATGATTTTATGGTTTTATGATCACTTTGCAAAAACAATTAGTTGACATGAGTAAGATTCATTCTGGTGCATCAAAATTAAAATAAGAAAAATTAGAGTAGAAATCAAAGGATCTGACATCCATAGCCTACATTTTCTTCCAGGTAATAACAATAATTAAAATGATAATGTACAATACTGTTTGTTATTAGGATATGACAGACACTGTTCTAAGTACTTTATATATGTTTCTTCATTCACTCTTTTAAAACCTATATAAAGTAGGGGCTCTTATTGTTTTATTATAATTCCCATTTGATGATTGTAGACACTGAGGTCATACCTCAACTGGTGGGAGCAGGACTGAAACATGCACAGTTTCACTGTAGAGTCCCAAACTCCTCAGCTAGAACTAAGTCAGCTCATCTAGTGATTAAGCAGCGAATTACCACCCTCCTTTCTTTTCAAAGCTTCTGTAAAATGGTAATACCAGCTTTCCCTATATTTTGTATTGCTGAGAAGTAACATGAAAAATGATTTGAAAATTATTAAAAGCTCTAACAAAAAGAGACAGCCTCATTTCAGCTTGAAAAATGTGGCTAAGATCATGTCATCACTCAAAAAGTTGATGAAATGTTGCCAGTGAAATGTGAACTGGTTCAGTCACTATGGAAAGCTATGTGGAGTCTCTTAGAATATTAAAAAGGGATCTACCCTATGATCCATGATTCTACTCCTGGGAATCTAAGCAAAGGACACAAAAACACCACTTTGGTAGGAAACCTGCTTTCCTCCGGCACTATTTACAATAGCCAAGAGATAAAAATAACTCAAATACTCCAAAATAGACAAACAGATCAAAAAGTTGTGGTGTATTTATATAATGGAATATTATTGGGCACTCAAAAATCAAACTCATGCTATTTACAGCAACATGGACGGAACTAGTCAAAATTAGAAGAAAATCAATACCAGACAGTCTCAACTAATATGTGTAATAAAGAGAAACCAAACAAAAGATCAAGAAAAAGGCAAAACTAGCAAGCTGAGCATAGATCTGAGGCATACAGCAAGGAAGGGGACCCAGGGGGTCAAAACAGGGGAGGGAAGAACACAAGGGAATATAGTCATGAGTCACAGGTGACACAGAGGTGGAAAACTATGGGCAGTCAGATAAAAAATTAATTTAAAATAGTTGATGAAATGTTATATACAATAGCAAACCAAGCTGTGCTCTGATCACAAACATGCTTTTGAAGGAGAGACCAGGCCTAGGAGGCAGCTGACACACAATGTGAACAACCCAGATTCTCACAGCCTGCTGATTTGCCAGAAATTAGAAAAAGAGCAGCCAAACTTTATCTCTGTTACTTGACTATGTCCTTCCTTATGCTGCTCAAGCCCTTGCATTTTACTTAATTGGGGCATCAGGCTATAAATCTTACATACTTAAGAACCAAAAAACTCTCTGGAGCACTCACACTGAAATTTGTGTGGGACTTCAGCAATACTGAGTTTTCAAATAAAATGATTAACAGGTAGCTTTAGGGCAGCCTCAGAGAAACAATCCTTCCTGAAACCACCTTAATAGGAGTAGTTTTTGTTCATAGGTTTAATAAAAAGATGGGAAAACAGGTTGAGTGACTTGAAGCAGGTAGAGAGTGCGAGAGCGCTTCATTCTCCAACCCGGAAGTTCCTTTCAGCAGAAAGAATCTCATCACTGTCCTCTGCCCAAGCCCACCCAGGCCAATGGAATCCGTTACTGGGGTGGTTTTAGTCACTTAGTCCAATTTTAACTGCAAATAGCTCTAATTGCTGTTTTGTAGAAACATTTTGTCCATGATTGTAATAGTGAAAAATGAGTACACCTGACCAAAAAGCCTATTTGCCTTTCCATGGCACAATAATATCTATCAGACTTCATGAAGCAGAGAAATAAAACCAGTTAGAGGAAGAACATCGTTTGCTCTGATTCAACCCCAAGCTGAGGTCTACAAAGCTACTATTTGCCTAAACAATGATTTTAATGCTCTGGCAGCTAAATAAAGGCTATCCATGGCCTTATACAACAGGACTCTGCTTCATTTATGCAGCAGGAAGATCATTTTCAGCTGATTTCTAAAAGACACCAAGTGTCAATAATAATATTTCAAGTCATGACCAGAAATTGCAATACTCAAAGGGGAATTATTAAGCAATATGAAGTTGTTGTCAGACAGAGGACTTCTCAGGGATGCAAGAGTAAATAATTCAGAAGTATCCAGAAGTAGCCATGTCCAGCCTGACTTCTCCAGTGCCTGGGAAGGAGGAGGCTTGACTTTGAAGAGGATCTGGAAGGATGAGCAACAAGGACAGGTCATCTCCTACTGAGAAATCTACGCAGGAAGGCAGAGAAGTCTTAACTGCCTCCCATGTGATGGCTGGAACCACAGTGCCTTCTCGGTCACCTCTGCTATTTGCTATTCTTGCAGTTCAAAGTAATTCTATCTTTGTAGTTATGGAGAAAAGGATTAATAAAGCTGTAGGGGGTACCCACTTTCTCTGCCCCAATGGAGATTTTGTAGGAAACTCTCTCCTTCCCATTCACTTGTGAGCCTATTTTCTCTCTCTCTCTCTCTCTCTCTCTCTCTCACCCACCCACCCCTTACCTCTGTCCTGTACCCCAGTTCAGTATGAATAAATAAAACTTTAAAAAAAAAATAAACAGGCACTACCATAGGAGGGCAGCCAGATGTGGGGAGCGAAGTGAGGAGAAAGACTCAGTGGACTGTTTTGGGAGCTCATGAGTACCTTGATAGTGGGTGTGGTATGGAACATCTCTCTAAATAAATACAATGCAGTAAAATAGTATTACCTCAACAACAGCAACAAAGCAGTAAAATGAAAAAAAAAATTAGGAACTGAAATTTCCTAGCTTTTTCCTCTAACACATCCCACATCCTTCCAGGGCTTTTAAAACCTGGCAGAAATTAAAAGTAGCAGAAAGATTGACTTCTGGGCTGGAGCATGCAGAAGAGTTGCTGGCAGCCAGCTCTGTCCCTCACAGGCTGTGTGGCTTTCCCAAAGTCATTTCAGATATTTCTGTGCTCATTGTCTTACATCTAAAACAGAAAATAAACACTTTGGTGGGGAAGAAATAACAGCGCATGTAAAAATTCTCAAAAAGAACTGTAAAAGTATTCACTGAACTTGTGTAGTCAACTGGGGCTGGACTTCATCCAAAGAGAGGACATTGGGGAGTCGGAGACAGAAGAGGATACGATTATGATTCCCAGTTCAGAAAGGAAGAGTTCCCATAAGCTGCCTTCAGGATAGTGATGGGGGCCAGAGTAAGAAGGTTGACACGTCAACAACTCCTATGCTGTATAAAGACAATTTCTCTGAGCTTTACTTTCCTCTCTCATGCACTGGGTTACATGGTTATGGTGGATAGGGTATGAAAAGGAAAAAAAAAAAAACAACTAAGAACATGTTCTATAAAGAATTTTCCACTGAAAAATTCTGAGGCTAGGCTCTTCACTTCATTGTCTTATTTTCTGCATCTATGTGATGTCTTGAAGTGGTCCTATTTGTTTTTGTGCTTTTTGTTTGATTTACCCCACTGGAACATCAACCCCCTGAAGGGAGAAACTCTGTCTTATTCATACCTGCACACTATGCTTAGTCTGGTTTGAATATTTATTTTGTCACCTATGAGACAGGCACATTGGCCATCAGCACCAGAAAATCATTTGAATCTGGTAAAGTTTGTCCTCTTTGACCTTCTCCCCATTCACCTCAGAAGAATAGAATGATTGCCTCCTACCTGTGGTGAGAAAAACTATAGGTGTGAAGAGGCCCCCTCACTCCCTAGAGAAGCAATATGCCAAGCATTTATATTCCAGCCTCCCTTGCAGTGAGCATCCAGGCACTTGACCAGGCTCTGTGCCCTTCTTTACTGGCTGAGCACCTAGAATTGTAAGCAGTTAAATTGAAGAAGCAATGTCTCCACTCTGGCAGGTTAATAAAAGAAACAGATTTGCTGATGTCTCACACAGCAATGTCCAGGCTCCTGATTTGATGAAAATGACAGGGCAGCCATTCTTCCTGCACCCAAAGTGTTGTCTTCTCTGGGTCAGACCTGTGGCTTGATTTTGGACCTTGCTCCCAATGGTCGCATTACTTCCAAGTGTGGTCTCTTGACTATTTTGTGTATTCTCTGGATATAAATTCCTTAAATGTCATTATTGCTTAAAACTGTCCACAACAGGGAAAGATAGGATGCTTTTTGGACAGATAGGATGCTTCTTCTTCCCCAAACAAGTTCACTGTCTTCACCAGATCACACAAATCCCTGTTCCTGGCCTATTGGTTAAATCTTAGTGCTACCACCATGACAGCCCCCTGTGAAGGCTTGAGTTTGATCCCTGGCCATGGTGCAGGAGACCTCTGCTATTTTGCTTGCTGCTCCTCTCAGCAACACATTTCAGTCAGTTCGCCTGTTCTGTTCCCTGCTCTGTCTCTGGTGAATTCTCTCTCTCCCCACACCTCTGGCCTATACAACAGATTTTCTATGCAAAAATGAATAAAAATCTTAAAAAAAGAAAAAAAAAAGACTTCAACTAATCTATCTTTCTAGAAATTCCTCCCTTCTAGCTTTTTTTCTTCTCCTTTCTCTAGATCAATTTACACATTTTCTGGGGCCTTCTCCACTGGGACCTTACTTGCTATAATGGATAATCTGATCAATTAAATCAAACCAACATGTTAATTGCTGACACTAATTTAATAATACCCCAAATATATTAGCAGACACTTTTAATGCTTCAAAGCAAAGAAAAAAAAAATGTGCTTTTATCATTACACAGTGCCAGGCCCTGTAAGGTTTCTAGTGTTTGTCTGCAATCTCAAAAGTCCTCTGGCACCCATCAAAATAAGTCACATTAACTCCAACAACAGCTATTCTGTGGATCAATCATATAGCAACAATGCACACAGTTTATGGAAACAGTCTTTATTTCACTGTGAAATATGGTCAAACATACACAGACAGACCTACTTGACATACTTTAATGTCTTTTCATTACTTTTAAAATGAAGAGCAAAAAAAGTAATAAATAAAATGAAGAGCAAAATCTTTAACATGAGCCCTAACCTAACCTAGTTCTCAGGTAGAGGGATGATTCAAACCCTAACTTGTAGCATTTGCTGATCTTGGTGGGGTAAATACTTGCACCATGGTCAATTGCAAGCAATCAAAACTCTATCAACAGTATTATGAAATTTCTGAATAGTTAAGAGTTGACTCTTAACAAATGAATATGAACTACTAAAACTTGTTCTCCTGGCTACTTCTTACCAGTCACCATTCTACCCCTATTGGCTTTTTTTTTTTTTAATATGTATTTACTTATGCATACAGAACTGGGATATAGGCCAGAGGTGAGGGTAGGGGGTGAAAGGATTCACCAGAGACAGAGTGGGGAGCAAAACAGGCAGATGTACTGAAATATACTGCTGAGAGGAGCAGTAAACATGTCAAGAGAGGTCTGCCACGCCATGTGAGTCACCCCCCTGGCCTGGGATCGAACTCATGCTGCAGGGGTGGCAGTTACTTCATAGTGCTGTGCTTTAACCCCTTGTGCCACCAGGGAGGGGCCCCTACTGGCTTTTTAAACTTCTCCATACATCATAACTTTGCCCTCTTGTGAGCATGTACCCACCCAACCCACTCCCCAAATCTTTCACAGACCCAAAGCCTAGGACAAGTTCTCCATTAGAACCTTCTACATCTGTGTTCCTCTCCTTACACAGCACTTATTTCAGATTATGTATTAGCTCCTCAATGCATCTGGTATGGTACTTAATAGGATAAATAAGCTTGGCTCTGCAGGAGGTTTTATGAATAGTCATAAGACTTCCTTGTATACACCATCTGATGAGAGAAATTTTAGAATTTACCAGAAAGAAAACTTTAGTGGGTGAGTCATTCTTCTCTGTTCTTACAACCATAAACTCAACACAACCCTTCTATTTTTCTTGGCTTCTTAGATTATTGAAGCTAGAGGACAGCACCCCAAATATCTTTTCTCTGATCTGTAGATAGTCTATGCAGCTGTCTCAGGGGCCATCTTTGTGAGGCTGTGGGAAGATGGGAGATAATAGTGGAAAGCACATAGCTCCACATTACCCGTGGCCAACTCACCAGAGAAGTTCTGAGCTTAGATATATCATACCTGGGTCTTCTTTGCAAGATTTCCTTTGATTCTTAGTATGAGAACAAAAAGTACTGCAAATCAGTTTTTGTTTCATAGGTGTACAGTAAAATTGGGAAAAGTATTTGTCTTAAGGATATCTTTTTTGTACGTATGAGAAATCCCCGCCTTCTTTCCTTTCAGTTCCCATTCCCAGTGAAGTTTTGAATCCTTTCTGAGACTTGGTCACGTGGGTCCCCTTTATCTTTGGCTTACAGCAGACTTGCCTACAGTCACATCAATTGCAGCAGCAGCACAGCCTGAACCAGGCCTCCTGAGCCACTGTCTACTTCTGTTCTGCTTCTGAGCTGGTGTTTCCAGAAGCAGTGGGAATTTCATTGATGCCCAAAGGAGAGCGAATGCCTCACCCCCCAGTGCCTTCTCCACTAGATATTCTGCTAGTTTTCAGATAAACTATGTTTTCTGGAGCCTGTATACTCTCTCTCTGAGGGTCAGTTCCAGAAAGTATGTGTGTGCATATTTTATGGTTTGTTGAAAAGAGTAAATGGGACAAATTCCCAACATGGCGTAAATAGTCAAGAAGTTATTTTTAGGAGCTTCCATGAACAAATATTTATTAGAATAAGTTTTGATATATACATAATACCTGATCTATAAGTTAAGATCATAATTTTGTTTCTAATATGTGACTAATTCTTACTATTACTATACTATTAAGTCAGGTAAACAAACATGATGATTCTTTGATATTTTCCAAATATAGTACTGGGCCTGGACCATAAAAAATGACAGCTATTCAGCTATTCAGTTTCAATTTTTAAGGAGCTGATGATTTTAATCATACCTGAGAGATGAGACCAGCTATGTTCTAAGAGAGACATCTCATCACACCACAGGCAACTACCACACTCAATTCTCAGGGAAAATTCTGTGTATGTGTGTGTGTACACAATTCCTTGAAAATCAATTTCTTATTATTCTTCTTCTTATTCTAGGCATCAGAAAGAACAATTGGTCACCACTCTTCATAAAATAACCCTTTATTCCCCGAAAGTTACTCCTCTGTCTTCTCTTTCTAGATTAAATAATTACAATCCCTTTAACCTTTTCCCAGAGATCCCATTTACCAGCCTTCAGTTTAATCATTTTCATCACCCCCCTCTCGAGTCTCTCCAAGTGTTCTGCATTAAAATGTTGCTATTACTATGGAGTTCACTCTTCTAAGCAACTTATACTTTCACATAAACTAGACCAAAGCAAAGCTGCTAACTCCTCAAATAAAAGAATGAATAGCAGATGGATTTCCTATATACAAAACTCATGGAGAACTCACATACTCAAAGCAAACTAGCAGCTGCCACTAATTAAGGAGTCCCTTCACCCAAAAGAAAATCTTCAAAATAATAGCATCCATTTTGCTTAACAATCACCTAAACTACGTTTAAGCAGATAAGGCTACTAATAAAAGCTTGAAGCTTGTTTTAGAAACACCTCCAGTTCTCAGAAGGATGCTAATAAAAATCAGTTAATGTGCTCAAACAGGCATTTTTCAATCAGTAAAATATTGCAGGCCACCAAGCAGACAGTTGAGAGATTACCCCACTCTTCACAGGCCTTGTCTTTGATGGGTCAATCCTGGCAAAGTGCTTAGACTCTTCCCCTGCACCCTGTCAATCAATATAATATATTACATCCTGAGCTGAAAGTGCAGAAAATTCTCAATGACTCTAAAGATGGATACAGGCTGATCAAACATATATTGATCTCAGTGTGGTATTGATACAGACGGGAAGAGGCAGAATGAAAAGCAGAGTCCTATTAAAATCTCTCTTCAAGACATGTGTGAGGTCAGACCTCTTTCACCAAGATCCCACACTCTTACGTATCTTTGAGATGAACCTGCCCCTCGTGAGCCAGCCATGGGTTGTGTGTGTGCACACATAGGTACGCGCAAACACACACACTTAAGATCTTTCCGATGCATTTCTAAATCCTTGCAAAAAAAACTGGCAGGTCTTACTGCATAATATTCTGCCTGTTTCAGGGAATTCTTTGTTTTGGAACTACTACTTGGAAAGATACTGTTCACCATATCTGGACAAATTGAAGGTATACAACTGGAATGAAAAGAGTTGGTTAGAAACAGAGAAACTCCTGCCTCCGTGGGGTAGCTCCAGGAAAACAGGTGGTCGTGGCCATACAGTTCCATTTCCCATGCTAGTTTGGCTCTGTTCTGACCCGGCCTGGCCTACAGCAGGCTGGGCTGACAGAGGCTGTCAACAGCAGCCATGAGAAAAACAGCTACATCCTGAAAAAAGCTCCTGGCTCAGTTCTCTGAAGACTCCATTAAGTTCTGTGTCCAGAGAAATTCATGATTTGATGTGGAGTTTTCCCAGGAAAACATAGTCAAAGACAACTCAGCCCATCAAAGGATGACTTCAAGCTTAAGACTTATAGGCCGGATATAATGATCCTGAAATAATCAGCAACTTGAATGGCCCGGGACTGATAACCACAGCATGGTAACGAGAGGCAGTCTCCAGGGCAGACAGTGTGCCAGCTGTTTAGCTGCCAGTATTGAGCCACTGCCTCCCTCCGCTCTGGCTGGGACTCCACGTCCCACACTTGCTCCAGGTGTTTGTCGACCAGAGACAAGTAGAGGCACAGCCACGTCAATGCTATTGGTATGTGTCTGCACAGTTGAGATCTGAGCTCACCCAAGCAATGGGTGTTTAAACCAGGGCATCGTTTCATTTGAGGAATATGCAGGTAACTCTGTAGCTACCATTTCCATAAAAGCGAAATTCCAATTATGAACTATAGACTGTCCCTAAGTCCGTTTATTTGGTGGCAAAGACAGTCTCATCAATTCTTATTAGGTGGCAAGAAAGTGAAAGCAGGCCCTGATATTGACGGATGTTGACATGTTGTAGTGGTTATGGCCAGTGGCCGGAAATGCTGAATTATTAAAGCACAGGTACACACAAGTCAGTGCTCCCTCTCTTTATTCAAATATCATCTTCAGAAATGTATACCGATTTGTATCATCCACTATCATCCATTATGCCTTGCAAAGAAATTTTTATTCTAGTGGAATTTGATAATATCAGCGACACTGATTTATACATTGGGAGGTCTTATATGGCATTGGGAGGTTATAAATGGCATTTATATGTTGAGAAGTTAAAATGAAAAAGAAGGGGTAGAAGAAAAAAGATAAAAAGTACAAAAACAAGATGAGTGAATTTTTTAAATATTCCCCTAAAATGAACAGGTGATAGTTTCAGTAAAACTTTTCTGAATCTGAAAAAGTAAAATGAAATTCCTACTGACTTTCAAAGCCAACCATTTGGGTCATTCTGTTTAAAAAAAAAAAAAGATATCCAACAGCTTAAAGGAACTCCATTTATAAAAATCAAATGACCCTCTAAAAAAGCTTGTTTGGGACATGAATAAATCATCTGGTCATGAATTATTCATTGTTATCAAGAAACTAGCAGGGGGATTCCAGGAACTGGGTGTGGGGAGGTGCTGGAACTGGGGTGTGAAGAGAGCTCAAGCCTCATCCCCACAGAAGGAGGCCATCGCCCCGGGGCACTGTGCTGGCACAGACCAGGCTAGACCGCTCTCTAGACCCCCTCAAAACCCAGTGGACACTTGGCAGCCTTTATACCCCAAAAGACAGAACAATTAGAACGTCATCTGTAGAACTTCACAACTGCATTGCTGAGTGAGCACGGGAAATTTTTTTGAGCAATTTTTTGCTCAAAATTGCAAAAAAAAAAAAAAATGCAATTCTTTTAAATGCATGTTTCTATGTGGGGAATATGACAATAGAGTTGACAATTCACATTTAAAGGAGATGATAGACAATTCCTTGATGACAAACTGGGAAGAGTACACCTACACATTCATGACTTGGGGGGCTGGCATTTCCTGGAGGGATAGCAGGAGAGACCAGGAGCCTATCAGATTTAATTAACTAATCAATGTATATGTATGTTCCAGGTCCAAACTGCTTTGCAGGAACTACAATAATTCCGGCTGGCATTGAAGTGAAAGTGGATGAATGTAACATCTGTCACTGTCACAACGGGGACTGGTGGAAGCCTGCTCAGTGTTCCAAGCGCGAATGCCAAGGCAAGCAGACTGTGTAGAACAAGTTTCCAACCGATGACGAGTTCTTAGGAGAGGATGCCGTGGCTTCTACACTGCACATGTTTAAAATGAACCACAATAAACAAACTCCTGCCAGCTACCAACAGGGTCACCAGCAAAACCTTTTAGGGTTGACAAAAGTGACTATTTTACTAAGAGGAAATTTCTCTCTTTCTCTTGCTATATGAAGTATATACCATATATAGCTATCAAAATGGCTTTTGTAATTATCTTTGCTTGAGGGTGACTTAATGACTGGATTTCTGGAACAAAGAAAGAAAAATAGCCTCGTACAGGCTCCCTGGTGACACCTCTGGCCTCTCAGCTCACCGTCCAATTTACTCCCTTTGACTCTTCAGTACATCACACTTGGCATTTTTTCTCTTGTAGTATTTATTTTTCATCTTTAGAGTCTAAGGGTCCAGATGTAACTGCAATCAAGTTTTAAGTTGTATCCACAAACTTTGGTAAAGAAATGTCAGGGGTGAGGACTCTTTCTGACCAGGAAGACATAGACACATCCAACCAGTCACTCGCCTTGAGGGAATCATGTCCTGTAGGCTCAGAATGAGGAGGGCACATATTTGGACCCACTGGTGGGCAGGGTGGGAAGCTGTGCCTTGGTGCAGTAAGCTGTGCCTTGGTGCAGCCCACAGCCTGACTATTTCATACCACACACTTCATATGCAAAACCTTGAAACTGCCAATCGAAACTGAGTATGGCAAGAACACCAAGACACTGACTAAAGAATTCCAAGGGAGACTGGTATTGGAAATCGTAGCAGAGATCACCAGACTTTCCATGATGCCGACTTTGAGTATGGCTTGCAACCGAACACACTCTAAACCCACTCTGTCATCTGGCACTCTGAACACCACAACCAGGCTGAGTAGCCTCACTGTGAATCTGAATCCTTCTGAAAACTTCTGGCTTTTGGAATTCAGATCTGACCAAAAGCCAGTGCCACACACAGGCAGTGTTGATGGTTTGGGACTGTGTTTGCCATGTTATAGTAAGGACCACTCAACTCTATGTCTAAAACACAAATTCAGGACACTCTTTCCACCTCAAGTGCTGATTTAAAGATTAAAATTAAAGATTAGGGTAGAGTGAGTCTTGCACAATAAAATTCCATTTGTTGAACATTTTTTAAAATGTATATATTAGATACTGAGAAATTTAAGTGAAACTTTGAAGAGTCTCAAGGTCGCCCTGGAAATGCTGCTAGTATAGTAACGAGAAAAACAAACTACACAGGGTATCTGATGCCACCTTGATTAAAGTGCAAATTTAAAAATTTTAAAACCACAAGGCATTGTTAGTTGCTTATTCCACTCTCTTGTCTTGAAAACCCTGGCGCAGATTTGGCAGGGCCCTTGAGGAAACTTTAAGGTTGTTTTCATTATTGATGTTCTTTTTATCTGCTCCCACCCCAACCCGGGATGGGCCATAGCTCCTGTGGAGTGCCACCTTCTAGAACAAGGTTCTCAACTTTAGTGCTATTGACATTTTGGGGCCAGGTAATTAATTGTTGGCGGAAGCTATCACATACATTTCTAGAATGTTGAGCAACATTGTTGGCTTCTATCCACTACATGGCAATAGCAATACCCTAGGTGTAACAACTGAATGTCTCCAGATATTACCAAATGTCACCCAAGGGGGGAGGATGCAAAATTTCACCTGATTGAGAATCGATGGTCTAGAATAATCAGCATAGAGTGTTTTCTGCCTGGACGATGGCTTTGGTGAGCCTTGAAGTTCCCCAGGACAGGCACTAGCAGCAACGGGCTAGGGCTGAGGCGAGTCTCTTCTAGAAGGTGTGATACTTCTACCCCACAGGACAACCCTGAGGACAGGTGCTCTGGCCCCTTCAAGTGAGTTTTCATACAGACTGCCAGCCTTTCCTCCCTGAAAGCATCGCTTATCAACAAAGAGCTGTCATTTCCAAAATTATTGCTTTGTCAAGCCGGACCTGGCGCTCCTCACGCACACTGTGCTTGTGTTATGATACAAACCGCCAACCGGCGCCGCCCGCGCAAGAGGATCATGCCGCGCACCTCAGAAACACAGATTTGCAGCAAGGTTGGTGCCTTTCCCTCACCACCATGGATACATCATAGAGACAGTCATGAATCATTCATGAAGAATTCTGCATGATTTATTCCCGCACTCCTAAGTAAAGGCATCCCACACTTCAGCTTGTGTCTAGACAGAGATGTATTATAGAGCTTTCTTTGCCCTGAGGTTGCCTGTTGCCAGCTTCAAAAATCCACACTCTTGGAAAGAAATAATCATAGTAATAATAAATGACAGGAATAAGGTTTGAAACCCAGAAAATATCATTAATAGAGCCATGTAGCATAGTACCCTATCTATTATTAAGGAGTTACTATGTCCTTTTAAGAAAAACAAAAAGAGAGCGACTGGGAACCAGGGTACATCAAAGTCTTGGCACACTGTGATCATCACAGCAAGAATTTCGAGAATGGAGACTCTTGTCTGTCACGAAACTGTCTTCAGAGGGTTTGCAGAAAGGCTACTCATTGGCCGCTGTTACCAGCCAGAGAGGGTTTTTGTTTTGTTTTGCTTTGTTTTGTTTTAATTGTTGTTGGATTTCCCCCTTCTCGGTTTCACAGCAAGCTGTTTCCTTTAAGACTCTGTAGCACAGACACTTTTCCCCCTTTCGGGAGAGATGAACCTATACTGTGACAGAATTTCTCATACACCGACTAGCATTTTACAACTTCCTTCTACCAGGTCACTGAGAAATTCTTTCCAAACTCTGAACAGCAGAGTTCTGGTCTCAGCTGTTGTGTTTAGTTTTTGAAGGTTTTGTTTGCGGCCACACTGTCACCTCTGTCCTCTTCCTCCGCCTTTGGTTCTTGGCTTTAATGACAGCTATGTTTAACTAAGGGATCAACATCCTGTTTGTCAGCTGATGCCTGTTTAAAAAAAAAAACGATTCAGTTTCTAAAATCTTTGAAACATGGTGTGCCTGAATACTAGTGAGAAAAAAAAAATAACTAAACACTAAACTGTAAAAAAGGGGAATCTAGCAACAATATTTGATGTGTAAAAGAATATATTATTAAAAAATTATTTTGTTAAATATAAATTGTGTTAACCAGCAAACATTGTTTGTGGTCTGTTCTCCTCCCCAAATGGCTCCCTTCCTCCTGCCCTCATTATTTAATGACTAACTCTTAGTGACTTCTATCATCTAAAAGCATATGTGTCATTAGGGCTACATTCAATTAGAATTAAGCATTAGCTTTAGCCTTTGCCTGTGTACATTTTCATTTTTCATAATATTAGGCAAGGCTGAGTAGGAGATCAAAGAGGAAGCTCAAATAAACCAGCAATGAGAGTGAAAGCAATAGGAAAAATAGTCCCCTGGCCTGTAGCCTGACTCAGCCTTAATAATGATCTGTGATGTGGGTGCACTTTGAGAAACCCCCAATCTCCTGTTCAGCCCACCCTTGCACTCCAGGAAAGGTACTCTCACTAACTCTGTGCTGCCCTTGAGAAAACCAGAACACAAAGAAGTGACTAGCCTGAGGTCACAGAGTAGTAAATAATGACAAATTAGGAATTTTGTAAGATAAATGTTTTCAAGCCTATGCAAACATCAAGAAAGTCATAAAGAAACACCCTCTAATCAGATGTAATAGTTATCAAGACTTTACATAAAGCTTCATCTGTGCTTTTTGTATGAGTGTTTTAAAACATATCCAGTGTCAATATCATTTTACATCATCCCTGGGGTCTTACAGACATCATCACTTTTGGGGGGGGGGAAGGAGGATTTCTCTGAAAACCAAAAACTAACCAAACTAATGCCTGTGTATCATATAATATTCAAATATTCAAATATAATATTCATATTTCTATAAAATATGAAGGGGAGGGACTATTTTCAGGATCCAAAATATCAAACAACACATTTGACTATGGTATATGTTCAAAGTAGGGATTTGAACACCACCATCTGACAGCTGTGAACTCTGACAGAGTCCTTTGTTTGTTGTTGCAAATGGAGGGTTTGTGCTGGGAACAACCACTTTCAAGCTCTATGTTAAACTTTCTCCCAGACCCCGAGAGGGCCGCAGTGAGTGGGCAAGGGGTTTTTCCAATTGATCTCCCAGGGCAATAGGGATCTCTAGAGGAAGAAACAGCCCTGATACTAGGGAAGGAGTGGGAGACTGCAAGTTTTCCTCAGAGAATAAAAGCAAACAGTTATTTTCCATCTCTTTGGGACAAACATCCTGCCTAATACACAGTAAAACTTAACAATATTTTATAAATTGCCATCATCTTCTGCACTGTTGGAGGAAGAAAAAAATAAATAAATAAGCCAGGCCAACCACTAAGAAAACGTCAGCATGGCGTCCCCACCAGATGCATACACACCTCCTCTTCACCAACATTTTCTTCAAACAAAATTGGACTTTCTTGCTTTTCAGTTTCATGTGAGTCAATTCTCTGCTCCCTATGTCCCTTGCAAAGGATTATTTACAGTTCATTCCTGATTGAGGTTTCATGGGACGCCACTTCAAAGCATAGTACAGAAAGCTATGAACTATGGCAGCTTGTTTTATATGGGATGATTGTTACTTAAAGAATGGCAACCCCATGATTTTGAGACAAATCTTATATCTGAGTCAGTAATATCACCTATTGCTTTTACCATATTTTTCAAGGATTTACACTTTGAATTGGGGTGACAGTCTAGTCAGTGAGCCTCAAACTGTGTTATTGACTAAGAACACCCAGTTTTCTCCAATCAACCTTATACAACTAGAAGACATGTTGTTCTTTTGATGAATAAGACATAGCTGGTGCCATATTGCCTTTCAGAGATGAAGAGTTCAATGACTTGCACTAAAGGATTGTATGTTATTTGATTCTTAGGTTTCAAAATATTTTATATACCAAATATTTTCAGTTGTGATTTGATCGTTTCCATTTTTCGAAAGTCTTGACCTCTTATTTCTTTGAAATCCAAACTCCAATTTAGTTGATCTCATTAATGGCATTATAACCTGACTTGGAGTAGGAATAGTTTTTAAAACTCCAGTTTGAATTTTAGTTTGAGTTTTAATTCTTCAAGTGAATAGTTTTGTGAGGCACATGGCCTTGGGTATAAAGTTGATCTACCATTTTTGAGTCTCTGCTTTGTATCAGACATGCTATCGGCTACTTTACAGGAAGCAATGATTTCCCTTTATTAGTTCAACCATTTTCATAACCACCAAACTATAAATAGTATTTACATTTGGTAGACAAGAATGCTGAAAGCCAAAGAAGCGGTGTAATTTTTTTCAGCATCACACCAGTAAAAAGAGCAAAGCCAGCACTTATAACTGGTATTGTAAGTATCAAGCAATACTTCCTATAAAATAGAATATAGTAGAAACTGCACATAGACACTGTCCATTCTCAGGGCTATCTACTAGCATTAGCTGTGTAAGTATTTAGACTGGTGGTATCATAAAAGAGATAAAGTAATCCTGGATTTACATCATATAGATTTGGGGGCCAGTAGCTAGGGGGTTGATGTAATAGCATAAGAAAAAGAGTATATTTAGAGTGTGACAAACAGCCACACTAATTTTGGTGTGAGCTTAGAGACAGAGGCATATAGGGAAATGTGTCCAGAAGGAAACCTAAATTGACATGTGCTAGATCATGCTAAGAAAATCAGATTATGGGAATGCAAGCTGGTACAACCACTATGAAAAGCTGTTTGGAGGTTTCTCAAAAGGCTAAAAATTGAGCTTCCATATGACCCAGCAAACCTACTCCTAGGTATCTACCCAAAGGACACCTGCACCCCTGTATTTATTGCGCTCTATTTATAATAGGGGAGCCATGGATTCAACCCAAATGCCCAAAAAATGAATAACTGGATAAAAAAGATGTACATATATACAATGGAATATTACTCAGCAATAAAAAGAGATAAATGCATGTCTTTCACAGTAACATGTATGGAGATGGAAGAGATCAGGGTTGATGCTTAGTGAAATAAGCCAGAAAGAAAAAGAAAAATACCAGATGGTTCACTCATAGCAGAAGTGTAATGGATGGGGGGGGGGAGGGGATGCGGGAGGGAGGTGGCAGCCGGGGAAGAGAGAAACAAATGTAATAGAGTAAATATGAAAGCAATGAGCAACTATAATGGGGTGGAAAGGGACATGGGATCAGACCAGGTCTCAATTTTTTATCCAGACCCGTGATGGCACATGGGTGAGTTGTTGGTTGGAAGCCCATGGGGACTACAACTGAGATGAAAAAATGCACAAAATGAAGAATGATGTAAAAAATATATATTATTTTAAAAAGGGGGAAAGGGTCCTCTCTGGTGGTGTAGCAGCCAGGTGAAATCACAACACTCAGAAGCTAAAGCCATTTCAGCATGAGTTTGATCCGTGCCCTGGAGGTGATCCACATGGCGCAGCTGCTGACCCAGCTGCTGACCTACCCGCTGCTCCCCTCAGCAGTGTACTTCATCAGTGGCCCTGTTCTGCTCCCCACTCCATCTCTAGTGATTCCTCTCACCATCCCTGCACCTCTGGCCTATCCCCCAGTTCTGTATGTATAAATAAAATAAATCTTTAAAAAAATAAATGGGGGGGGGAAGAAAATCAGATTAATTAACATCAAAAAAGACTCGGCCATATTAGTGCCATGGCAATTCTGGCAGCAGAGTGAAAGGTGGGTACTCCAGGGGAGGCAATTACCAAAACCTGGGAAAGATAATAAAGATCTATAGTGAGACTTCAACAGACTGCTAGAGCATGAAGATGAAAGGAGGCTCTGAAAGTTAAAGTAGCTCAGTGTTCCCGGTTGAAACTATTACAAGGATATATGATGCTACCCAGGAACCACCAAAATGGGGCGTGTATGCTTCACTTGGGAGTGGAACGTAGTCTTGTTTTATGCTGAAAATACTGGTAATGCCAGCTACGTAAAACTATCCTCATATCATTTGCCCCAGGGCAACCCATTCTGTTTCTATTTACTAATACTATTTGCACCATGGATTGAATAATTGCCATTAAAATAGCTAAAATTTTCTATTGGTCAAGCATTCACAATATTCCTGAAATGGAAGTCAAAGCTAGGAATAACAAGGCTAACAGATTTTTTTTCAGTACTTTGTGGCAAATATTAATCTCACACTGCAGTGAGACAAAATCTGCCTACTGTGATACAAACTACTCATAAATTTTCAATACCTCTCTCCACTCATACTTTCTATCCACTTCAGAAAACGTTGACTCCTTTTCATGTTGCTATTCCTCAGGGTTCCAGAAATTCAAAAAAAAAAAGTATTGTTTAGCTATTCACTGTGGCCTTCTCTGTTGTTTCCCCCAGAGCATATAGGAGTAAATGGCAAGTTAAGTGCTGAGTGTCTTTTGATTTGAGATTTCCAAAGATATCCACTCTGCTCCCATTACATTTTTCTTTGTCTTTGTTTGTTTTTTTGGTCTCATTCCCTTTTTAATTAATCACAACATTGGGTCAGCCAGACCCATTAACTGCATTTCTCATTTAGACCTTTCAGAGATGCAGTTGCAGATGCAATTTAATTTGTTGACCCATGATCGATAGCAATTAATAGCATCTCTTTAATCTTGTTGAAAGGCCTGTCTCTAGCTTCCAATAGCTACTATCTCAAGGGAAAGGTATCCACACACTCAGGCTATTTAGCTTGTAGGCAATAGTTGCCCTCAACTACCTCCTTTTCTCATGACTAAGTACCCATTTCAGGAGTCACTGTTCTTTCCATTCACACACTAAAGTCCGTGTGTTCTGTTCTAAGATTCCTCTGCTACAAGTTCATCATATACATTTGATGGACCAGGAATTTTGAGAAAATTACTCTAAAGTACTTTAATGTACTTTAAAAATTCAAGTGTATTTTTTTTTTAACGTGTTGTTAATAAAGTAGGTGCTCACTTTACTGGGCTCTCTCCATGCTGTCTGTGGCTAACTCAATCACTGCAGTCTAGACTTATCTTTTTTTTTTTTTTTGGCAATATTAAAGAGTTTATTCATTACTCAGTAAACAATGTCCCACTTAGGAAACCTAGCACTCTAGTTAGATTAAATGGGAGCATTTTTCTTGCTCTCTAATGGGTTACGACCTGATGGCGCAGACAGCAAGGCCAGTCCACAGAGGCAAACTGAAAGCACTGTGCTCTGGGTAAGAACAGGTACCCTAGGGCTATTCCGCAAAGGCAGTCCATCTTGCTCAGCTGGTGGGAAGTCTTACTGGGAGATAGAACTTGTAACATAAGTTGTAAAACAATAGACTAGATAAAAAATAAGGGAAGTAGCCAATGCCCTCTCGAAATCTATAAGGGGATGTTTCTACAGTTCAGACCAGGTAATGGCCCCATTTTGCTAATGACAAAAAACATCCAAATAGTAAATATGTGCCTGGCACAAAAGGAGGGCCCTGGAGGGGGTGGTGGGTGAGAATCAAAGATGGGCCACATTCCTATTGTGAAGGAATCTCTCACTCTAGTGCCATCAGCCCTTCTCGATAATCCATTTTCTGGACAGTAGGCTTTCTCCTCTACCCAATTTTTGGTACCAAAACCTGTCCTTACATCAATATGAATTTGGGTGGTGCCAGCCTTTAATGGGGTTTGCACTGTCGGCCTCATGAGGTACCCATTCCTACTTGAAACCAGGGTCACTTTCAGAAAGGGGAGCTTAGACCCAGTGACAGCAAGGAAGAGCAAGGATCCCCCCTATTCCAAGTGTTTGTAAGTAATATAAGGCTGACCACATGCTCAGTGAACTCACAAGACTGTCTTAAAACCAGAGATTCCTGTTGCAATTTACAAGGTACAAAGATGCTTGGCAACACCTTATAGATAAGAGTTATTAGAAATATAAATTGAAGGTAAATTATTTGTCAATTCCATAAACTGTGGGAAGGGTTGGTCTACGTGTGTTTATGTGTCAGCAGTCTAGGTCCGTGTGTCTACAGAGATGCAAGCAGCGAGAGCCTTCATGGTGGGCAACAGCATTGCACAGCTGCGAGGCCCACACAGGCCTAGCACTGCCTCCTCCCTCCTTGGTAACTAGCCATCGCACACCTGTTTTGCCTACAGTAATTTTTATCCCACCTTTACCTTGCTGTAAAGCATTTCATTAGTTCTGCTTGTTCGTAGATTTAATTTCCCATCCCTAATCATTTGTGGCTCATGTGGTCCATCGATTTCAGAGGGAGCCCTAGCATGAGTGAAGGTGAGTTAGCAGACAGGAATGAAAATCAAGCTGCCTTGAAACTTAATCATTGCAGGGGTAGTGAGATACATGAATGAAAAAGAAAATGTATAAAATATTGAGCTGGTTGGAAATCTTGTATGTGTACTTGTTTGGGTGATGTTTGTGTGTATGTTTTTGTTTGCTTTTGTTTTGGGTAACTGAACAATCATTTCTGCCAGAGAGAGTTTATCTTCCATTTATCTGCTCTGATTACTATCTGACCTGTTCACTGTTATTATTCCTACAGAATGAACAGAGAAAGGCCGCCCTGGATACCCAGATATGCTTAAGGAGAATATTCTCCAACCATTTTACTCATTTACCTTAATCATGCTCTGGCTCTGTTAATTGAGCTAGATGCTACTTTCAGTTCTCAGGAGAAGGAGAAGCCAGCAATGTTCCAGGAAGTTCTCACCACTCAGTTGCCTGTTTCTGAGACTGACAAATATTCTGCTCTCAGAAATGTTAACTTTAATTGCCTGCATTTGCTTTCAGTACCTACTGGTCCCTTCCAGCTCATGAGTTATTAAGCAGCTCTTCAAGCCACACTTTGCAGATAAACAGCAGTCTGAGCATCCTGCACCACTCGTGAATGAGCCCGGAGATGGCCTGCGCTCCATTCCCTGCTCTCTCTTCCTGCAGAGTGCTTTTAGCTGCAGTCAGACCACAGGCTACCAACGTTCCAGAGTCACAATCCCTTAATACCTTGTTAGAATGGTATTACTGGGGCTTCTTTTTCTTAAAAAAAAAAAAAAAATTCAAGCCTTAACCCATCCTCCAAAGAGCAGGGAGGCTGAGGCACAGCAGCAACAGTGTGGACGTGTTTTTAAAACAGGTCACTTTAAACAAAGGGGGAGGCTCACAGAATTGTGCTACTTCACACCACCGATGTAGCGCGCGATAAGGCATTTCCATTCTCTGCACTTGTGGGAGGGAAACCAGAACATACATCTGTAATCACATATTCCATCCCATTGATTTGCTCTCGCAGAAAATGAAAAGCTAGTTATCAAACTCATATGCCTATTGAAATGATGTCAAGTCAGAAAAAAATATTCTTTGTTTACCATAAAATCCATATTTCAGTACAATAAATCCACCATATGTAGGCAGGGTATACATCACCATACCATTTTCTTTAGCTGTCTTGTGGAGAAATAAAAGGGCATATCGGAAATGCATCATACATGCATTGAAATACAACCTGGAAACTTGTTCTCTGACTCTGTTCTGGCACACAATGGATACAGATTTTTAAAACTATTTGGTTGTTTTGAGCAATTGCATACTTAGCATCATTGCACCTGAAGTTAAACTAAATAATCTGATCCAAAGTAATTTTCTTTGAGACTTGATTCATGTTTATTGAGCTGGTTCAAAACAACTGGATTGTGTAAAGGACTGCTTCTTAAGGTCTCTGTAGATATTGCCAGAATCGCATTGCCAAGGCTAAGTGTTTTCTTCCTTCATATAAAGAATTCATTGTAAGTGAACATCATCTTATAAGTTTCTGTTGAATGTACAGGACATATAAAGTGTATCACTAGCACCCCAGAAATCTCAATTGACTAGACCCTTCCAGTCAGTTCCAGCACGAAGAATAATCCCCAAAACAAGTGGCCAAGTTCCCAAACACCACAACTCATTTTTGCCTGTTTGGAAGCTATATAACCAGAATCGCACAGTATGCATCTTTTGAATCAGGCATCTTCTAGTCAACATTTTATTTGTAGGATTCATCCATACTCTTGCAGCTTTGTTTCCTTCATTGAAAAAAGATTTTATTTCATAGACAGAGTTATATCCTGCTATTTCCTAGGAGAAATGTAATTATTAATATTAAAAAATCTAAAATCTCACTTAAAGATCAGAGATTATGAAGAAATGAGGAGAGGAATCTCTTCAAACTTCTAATTTTTACTCCTCCTGGGGATTCAATAATATATACTGAATTAGGCATTTACTGGATCCTACTTTGGGAGGTGCTTTGAAGAAGAAATAAATGTTAAAGATCATCAGTGGTGAAGCTAAGATTCTATTTCTGAAAGAAATGGCTTGTCTTTCACTGCAATATTTTATCATTCTAGCGGAATGTATCATTTATCACTTTTTCCCTTCACTCTTCAATAAAGTCTTAATGCTGACCTAGAAAGAAAAGCCAAGACTACCTGACAGGTGAGTTTAGAAAGTTCAGATCTAAAAGAGAGGGGTAAACGCACCCTGACATCCAAGGAAGGGTCACTGGAGACAGAGGGGATGTCCAGGCACCCCACAAGAGAGCAGCTCATCCTCATCCTGCAGGAACAGTGTGCCCTGCAGCCTTTTTCCGGCACCCATTGCTGCCCCTGACTGTCTCATTTCCATCACTTGGTCTCAGCATAAATGCCACTGTTTAGGGAGCACTGCATTACACCCCAGTTGGGTGAGGTCCTTAGGCTTTTCTCCCCTAGCCCTCTGGACTTCTTTTAGGGAAACTTAGGATGCTTTAAGTTATTTTTCATTGGCTGTCTCTTCTACCAGACTGTAAGTTGATGAGAGATTTACCAGTGTGCCTGACACATAATAGATACTCCACTAATATTTCTTCATGGCAAAATCTAGAGACAAAAATGCCAAAAATATATTGTAGCCTTCCTCGAAATAGGTAATAATTTGACCCCTGAATTTTTTTATTTTTGTTTCCTTCTTAAATTTCCTTAATTTCAGGATAACTGTCTCTCTACACACACACACACACACAAAAAAAAATCATTGAGTGTCAAAAAGAAACATCTCTTTCTATATACAAAATTATACATATACGAGAATATGTGCATCATAGGTTCCTACATTAGCAATCTGACTGCTCAGCATTTTGGTTCTAAAACCTACCAAATGAACAGGAGGTCACTTGATCAAACCCATCTGGTTAGAATGAAGCCTGTTATCCACTTGAGATAAGTGATCAAGGCAGATGATCAAAAGGACATCTTGAAGAGATTTGTGAAGTGTAGACCCCTCTCACACCCACAGTTCAATTTAAAATGAAGTTACTTGGCAGAGAGAGGAAACAGTTAAGCTTATATGTTTGCATGTTGTTGTTGTTGTTTTTCAGAGAAATAGACACAGTCCTCTTCACTTTTAAGATTCCTAGATTGTAAGGAAGTTACTTTCAAGCTATCAGGAAAGCATCTAACAAAATGTTCAGGTTTTCTTCACAAATGCATCCTACCTGGAGCTGCAATAAAGTTGAAACACTCCCCCACCCCACCAACTGAATGTTTATTCCTAGGATTTCAAAATTTCAAGGGGTCTCAAAGGTTGTGCCACACTTAATCTATGGACAGTAACTATAAACAAGTTATTTATTTAAGGTGTTTGCATACCTCTGAGAATAACTTAGAGCCAAAAGACCAATAATAACAAGAGCTGGTGAGAAGATAGAGGGAAAAAAAAGACTGTTAGTGGGAATGCAAATTTGGTACAACCTCTCTGGAAAACAGTATGGAGGTTCCTAAGATAATTATATAGATCTGGGCTCGTCCTTGTGGCACAACGTGTAAGGATATAGCACTGCAAGCTAGACGCAGCTGCTTCAGAGTTCAATTCCTGGCCCTGGAGGTGACCCACATGGCACAGCAAACATCTCCTAACCTGCCCACTGATCCCCCTCAGTAGTGTACTTCATCGATCTGCTGTTCTGCTCCCCACTCTGTCTCTGGTGAATCTTCTCACCACCCCTGCACCTTTGGCTTGTAACCACAGTTCTGTGTGCATAAATAAATTTTTTTTAAAAATTATATAGATCTACCATATGATGTAGCAACTCCACTTACCAGCATCTTAAATCAGAAGGATGCAAATATTAGTCAACAAAATATATACACTTCTATGCCCATTGCACATTTAAATAGCCCAGAAAAGAAACTAAGCCCTCAGTGATAAATCATAATATAAAAATGATGTATACACAAGGGAAGACTACTCAGATATTAAAAAAAAAAAAAAAAACAAGAACTCTTGACAAGCAACATAGATGATGGAATATGAGGCGATGATATTTCTGACCATAGAAATGAGACTACAAAGAGGATATGAGAGCAAAGCATGAAGGGAATCCAGTGACAGATGGTGGCTGATAGGCGCTGTGTGGTAACATAACGTTTGAGGACGTGTAAGCTTATACTCCTAAAACATGCACTGCATCAAATTTAAAACATATTATTGAGTGGACAACTAAAAAATGCTCTACTTTGAAGAATTCTAAGAACACAGAAGACATTTACAGTTGTGAAGCAGATAAAACTGCATATGCCAAGATTATAAGACAGGAAATATAGCAATTATAACACAAAACAGGCCAAATGAAGATACATGTGATAATGAGCAGGAGATCATAAATCTGAAGAGCCACACATTTTTCCTGTTTTCTAGTTATGATAAGAACACTCATTGTTACTAGTGGTCAAAATACGCATGAAATCTTATCCATGGATGTTTTAGAGGCAAAGCAAGAGCTAATGATGGATTAAAGTTAAACAAAATTTAAGTGACGTTGATGAAAAACTGATTCTCAGTTATCTCAGTCGTTCAACAGAACTCTTGGCTTTACCTACCCAGGGTAATACATGCAGATGTTGCTGATAAAGGGCATCTAAGTAATTTATTCTCATACAAATAATCCCTACCTATATGTGCTGAAATGCTCATTTCTCAGTCCATTAGTTGCAATTTAATGCATAGAGAACATGTCTAAAAAAAAAAAAATCAATAGGACTTTGAAGGTTTCATTTTTAATTTTACTCAGATGAAAAATTCTGTGTGTTGTTTGATAGTTCTAACATTTATGCAACATTGGCAACAGGCCCCACAGGAAGCATGAGGCCAAGGTTAAAGACCCTCTAAGTCAAGAAGCTATGATACCCAAAGAACCGATTTTCATTGTATTACATGTCTTCTGGTATTTTATTGGCATGCCCAGAATCTGAGAGCAGAAGGGATGCACTGGGACTAATTTCAATTGCAGATGTAGAACTCTTGGCATTAAATTTTCCTTAACTTTCACAAAATTCAAGGTTACTGCTTTAGCTTATTAGTCTATAGCTAATTTCCTATCTTGTACAAAAACAAAAGTAGGAGTGCTGTTTGCTCCCAAAATGTGAAAGACAGAGCATAATGGGAGATGTGGGCCCCAGTTTCTGCTGAATTCGCAACTAGGTGCTGAAGAGAGAACAGCTCAAATCCCTCTTCCTCAGAACTGCCAGAGTGGTTTTCTGTGCGCAAAACTGATACTCCTGATTCCTGTAGCCAAGTAATCCCCTTTAATTGTTTATGATTAAAATTGAATGTGCAGATCCCTACTTGTAAACTGGCAGCTTAGCAGTAAGCATAACCAAGTGTATGGTTCAGGAGCTAAACACCAATATCCAGTAAGGGCAAACCCCTTCAGATCATTCACTAGTTTGTGTGCTTTCAACCCATCTGTTACTGATCTGTCATCCCAGGTGATCCCATCTGACTCCCTCAGACTACGTGGTACTGCACACCTAAATGTGTATTAAGTATTTGTACTTTGCAGTTTTTCATGTGTTTTCAAATATGCTGTAGGGACGACTGTATCTTAATAGAGAACTAAAACTCCAAAAGGTAACATGATTTGCACAGAAATACATTATCAGTGAATGATCAAGCTCATCTGGAAGTTAAGTCTTCAAACTTCCAGACAGTTTTATCTTCACTCTACTGCAAACATCTGTAAAAAGTGAATAAAATTATAAAAATCACTGAAGAGTCTCAATCTAGGAATAGTCCCTAATATCACACAATGAAGGATGTTTCTTAACCGGTTGCAACAGTTGGCAGCACAATTGAAAAATAAATGTTGTCTATATAAAAGTTTGACATCCCTAATTAAATAAAAAAAAAAGTTTGACATCTGTACTCCTTTAACTAGGGCCCCATTTTTTCACTTCATTTTCTCCCCTAACTCTTCACCTTCCAATAACTGAAATTAGTGTCTTCAAAAAGGCCCCAAATCCTGAGAAGACTCATTCTCTTCACCCCTTAGTAAGCAATCTTCCGTAGTCATTCACAAGACAGGTGACCTGACTTCCTCTCTGAAGTGTTTCCTTTTGGCTACTACAATCATCCATTGTTCCCTCTTCCTGGACCACCAGAGATTAGCTTTATTCATACATTTTAACATCACTCATTACATTATACTTTAATATCTCATTCCATCCATTTTTTCTTTTCTGAATTCACAAAAGACAAGTACCTATGTTTCATTTCTATATCATTGACAGCACCTGGGATAATATCTGGCCATAAAAGACAGGCAAGCTGTGTTGACTCCATGGATGTGAAAACCTTTAGCCTAAAGGAACAGGGACAGTGTGTCCACTCCCTGTATAACAATGGATGGTGTAAATGTTAACTGGTGTCTTCAAAGCAAGGCTAATATTTAATACAAAGTAATGAATCTCTCATGATGAAATATCAGACACTACAATGAGGAGGGGTATTAAGAGATAATAGAATCTTCCTAATGCTTCTCAAACTCTTTTGCAAAGACTATTTCCAAGGCCAAATCTAATTATTTCAGTGAACAAATATTCATAGTGGACATTTGACATTCATACATCCAGATTCTTCTATATATCCTTGAATTTGCTATTTCGGAACAGTTTGCATGGGATCTTTTTTTTTCCTCCCAGAACAATCATTGAAAATCACTTGTTCTCTTTTCATATGCAAGCTATAATTTAACTACCTTTAAAATTTTTATTGTCATGTCTATTTACCTTTATTTTATACACACATAAAAATCAGCTATGAGCACATGATAGTATTCAATGAATATCACTTGATAAGAACAAAGAACCACAAATTCACACTGCCACGCACATATGGGAGAAGCAAAATTCCTGAGTTCTTTGGAGGTCACCTGGGAAAATTCAAAACCACAAATACTAAATCTGAAAATGCCAGGGGTAATGGATGCATACCTCTGGCACACAAGACATTTGATAAGTGCTTCAGAACCCAATGTACATAATTGTCTCTGCCCTAAATGTTCTACCCATTAACCCAGTACCTCTATCTCTGAGGTATTATCATTACAGCTTCCATTTTTATTTAAGAGGACTTTCTAAAGAAATAGCCTTAAAGAAATGGTTTCCCATCAATAGGTTGCCTTGAATTAATTCTTCAGCCTCTTCTCTGACACACTCAAATACCATTTATAGATTAGATGTTTTAATATTAAAAACAGACATTTGGCCCTCCCTGGTGGCGCAGTGGGTTAAAGCACAGCACTAAGAAGCTAAAGCCACTACAGCATGAGTTTGATCCCCGCCCAGGAGGTAACCCACATGGTGAGGCAGACCTCTCCTGGCCCGCCCGCTGCTCCCCTCAGCAGTGTACTTCATCAGCTGGCCTGTTCTGCTCTCCACTCTGTCTCTGGTGAATCCTCCCACCATCCCTGCACCTCTGGCCTTGTACCCCAGTTCTGTATGCATAAATTAAAAAAAAAAATTTGAAAAGACATTTAAAATATGTGTTATTCACAAGAGCCGAGGAATAAAGGAAGTGAAGCCTTTAGTCACCAGATCAACCAGATTTCATAACTGTTCACAGCACACATCTTAGAAAGCATTGGTAGCTATAACATAGTATTATAAACTGGGTAGTTGAAACATGTACTTATATCTCACAGTCCTAGAGTTTGGGAAGGCTAAAGTTAGGATGCTCATGATGCAATTCCTGGTGAAAGCCCACACCCTGGCTTTTCTATGGCTATACTATGTGCTTGCTCAGCCAGAGTCCAGTGTGTCTTCTGGAAAGCATGCTCTCCTGTCTCTTCCTCTTCTTACATGAGCACTAACTCTTAAGAAGGCCTTATCTTCATGATCCATCTATTTCTGAATCACACGTATCATCCCACTGAGGACTGGGGCTTCAACATATGGAATTGAGAGTGGGGGGAGTGTGGAGCTTCCAGACATTGAGCCCATAATACCACAGTCTTACATATTCTATAAAAGAATGGAGAATTGTGAGTTTGATCACTGCAAGGACAGGGAATTATCTGGGCCAGACAGATCATATTAAGCCAGGGACCTGACAAAAAGCTTTAGAAGCATTAAAAAGAAGCTGGAAACTACAAATTCCCAGGACCATGACTCACATACTTGGATGGAGGAGAAACATAGAGAAAGGAGAAAATGGATGCAGGTGTGACCCCAGTCAGGCTGCCCAGAAGCTCACTTTGGATTCTGTACCTTCTCCATCACTGCCATGGCCAAGAGCATGGAGGCTTCTATAGGAACCCTGGCTTCAGGTAGAAGAAACCCATCCATGTGGAAGATTCTACACGGGAAGGAATGAGCACAGAAAAAGAGAGGACCTGCCATTGAAGATAAGCTTGCAAAAACTTTTTCAAATATGGTAGGTACAAATACATAGTAAAGCTAAGGGAAGAAGATTCAACTAGGGAATGTTGAAATGACTTTAAGGTACATGTTTTATATCCTTAAAGAAAAAGAATAATATTTGTAAAACTGGAGCACAATTATGAAACTAACGCAGTCAGATATGAACAAAGAATAGGAGGATGTATAGCTAATCAGAATTCTAGAATCAGTTATTAAATACATTGACATTTATCCTGCTCTTACAAAAGCAATAGTGGGTAAAAATGCTGAAACCAAAGTAGCTACAATCAGGACTAGTCAGTTTTTTCTTTTCTTAATGCTGCACACTTGCAGAAAACAACTGCTGTATGTCCATGCGTAAGTCTCCTGAGCTTGAAAAGACCTGCAATAACTATCTCTTCGAGGAGGACTAAGTGCAATGCACTGAGTCTCTCAGGGCGGCAGATATTGGCGAGGGAGCTGGTTTGTTAGAAATGCCACAGCAATGCACCATCAACTAACTACATGGCTTCAACAACTAAAATATACTACCTCACTGTCTAGGCACTGAACTTCTAACCCGTTTCCTTCTGAGGTTTGTCGGGGGAAATCTGGTCTAGACGTCACTCTTTGCCTAAAGACAACCATCTTCTCCCTCTCTCGCTTTACATCATCTGCTCTCTATGTTTCTGGGTCCAAATTCCTCTTCTTAAACACAACAAACACATAGAAAGGGCCCCCCCCCAATTACTTCATTTCAACTCAGTTATCTCTGTTGAAATTCTATTAGCAAATCTATTAGCAAATATTCTGGGGTACAGGGTATTGAGACTTCAATTTTGGAAAGTCACAATTTAACTTACAGCACATGTCACACATAGTATTTAGAATATGTATAAGATATTCATACCTATACACATAAAGAAAAACATTAAAGATTAAGTTCATCCCCAACTAAAAGTGACTTGATTTCTGATATTAATTCCTTGGTCAAATGTTATGAGACATAAAGAAGAATGAGTTTCTTCTTTTCAGCTCCTTTTTCTGGCCAATGATGACTCCTGTGTTGATGTGGCCTTGTGATTGAACAAAAACCTACATTATGTGTCACTCTATCCAGTGTGCTTGAGAGGACAGGAGGTAATGCAAGCAAAGCCAAGATCCTACCCCTGATTCCCATCAGAGCTAATTAACTTCACTCATCCTGACACAAAGTCTGCCGTTTGCTGTTGCCTACTGACCATGGAACCACTGAGGCCAATAACATGACAAAGCACTGGATGTTCACAAAGCCTTGACTTCTATTCTGAGTCCCAGGTAGCACAACCTAAGAGCAGAAGAGAAGCTACCTTTATCCCCATTCAAAGAGCTCCTGTCATGTTATTTCAGACCTCTGTGGCAGGTGATTGACTGACCTTGTACAAAATAAAGTAAAATAAAAACTTCACAGAATGAAGTCTATACAAACCAAGGAAAGTGAGTTGAAGGCTCATGGCCTTGAATTTGCAACAGTCTTCTCAAATGACCATTTCTTTTCCAATATATTTTATACTAAAATAAGTACAGGAAAGTTGAAACTGAATAATCTTACAAATATGTTACTCTATCAGTCATTCCAGCTTTCTATTCAGGAAAATACTGGACATTTACAGAATAAGCTATTTATAAACTTTACCAAGAAGAAGACTCTCTAATGTCTCGCTTGTTTTAATAAAATCTTGGTTGTAACAGAAGACAGTTCTTCACATTCAGACACAAAAAGCAATGATATTGTTCCTGATTTCTCATGAAAACATTCCGAATTTCTAATTTTTCCTCTTTAAAATAAGAAAGTCTTACCTCCCTCCAGCCTCAGAAACTCTGAGTATTAGAATTTATATCAACTATAATGCAGAGAAATCAGCTAGCAACATAAAGTGTTAGGCTGTCCAATGCACAAATATATTAGGGGAACTATTTGCACTCGTATTTTTATTAATCTTCTAAGAATGAGGACCAGAGAACATACATGTGAGAATATGGTTTTGGTTACAAGTAACAGAAGCCCGACTCAGTTCAACAGACTTTTTACACTCAATTCAAAAATCCTGGGTCTATGTCAGATGTATCCATGTGCTGAAACCCCTATGCCTACATCTCCCATATTGTTGTTCTTCAGATAAGCCCTCCTCAGAGAATGACACAGAGGAGTCACCATGATAGCCTACTATTTCAGGAGCACCAGAAGAAAAACATAAAACTTCTTTTCTGAAAATTACAGCAAGAACCCAAGATTTTCTGACGGCTGACCCAGTCAGCACATCTAGGCAGATACTGGCCAGTCATCCACTACCCTTGATCCATGGACCTGCCCCCGAGCCTGGTCAGGATACCCAATGAGGACTGCAATGGGCTGGGGCTCCCCAAAAGAAAGTTGGGGTACAGGCATCATAATGGAAACTAGAAGGCAAAAGCAAAAAAATAATCCATTGTCAAATCTGTTCAACTCAGAAAAAAAAAAAAATACTAGTAGTCGCACAAAAGACAGAGTCAGAAAACATGGCAAGCTCAGTACAAACTCATCGTCCTTAGCGAGAAAAAAAAATTAAAAATTTATCTGCTGCTGCTGGAGGGTCAACACTACATTTCCAAGTAATTATGGTAAGTGGCAGTAACCGGCTGAAAGCAGCTCTGAGTATGCGCAGACAGCAAAGGAAGAGTGACACAAGAGTCTGTTTAACTCCCCCCAGCCACCGATAAAAATCACACCTAAGCCTTCCATTTGTGAGGACCTGTGGAAACAAGGCACTATCATAATCATTCCATTAGAATTAAATTATTAAGAAAAATGATACCTGCTGCCTTTCTAGTCCTCTACTTGCAAGGGAGTAACTCTTTCTGCACATGTCATTAATTAATTTGTTGTAACAATTAGCTTCAAAGCTCCTGCGAGGCATGCTAATCTCTCACCAGGGTAAAATGAGGCACTTGGATAAAAGTCGTGTTTCTGGGAAGCATGAATTTCCAGCCCTTATAATGGCTTTTGGATCAAACCATGTTCATTCACCCCAAGGACTATTCATGTGGAGTTCAAAAGACTATGAAAGAGGAGATAACCTCACTAGGTGTGCGGTTTCAACTGCCAATTAGGACAAATTCCCTGTTTAAAACTTGGCCTCCTTAGATTATCTGCCCAGTGGAAGAGTCAGCCACAAGAATCGGGCATTATTTTTCATCCCATTGAGATTATCACAACGAATGAGTGGACTTTATGTAAATTAATACCAAATTGATCCAAATAATGCAATACGATTTAAGTTTCATGTATAGTCAGATATTTTAGTGCATTATGTAGATGATGCAAATATTCTTCTTATGTATTATTCTATTCTTATGTAGATGATGCAGATATTCTTCAACAGGTTTTGCATTTTGCTTTTTGTTGTTGTTTTTTGTTTTGTTTTGTTTTTTAGTCAGAAAATAAAGGGCTCACTATATGTGCAGCCTGGGACATTGCTTGCAGCATTTAGCGGGGTCAGATTATCAAACTTCATTATCTGATACATTTTCAGACTTGTAAGAGAGTTGCAAGAATGGATGGAAGCAGCAAATTCATTTTTAAATGGGCTTATTGCTTCATCAGGTGCACTTAAGCAGAATCTATAGCATCTGGATCTCTCTGGTCCTATGTGACATATTTTTCCAAATGAAATGATAATAAGGATAGAGCTGTAAAATGTCATGAAACACGTCCCATCTTCATGAGATACCCAGATATCAAAGGAAGAAGCCATTTCATTTTCAAGCAACAGCTCCCTAGCAAATCAATGGGCACCTGTTTTAGGGCTATGCCCAAGAGAAGCCTCAAGATGTCACAAGACTTTTGATCTTTAGTGAATGAAGCTAATAGCTAGGTTATAGCAAAACCATCATAAGGGATTTAGTTCCTGGTGGGAAAAAGATTACAAATTAAATAAAGTATTATATATTTTCTTAGAGTTGCAACACCAAATCAAATAAGGAAATGACTCAAAGTTAGCTAAGAAAATAAAATTACAACTTCAAGCTATTTCAGATTTCTAGAATATGGTAAATTCTACATACAGTATGACCCCCACTCCAAAACCTATAAACTCCAACTTCTGAGCTGAGATGAAGATTATTAACTTGATGAATTCTTAAAGAATGGCTTCATTCCATGAACTCTAATGAATTCTAACTTAAAAAGTCACTTGTAAATAGAACAAATAGATGTTGACATTACATTTCCAAAACATAAGACATTCTAGGTGGCACAGTGGTGTGAGCCATTGTTTCATAGAACAAAGGTTTCATAGTTAACAGATTTCACATTTTATCAGCTGTATACCATGGGCATCAATCATGCGTAAATGTCACCCTTTTACGAATGCTGCATTGAAGGCCTTAGCTTAGGTCTGCTAACTAGGCTAAACTTCTGCCTCTCAGGGGTTTTCTGCTTTTCCACCTGAACTGCATGTTAGAATCACCTGTTAAAATATGCCAAGACCAACAGTTAGACCAGAAGACACACTAAGGATTTGCTCTGCCATCAGTAATTAAGACAAACAAAAACTTCCAGATATTGCCAACACACATCCAAAACTGAGAATCACTGGCTTAGTGCACTAGGTTTCACTGTGTAGTCCTTGGAGTAGATACCTTAGTTATTAGAGATGCAAACAGGTCCCAACTCAGACCAAGTGAGTCAAAAACCATGGAGGAATTAGGAATGGAACATACCTTTCCGATGCACGCTGAAGTTTGAGAACGGTGACCTCGAGCTGAAACAGCCCAGCCAGGGCTGAGCAGACACTTACCTTCATCTTTGCATCACACCAGACTGGGAAAGATGAGGCAGAGAGCTGGGGCTGGGTCAGGCATTGAGGAGCTTGAAGTCAACTCAGTCTCAAGACCTTTAAAAAAAAGAAAGAAAGAAAAGCAGAAGATAACATTAGGTATAAAGTAAATATTCATATTACATCAGAAAACAATCCATTTTAGAAACGTAATGCTAGCAAGTACCACAAACTCAAGATACCAAGGTATTTTCACTAGCTTCAACCATCTTCTTCTTCCCATCTATTTTTCTAGTATTTTCCCTCTATTTTTTTCCCCACTCTAATTGAATACTTTATGGACTCTTCCTAATGTAAAAATTGTGAAAAAATTTCTGCAGAGATAAAAGTAACTCATTTCACTACCACGGTGAAAATTTTGTTAGAGTTTGGAAAAGGTGATTTTTAGTTTGTCGTAGGAGGAGGGTTGTTCAGTTTATTTAAGGAGAAAGTGAATCTGGTCTCTGTCACCACATTCTGTCTAAAGCAAAAGCCCCTGTGAGTTGCCTCTTTTTATTACTTAATAATCAAAAGTTATATTTCATGGATTTTGACACATCATTGGCATATGCATTAGCTTCAGGTATACAACATGATTCCATATTTGTATAAAAAGCTACATGATCACCCTAAGTCCAGTTAACATTCAGCACCTCACAATAAATAAAATTTTTCCTTGTGATGTGATAAGATCTACTCTTAGCAACCTGCAATATTGTGTTAAGGGCTATATTCTCCCATGATGTTTTACACTCTTACAATTTATCTTATTATACCTAGAAGCTTGTGCTGTTTGACCTCCAGGCTGTTGTGAAATTTGGGAAAGCCTTTCGCAGGTTTCAGGACATTTTAAGTATCTCACTGCAGTCCCTAACCTTAGACACGCTGAACTCATGGACAAGCAGGGTCTTGTACTCCCTGCAAGTGAGGGGGACCTTGTGTGTTCTTTACTTCATGCTAAATCCGCTCTTCACAGACTTGATAAAATAACTACCCCACTCAACCCATTGTCTTTCCATGGAGAGAAAAAGATGGTCCAGAGTATTAGGTGTGTGAGGAAACCCCCCCCCCACCTTGATATAAACTCAATGAAGAAAGTAGGAGCCTTTGGATTACAAATGGGAACGTGTACAGTTAATTGAGGTCACATGACCAGATTCCCTTCCCACTCACTGCCTAAAAAAAACATGATGCTTAGTTACTGAAAGTGGGAAAAACCCAGCAGAGTCTATTATAGTTGTCAAGCTAACGAAGTCAAGATGTATTCTGTGGAGATGAGTGCCTACATGCTACCCTGAAACTTGATGGGATATGAAGTGTCCTCCCATCAACCAACACTTCCCTCCCCAACGACTTGCTGAGGACTCTAGTCACATAGATCCTGGGTTAGAATTAACATTTGGATACAGTTCAAAATGAGCTCTTTCAATTTACTCTTAAATGAGCTACTAGTCCATACATGGAATAAACAGAGGACAGAGATCAAACACTGACACCAAGAGGCACAGAGCAAACCAACCACCACTTGAGAAGAGCTGGAACAAGGGTTTGCTGTCCTCCAAGCAGCCTGCCAGACTTTATTTCATATGTAAAGACCACAATTTCATCACTTAGGATCACTCGTCTAGATTTCAGCTCTTAAAATTCTTGCCAGATCAGCACTGAAACAATCTCTCTTTACAAATACCTGCCTGTGGGCTCAGGATTTTCCTGTCTTAATGCACTCAACTAAGTGTCTGAAGCATAACAGCACCCAGCAAATATTTATAAGATGAACGGTAGGTGCACTTACAAGATGTTTAGAGTGTGATAAGTACATCAATGAGAAATAAACTGTGCCTGGTACCGTGTTTTCTTTTTATTTGATAATTCCATAGATGATAGCTGCACAAATGCACACCTGTTTACAGTCTGTCTTTTTCCAGTATTCATCTGCCGACAGGCTAAAAAAGAGAGAACACATCTTGATGTGGAACTCAAAAACAGTTTAATGAAGTAGGTAGCATTTTGGATAGGTCTTGAAAGATGGAATTTGACAGACGACATATTTTCAGGAAGATATTCCAGATGGAGGGAACCTCATTAGCAAAAGCAGGAAAACATGGAGGAGAGCAACACTGGTGTAACTGAAACAAGAACGCCTGAAGGGGAGGGTGCTGAAGCTCGGGTCCTGTGTGTCCATCCAGAGAGGGCTCTTCTTTCCGTGGGAGTGAAGGCACCATGGAAAGTTCAGAAGCAGAGAGTGGTGCAGCAGACTCATACTTGCCACTATTTACAATAAGTAAGACCTGGAAACAACCCAAATGCCCAAAAGTAGATGGTTGGATCAAAAAGATGTGGTCTATATAGGTAAGCTCATGCCATTCACAGCAACATGGATGGAGCTAGAAGGGGTCATGCTCAGTGAAATGTCAGAAGGAAAAAGAAAAATATCGAATTGTTTCACTTATAAGAGGAATATAAGAGAAACAAGATATGGCAGGGAGTGTATTGTTATTACAAAACAAAATGAAACAACAATTATAAAGAGAGATCCTACAGGGGAGGAGGACCAGGGAGGGATAGAAAGGAGGGAGGAAAGAATATGGGGGGCTATGGTGATGACGGGCAGTCAAAGTGGGGGAGGGGAGAAGTAAACATCGTTTTAAAATGAGCAATAATGAAGATAGATGTATAAGTAAAAAATAAGAAAAAAAGGAATCATACTTGCCAAAGATAAATCTGTCATCGAAGATGCAGCAAGGACTAGAGAAGAGAAAGACTACATCTCCACAGGATCAGCTCAGATAGTACAGTAATAGTCTATGTACAAAGGAACACACCGTCACTGGGACAGTCACTCTAGAAATGGAAAGGAGGGGATGAGTGTGAGGAAAAAGGTAGAGAAGCCACTACTAAAACCTGAAGAGGAAGAGTTTGTGGGCAGGGGATATACACGGAGACAAGAAAACTCTGAAGTTTGAAATCTGAAATGTGCTCTATAATTTCCAAATGTTGACCCTGAGACAGGCCCAGCAGACTACTGGATGAACAAAGCAGGACTTTGGAAGTCACCTCCAGACCTAAACTGTAAGTTCCATGAAGACAGGAACTGTGTATTCTTCACCATTAGAACTCAGCTCGTAATTTGGTACTTACTTAAATTGGATATTTGGGAAGAATGTGGGTAAAAGGAAAGATGTTAGTCAAAGAGTACAAACTTCCAGTTATAAAATCAGTAAGTTTTGGAAGTATAATGAATAGTAGAGCGATTCTAGTTAATAATTCTATTTATATTCTGGAACACAACTAAGAGTAGATCACAAATGCCGTCAATAGAAAATGTCATTATGTAACATGATGGAGAGGTTGGCTAATGCTATGATGGTAATCATTTTGTAAAATACCAGGTATTGAATCAATAAACACCTTAAACCTACACATCAATGAAGCTGGAAAAAGTATTTGTTGGATAACCAATTTATATTTTTGGAGATTAGGGAAATGGATCAAACACATAACCTTAAATGGCACCTACAAATGATACTTGGCAGGAAGAAAAAAGGCATCAAAATCTAGCACTTGTAGTACTAGAATGCAATGCAAATTCCTCATGCTCTGAGTAAGCAGATGGTGACTTCCATGCTTAGAACTCAGTGGGAGATAGGGAAGTATTTGTAGGGAGGGGGGCATTTCTGGACCCTTAAGCCAGCATTGCACCATTAGGAGACAGGTGCTATTTTTAAATAAAGTTAAGAAAGGGCTGAGTAAGATGGAGGCCCCCAGGCTTCCCCATTCTGTGTGATCACATCCTCTAGGAAATCTGAAGAGAAGAGAGGGAATGTGTGAGCACCCTGATATACAAGTGGCCTTTTTACGCCAAGCCTACTACTCCTCAATTTAAAACCCTTCAACAACTTTGTATGACCATTAGGAGAAAGTCGAACTCCCCAGTATTGCTGCTTAGTCCTCATTATCTGTTTCCTGTTAACCTCTTGCCCATTTTTTTGCTTCCATCACTTATACCCATGAGAGTCACTGATACCCATGACACTCCAAACACATCTACCACCTTCCTTTCCTCAGATAAGCTCAGCTCTCTCCATGTCCTCTTTTGGTGGAATAGCAGCCTCTCAAACAACACATCTTTCCCCAACTACCTGCTTATTGTAACTGGATGTTGCTATCCCACTGAGGGGCGCGCTGACTGCACGTTCGCCAGAAAGTAGGAGACTCAGAGCCGCCAAGAAAGTGAAACAGGAGTCTGGAGTCTGTTATTAGGATGACCCATGCATATATATAGGGTCTGATATGTCTTGTACGTGTGGGAAAAACAGGAAGTGTACCCAATGCGATGTGGGGTGCATATTTGTACAGGGCCTGGGGCTTCTTGCAGTTTCTGCTAAAAACTAGGTAGTAGGCTGCAGCTGTTTGCAGGACAGAGTGCACTGTGCTCTGCTGGCTTGTTTATTGGCCTGACTGGGGAGTGTGCTCACTCATGTATAACATCAGCCAGGGCGGACAGGTACATTTGAGGTCATGTCGAGTTAGCCACAGAGGCCTGTGTCTTATTCTTCAGTCTTGGTTCAAACATCACTTCTGAGGAAGGCTTTCCTCTCTATTTTATCAATAGGTCCTGTTCACCTGTTACTATACTATTATTTAAACTTCCACACATTTGTACTTTATACTCGTATTATTGCTTATAATTAGACACTGATTTGTCTCCTATTTAAATTATTTTCTGCCAATCAACCATCCCCTCCATGGGATAATGTCAGCTGTTATACTCTCAACAGCCAGTGAATTGGCTGGCATCTAACAACACTCTACAAAAATTTTACTAATGATAACTTTTACATGAATGATTTTTCAATAGAATTTTCAATTTTATTTCAAATCCATATGAAGCAGTTACAAGCCCCCAGATATTATTCTAAGTGCTTACATGAATTGAAGGCAGTAGAACCTAACATTGAAAGCAGGAACTTGGAAACTGACAGCCTGGGTTCAAACCACCGCTTTACCATTTCTTCAGAGCATGAACTTGGAGAAAATTATTAAATTTTTTTGTTGAGTTTCCTTGTTAATAAAATGGAAATAAAGCAGAGTTGTGTGATGTTTAGTTAACTAGAGAACCAAAGGGACAGATTAAATACTCCAAGATCTTAAAGATGAAAGTGGCAAAAATGGGAACCAAACCCAAGGAATTGGAATCTTCTAGTAACCACTAGATTAAAAAGTAGATATTATATGTAAATATGAAGATGGCTTCCATTTCTGAAATTACCGTACACACTGGTAGAGACATCTCTAAGCACCCGTATCTCACACAACCTACCTTGCTTCTTCCTTTACCTCAAAGCAAAACATTCACAGTAGGTTTGGGCCCATGAGAAAATAAATGAAGAAATGAAATTATCTTTTGCACCAAGGTCACAGTCAAAACTCGAAGAGGAAATCCAGCAAGCACAGATCCCTTGGAGTAGACTGAATAGCCTGCGATGAACACTTGTGGCTTGTACTTCGCTGTGAAGTAGAATGCCACTTCACTGAGATCGCAAAACGCTATGTCTACACACACCAGCATGCTTTATTTGACGCTACTACTTAAAAGCACATGAAAGATTGCCTAAAATCTGTGTCCAATGAGCCTTGATGACAAAGCATTACTGACCCAATCCTTTTCCAGACCTAATGATGTTCTGTTCCAGTCGCCTGGGCTGTGTCTCAGAGAAAACAATAAGGGACTTGTGCATACAATGAGCACAGTAAGCGCTCCAGGCAGGGATTCTTTGGAAATAAAACAGGCCCATAGAATCATTTCATCTCTCTGGAAGGCGGATTTCCTAGAAGACCTTGAGTCACCTACACTGTGACTTCTACGGCCTTTGGAAATGCCATCATCTCCCAAGAACCCCAATAGGGTATATGCAGTCAAGGTGGAAATAAAGGGTGCAGTGAAGCTGCTGAGAGAGGCCTCAAAATATGACCACTTCATTTTATGTGGAAAGGCAATTGATCTCTCAGCACTGAAAGAGCTCTTGGCCTGCCCTTTGCGATTAAGTTTTCCTCACCCCTCGGCCTCTTTCAGTTCACCTGTGTGTAAGCAGGTCCTGAATTCTCTTCTTTTATGTACAGGGTAGCTGAAGGGGATTATATGCCTTGGAAACCTTTGATAAGCAGCAGTGTCATCATAAAAAAAAAAAAAAAGCAGGTCACCTTGATTTTGTCAGTAATCATTACAAAGCGCCTCTGCCTCAGAAAGCATTCATGTCACTAGTGCGTTCACAAACAAATCCACATGTCCTCAGAAATACGGCTTCATCACCGACACAATGAAAGTTACTGCAGATGTCTGAATAAATACTGGAAAGTTGGTTTTGTAACAGGGTGGTCCCTAGGAAAAGGGAAGTTCCAGCTTCCCTGCCCCACCCAGAAGGAGGGTGGAGCTGAGCAGAGAAAAAGAAGAGAAGGAAGCAGGATGGAGAGCCAGAAGGAGACCTGAGGAAGTCACATGGAGCAGCAAGCATGTGATGAAGAAACCGGGCTTGTTTCCTGACCCTGGACTGGTTAAGGAAGATGTGGGTGAGATACCTGTAGGGAGGTGACTATGGCAGTGTTTATATTGATTTTGATTTTGCTCTTTTTCCTCCCAGATTTGTCTGGCCATTTCTGACCCTTTTCCATGGGTCCCGGCCAGAAGGTGCTTTAGTCTTGTGGCAGGTTTTCAGGCCTTGCTTTGGGCCAATCCCTTTTGGGTTGACTTTTGCCCACAAGGGGATGGCTAACTTCAGGTGTTTGATTTAGAAGTTATATTCTTTTGTTCTGTATTGTATATTCACTGTATTAAAGTCCCTTTTCATTAAAATTTTATATATGTTTTGTCTTCTTGCAGCGAAGGGCAGAACCCACTTAGAGCAGGCAGGATTTGGGGGCTTCCAGTGTGTCCCTCTCCCCCTGTTCTGGAACAGATTTGGGGTGCCCTATAACAGTTTGAAAGATGAAAACTGAATAAGCAAGTATTCAAAAATTCCATTTCTAGGTTTTTAAAAGAACAAAAAGGTCACTGTTACTGCATAGGATACGATCAGGCACCGACATGAGGGAAATCATGGATGTACTTCAAGGGTACACTGTTAATTTGCCGCACACCCCATGTTATATTTGAGTGACATCTGAGAAAACTAAAGGCTTGTGGATGAAATGATAAGAGGTTGGAGTTTCTGGTTTTACTTTCCCAGGTTCGAAACAGCATATCCCTCATGAACTTCAAATGCCTGCTCTGGCATGTTTTTTATTCTCATTACAACTCCAGTTGGTTGCAAGACTGAGTTTCCCATTGCCGCTGTGCACGCAGTAAATTATAGATGTGTGTTTGATGGATTCCTTTTGACCATGTTGGTGTATTTATGTTTTTTCTAACACTTTAAAGAGGTAAATGAAAAATAAACTGTCTTCCAAGGTTCTCTTTCCACGAGGGGAACCTGCCAACCATTCCTTTTTTACCTTAGTTGGGTGGGGCCCCTGAACCACACAGTAGTTTACATATTAAATTAATAATACGAGTCTCTATGGAAAATGAAAGGCAAGCTAAACTACACCCCAGGGGATACTAAGCTGCAGAAATGTGGACTTGTTTCTGTATAACCAAAGCATTAATATTAATAGTGAGTTAGGTTTACTCCCTTAGCAAGCAACTCTCCTCCCCAGGGAATATGGCAGCTCTTTCTCCCCTCCCCCCC
>NW_004567103.1:15729853-15736649 GCF_000260355.1 Condylura cristata | reverse complement strand
AAAAAAAAAAAATTGCTTCCCACTTGCCATGATCAGATTTCCAACCTCCTGAGCACAGCTTTGCACTTCTTGCTGGTTTTTTTGTTTTGTTTTGTTTTTTGTGGTACATGTCTTTGGGAATTTGAGGAAACAGGTGAGAAAATGTTGTAATTATAGAGAAATAACATGGGACACATTTGTTCAGGATGTTAATGTTTATCTGTTACTACTTGTGTCTATTTACAAACCTTTCAGTGAACAATTAAGTTCACTCCCATTTTGCATGTAATAAAGAAGTCTTTATTTAAAACTACTCAAATATAATTAATTAGAGCTGCTAGAGCACATACTGGGTCATTTGAGATTATAAGGGAGGAACTGACTCAGACTGGTTTTTGGCCTCCATTTTGACTTCTTACAGGTCAGATCTCTATGCAAAATGGACACAAGCATTTTCTATGTAAAATTCAATGTCCAATTATCCTATTCAAACATTGCTACTGGGAATCATCACTACTCATATGTGGGCTCACTAACATTTATATCATCCTTTTTTCTCTCCCAATAATTACATTTTATGATTAATGTGCACAAGTAATTGTCAATATTAGGAAAATAAGTCATTTTGTATTTCCTTTGACCTCAATGCACTAGAATGTTAAACCTGAAATAAAGTTCATGTTGTCCACCCCAATCACTATAAAGTCAAGCCCCAAAAGTATCATACTCAACTCCTGTCGCTATACCACCAAAATATTATTAAGCAAGTGTTTTTAAATGTAAATGCATCACAGCAAAGAAATAAGAAAGGCAGAAAGCTGTACAAGACAGATTCCACAGGTGTGTAGAACACAGAGGTGGATAAAAAAAGAGCAACTATTGGAAGAGACAGAGAAACAGTGATATCAGTGATTGGCATAGGGCATGTAGAAGGCAGAGGCAGTCCCCAAGATCAGCTGACTCAGAGATGAATCCCTTGTCTTACGTCAGATAGCAGAGAGACAGACAGCCATCCCATGGCTTTATCAAAGAATGTTCCTGGATAAAAGTTGAGTGTTCCTGGATAAAAATAGAGGTTTTTAGAAGGTTAGGTGAGCAAGCATGGAACAAGGAAGTCAACAAGGAAGTCAAAATGGGGGTGGGGGGGCTCACCTGAAGTGTCAGCAACAGTTGCAATACAGAAGAATATAGTAATTAGTAAGCAGATCTATCCTAGGACCAGGTATTTTAGAATTGTTGTGGTAACTCAATTTAACAACTATTGAGCATTTACTACGCATGAAGGACTGTTGGATTTACACGTTGAACAAGACAAAGTCTTTATCCTCCCACAGCTTAGGTCTGGTGAAGAAGACAAACATGGACATCTAAACATAACATGAGGCACAGTCTATGGAAATGGTGCAAGCAACTTGTGGTAACTCCAAAAGAGTAAGAAAATGCACAATCTGACAGGTTTCAACAAAGATGTTAAAACACAACCACCATTCTATCAGCCTCAAATTTCCCTCATCACTTTTCCAAATCAGCCCCTCCATTCCCTTCTTGGGACCTATGGTCTTATTTATATTAACTACAAATATTTTTTCTCTGTTCTGTAAATTGACCTAAGTGAAACAATGTTATAATTATTCTTCTATTTTTCTGGCTCAATTCATTCTAGAGACTTGAGTTTTATTTTGCCACTCTTGCAGGTACTGCAAGAGGAAACTCCAACAGATTCATGCTGCTTCCAGTTTCCAGTTCTCTATTGCTAGATATCCAACCACACAAATCTTAGCAAATTAAGACAGGAGGCTTTTATTTTCCTTATGAATGATCCATTTAGGCAGATGATCTATAGTGGACACAGTAATTTTGACCTGGTGGCTGCATTTCAAGAAACAGAAGTATAAGTAGAAATTGCTGGTCTTGCAAGACCTGGTTTCAAACACTGACATAACATCCCTTCCACTGTATTCTATTTATAAAGCAGTGACAGACTCATCCAGATTCAAGAGCCAGATATAGAGACTCACCTCTTGAGGGAGAAAGTACCCAGAATATGTAGACATTTTAATCTAACATTATACTCCCAATTCAAGGGTAAAGACATTTGAATAGGTTTTGACAGCAAAGGAAACCACACTAGCCATCCCCAAAATTAATCTTTTTGTCATATATTTGATGAAAACTAATACTGGGAAAAAATGATCAAGAACAATTGAGGGGAAACAACTGTTAAAAATAATTGGAAATAACATTTTTCCATTATAATTTTAATTCCATTCTAATTAATATGAAATATGAAATGCCTGCAAATACGTGTGCAAAAATTTTTTAATTATAGACTTTGACTCATCTTGAAGAAAATGTGTAAGCAAAATAGTAAGCAAAGATAATAGAGAGGATATTGAATCCATAAGGTAAACACAGTTTGGGTATTTTTATAAAAGGAAACCAAGAATAAGAATGGATTCTTAGAAATTATATATCTATACATACACGTATTATATTTATATACTACATGTATATACATCAATATAAAGTTCACTTGAGATTGAATCTTAGAATAGATATGACTGAAGACCAAGTTAGATATCTGAAAGATAAACAAACCCATCAGAGTTTAAAGTTAAAAGACAGAATGAAAAAGCAGAGAAAAATTAAAGCACACAGAAGCTAGACCCAGAAGGCACATCTGTCTATGAAATATACCATAAGGGCACTACAGAGAGAATTAAAGAGATGAGCCAAGAAAAAAATATTTTTTAATGCATTTTCAGATTGCAAGTCACTAATGCCCAGAAAGATTAAAGACAAGCTCACACTTAGCCATAAGGGGGTAAATATTTCTGAAGATTAAAAAGACAGCTACAAGTCTACAGAGAAGACATCTTGATAGTAAGAAGAACCAGGTTAATACCAACATTAGTAGCACTGAATTCTTTAACGATAATTAATGCCTGCAAATACCTGTGCAAAAATTTTTTAATTATAGACTTTGACTCATCTTGAAGACAATGTGTAAGCAAAATAGTTTCATTTTGAAATGATCTTTCAAGGTCCTTTCTGAAACAGCACTTCATCTTACTTGTTTCAGCAAAACAAAGAAATTTAAGAAAGGGAAGCCTAAGAAAGAGTGAAACTAGCCCGCAAGTGCAATGAGAGGGCATCTCTAGGTGACAATAGCTATGCCAGTCTGATGGTAAATTAGAAATCACTAAGGAGAATGATTCAATCAGTTATTAAAGAATATGAAAGATCTTCACATGGAATCAGTATAAAAGAAAACAATGCATTCAAAAGTGCTGAATCTGAGCAAAGAGCCCGACAAGCCCTGAACCAAATAGGGAGTTAACAGATAAAATAGAAAACTCCACTGATCTTCACATTGAGAATAGTAGGAAAGAAATTTACTAAACAGTATTTTATTTCTTTCTCACTGGACCTAATCATCAACTTCAGTAAGTGATAGAATTGAAGTAGTCATATTATATCATGTTGCTTTAATTTTTATAATTGTTCCATGGACAGAACTCACAATCCCAGGAGTTACTATGCACAAACCGACACACAAACACTGCATCCTAATACATACATGTACATTTTGTGTATCTATGATGTGTCTACCCCTATCCAAACAGCCTCTATGAAAATCAATGAAATAGCTGAGCAAGATGGGGAGCAAAGTAGTGGAACTTGGGTATGTCATTTCTTAATTTAAAATATTGTTTAAAATGGATAGTCCAAAAACAGTTCTAAAGTAATATTTAGATGAACTAAAAAGAATAATCCAGAAGGGACTAGAAACTAGTTTATATACACTAAGTTCCTCAGTTTTTCTAGTGGTTTGTATATCAATGTTACTAGTCATTAGTTCAAGAAATAAGTTTTTAGCATACTGAGGTGTCACTAACAGTTTTGAGGAGATAAGGACAAGAAGAGAGCCCAGGATACACTCACTCCCCTGCACCGTCACTCAGTTAAGTAGGGGCATAACTGTTTCTTTTAGCTAAAGACAAATCCTTCTTGCCAAGCTACTGGGGACTGAGCACTTCAGTTCTGGATGGAGGTCTGGATGCTCCCCTACAGTGAAAGCTGCCATTGCTACCTTTGAGTTCTTGCAAAGAGGATTCAATAACTGAGGTTTTGTTGTATAGAAACTTCCTCTGTTATTTGGTAATTATGAGGCGGTTCTTCCTCATACATGTTTAAAATACTAGTGTTAGAAATAGCATAGAAATAATTTCAAGTAATCCTTTATGACATGAATATTTTTGTAATTCACCCCAGATTCCTATCCAATGAAGATATATTTGCTCAAATCCTCCAGAACATAAGGCGCATTCCTTATGCAAAATGAAGCCTTAAAAGTGTGTGAAAAGTCTCACCTCTAATTACTTCTAATTAGGAGAATTAGAATTCTGCTGAATTTATTCTCCTAATCTGTATCAGGGTAACCCATCACTTCTTCATCTATACATGACAAATACGCAAAATTTTACAAATTCTGTGTCCACTAAACTGAATTGATAAATTATTTTTCAGAGAATGGGTTGGCATTTTTTTGTTATTGTTTGTATGAATTTTAAAATACATTCAAGTTTTTAGAAAATGACAAATTCATCAAATATGCAGCAATTACAGGCAAGCAGAAAAAAATATAGTAACTTATCACTTAAAACACTCAGATACAGCCACTCTTTAAGATTTTTTCTCTTTAAGATGGATGGGTGGATGGATAAATGGAAGAATGGATAGACATAAATAGAAAAGCATTTGTATTCGTGGGTTAAATGCATATACTCCCTGACAGAACATTTCTATTTACCACAGAGCAATAGCTATGTTAAATTCTTCAAAGCATTTGTGACAATTTTTGAATCCCTTAAAACTTCTAATTAAAAATCATTGTGTTTTGCTGTGAAAGTAACTATCATAAAAAATGAAAAATGACCTATAGTGTATAGAACAAGAGATTAGTTCCCCAAAACAACTCATAAAATCCAACAACATTCTGATTAAAAAGTGGTATAAAGGCCCTCCCTGGTGGTGCAGCGGGTTAAAGCACTGAACTAAGAAGCTAAAGCCACTTCAGCATGAGTTCGATCCTTGGCCCTGAAGATGACCCACATGGCGCGGCAGACCTCTCCTGACCTGCCTGCTGCTCCCCTCAGCAGTGTACTTCATTGATCTGCCTGTTCTGCTCCCTGCTCTGTCTCCGGTGAATCCTCTCACCACCCCTGCACCTCTGGCCTGTACCCCAGTTCTATATGCATAAAAACTTAAAAAAAAAGTGGGCATGAGAATAGCCACTTCTCCCAAAGGTTACTTACAGATACCCATGAAACGATGTTCACTATCTCTTATACTAGAGAAATGCAAATCAAAACAATGACATTAACACCTCACACCTATGAGAATGGCAATTATGCAAAAAAAAAAAAAAAAAGCAAGTAATGAAGAAGATGTGGAGAAAACGGCCCCAAGTGCACTGTTGGTGGGAGTGCAAATTGTTGGAATCTTATTAAAAAAATCAGTATGGCGATCCCTCAAAAAGTAAACAGTAGAAATTCCATAAATCAGTTTTGCCTCTCCTGAGTGTTTACCCAAAGAATGTGAAAACATGAATCCAAAAAAATAAATGCAGCCCATGTTCATGGCAGCAGCATTGACAATGGTCAAGATCTGGAAACAATGTTAAGTGCTCTCCCACGGGAGTGGCTAAAAATGATGTATATACGCAGTTTTTCAAATGAGGAAACCCTCTCATTTGTAACAACATGGACCTAGAGGGTATTATGCTAGTGAAGTAAGACAAAGAGAAAAATCTGATTTTATTCATGTGGCACATAAAGAAACAAATTATTTAAAAAAAAAAAAAAACAAAAAACCTAAGCTTTTAGACTAGAAAGCCAAAATAAATAGCAACTAGAAGAGAAGGGTGGGCAGGTAAATCTGGTGAAGCAACCAATTGTATGGAGGATAGAATTAGACTCCCAGTGGTGAACTTAGTTTACCTACTCACACACGTGCAATTTATAGTGATGGACACCTGCAACTTATGCTGTGTCACAATGAAAAGCTAATTCAGAAAAAAAAAAAAGTTAAAAAAATCATCATAGTCTTTTCCAATTTAATTTTAAACCCAAATTATTTCCATTTATAATTTTTGTTTTGATAATACTAAAACTACTGCTAACCAACATTAAACCTTTACAAATGAGTGAGGCACTATAATAAGTACTTTTACATGTAAGTCACCTCATTCAAAGCTTCCCATAAAAAAACGTCCAAACAGAAAGTTCAGGTGTCCCAGGTCCGACAACTAGGTAACCGCCTGGGTCTGAACACAGGCATTTGGCTTCCAGAGTTTACTTGCAAACATTATTCCATACAAAATTCACAACCCCCTCATTACAGTAACCCTATACCAGATGAGCAGTGAACACTTTTGATTTCACTTGAATTTACACGTCTTAATCTCATGACAATATACTGCCATATTCAGTGAATAATTAAGAATCTACGAGCTCTCAGGCATTGTCTTAGGACAAAGAATTCTTTTTCAAAAGCAGCAAGAAATGTTTCTGTGAGGGGTTTTAATCAAGAAAGAATAAAGTAATGACCAAAGAAAACTTCCTTGTCTTTTTGAATAATCTTTGTAATCATTGACTGGGAAATGAATGGAGGTTTACTTCTTGCCTGTTTCAAGATGTAAATATTAATTTTTCTATTATTAGCTATCCCATTCTGTAGTCTGCCTCTTTTTCTCATATCATAGATGAGTATTTCCCATGTCATTAAATATCATCTTAAAAATTCTTAGTTATTT
>NW_004567103.1:15705368-15729578 GCF_000260355.1 Condylura cristata | reverse complement strand
GGGCCTATTTGAATGTAATTTTAACCCTCTTGCATAGGGTTGAGAATACAGGCCATAGAATATTGTAATTATTCCACAATAGTTTAATGTTTATACTGTGAAATTTTCTCAGTATACTGTGAAAACTTTGAAAAGCCTTAAAGCAAAAATGAGTCAACTTCTTCAAGTATTCTAGACAAAGAGGACAATGAGAATTTATTCAACTAAAAAGATTCTGATTCTTAGAATCCCAAATTTTCTCAATAAAATGACTTTCAAGCTCATTGTCCTTTCTACTTTTTATCTTGTATGAAGTGATGAGTTCATATTGTTTTCTAAATGTCTTCCCTGTATAATGTATTTTTCTCTTTCCTTTTCTCTTGTTTGCCTGTGTGAAGGGCACCTCTTACATTGAAAAAAGTCAATTAGAAAATAATCCAAATTTCTGGGAAAAGCCACTCTTAATATTTTCCATTATTTTTACTGTCTCTTGTATTCCAATTAGCACAGGAGGTTCATACAGCACCAGTGTGTGTCTAAAATGAGAGTTTACCATCATCACTGAATTAAATTCCCAACTTTGGTTTAAAAAAATTCACAAATGTCCAGCTGCGGTCTGATTTTCTTAAACTGATGTGATTATTAATGGGTTTGGTTGTTTTCTTTCCCTTAGCAGAGGGAAATAGTTCAGTGGCTTAATTTTTCATGCTTTCATGAATTTAAAAATAAATTAAAATTATCCAAAGGCAATAAATTATTCATCATGTTTAGCCTTAAATCCCTTTTTTTCCCTATCGTTTCCACATATACTTTTTCCTGCTCCATAATACTTCAGAAACCAACTAATAAATGTGTGCCTGCATTTTGATCAGTGGTTTTAATCGCAAGAATGTTTATCAAATCCAAGGGACTAATTATTATAAGCTTTCTACTGCATTGAGGAGCATTTTTTCTGGAGATTGAATATTAAAAATGCAAGATGTAAACTGATTTATTCTCACAAGAAAAGACAAGTATAAGCTGAAAGTAAATTGGCAAAAGAAAGCAAAAGGTAGTCTAATTGGCTTCCTTGAATTTTTATTTTCCTTAAGAAAGAGTTGGAGCAGAAGCCACTTAAAGTAGATATCACAAAAAGGAAGCAAAACAGAAACAAAGGATACTAAAAATGCTTTTGAAATTCTGTTTAGAGTATTATGGGATTAGCCATTATAGCTAGAACTATTTGCTTAAAACTAACATTTAAATACAGAGCATGACTTCTTACGTATAAAAATGCATGTTATTTCATGGGTCAGTTAATCTAGAACATCTGCAGCAAATTGTTGCCAAATAAATATGAAATTGACAATGGGAAAAATATCACTATCAATTTTTTTTAAAAGTGTGTTCAAAGGACACTAACTGACTCGTGACCTAACAAAATCATGGATAAACGAAGTCACATGTTGAGGAAACATTGTATTTGACGGCATGGTCCATTTTTGAGAATATAATATACACTTTTACTGGCGCAATTTCTCAGAGACTATTTCATCCAATTTTGAATGTATTTCCTAGAATTCTGGGTTATACACAAAGAGGCATCAACGACATGGGGGGGGGGGGAGAGGTAGAAATCTAAACAAACCTCCCTTACTTTGTAACCAAAATTGCTCAGCATTTATCTTGTAAATTGGGGGAGAAGGAACCTAAAATTTCATTTTAGAAATGAGAAATAGTCCCAGTAGCTCATCTTACAGGTCGTGTTTACCCACCATGCAACTGTTTTGATGGTATGTAAGTTGTATTACCCAAGTCGTTTACTGAAGCCACAACTATTTTCCATTTTTATATGATACTACTTACATAACCTCAAAAATGAACATTAGATTGAAAATTTCTAAAACTTGGGTTACTTTTGACCGACTTCCTTTGTCACTATATCCTAAATGTAACTAGAAAGTCTAGCTTGCAAGGAATTATCAAAAGGACCCCCCTTTTGAGGCCTCATTCTATGCTTCAGGAACCACTACTAGTTGGAGACTAAAATATTAAATTGTCAAGCCTTAATGTCTGCCTTTTAAAGTGATGATTGTGTGATATCATTGTATCAAAATAATAACATTTACATCTCCTAGATCAACAAAGATAAAAATTTGCTATCAGTCAGGTGTTGATGATAAATTGGGGGTGGGAGGACAGGAAAAACTCAAGCAATGCTCATGCTAGATTTAGCATGAAAAAAGCTCAGTTAAAGCTAGTAGTGCTGACAACACTGTATCTTATTAGCTAGAGATACTGCTTTTCACTCTATAAGCTGAAGTATCTTGCAGTAAAGCTATAGGAAGATGCTCAGCTGGCATTATTTCTGAAAGTGAACACTGGAGATAGTGTCCATCCCAAGAATAGAAATGGAGAATTGCCTGTTGCTCAAATCAGAAGCCTAGAAGTTGCCTCTTCGTCCAAAAAAGTGAAAAAGCTGAACAGCTCTTCGGGGGTCATTATAAAAGTGGGGATGAGGGCCCTCCCTGGTGATGCAACGAGCTAAAGCACAGTATTAAAAAGCTATCAACAGCCACGGAAACACAGGCTCATCCCCAGTAGGGAGCTGACCCGCATGGCAAGGCAGACATTTCCTGACCTGCGCGCTGCTCCCGTCAGCAGTGTATTTCAGTCCATGTGCCGGTTCTGCTCCTTACTCTGTCTCCAGTGAACCCTGTGTCTCACCTCCCACACCTCTGACCTATACGCCTGTTCTTGTATGCATAAATAAATAAATCTTTAAATAAAAATAAGAGTGGAGATGAGGCAGAGCAAACTGTTTGCAGAAACAGTGAACGCAGGAAGCGGTGCTTACCAGAGCAAAGAGGTGAAACCGCTGGGGTAACCATCTTGGGACAGGAATGGTAATTGAGTTGACGGAGGCTCATAGATGCAGACAATTCAGAGAGGGACCCAGACACAGAGGCTCCCACAATATTGTAAGAGTTACCTCCAGGAGCTCGAGAAGATTCCGACAGTAATTATACAGTAAATAGTGGAGAAAAATAACCCCAAGGCTCCGGAGAAAGGAAAAAAGAACCATCTTGAAATTATTGAGCACAGGGTGCTCTTCTTTATAAGGCCTGTGCTCACGGGAAACTAATTAGACAGCGTCTCACCAGCTGTATGTCATCAGAGGCTACCTGACCTGGGAGGGGAAATATCCACCCCAGCTGGCAATAGCCAGCCCACAAACAGAAACTCTTGTGAAGAGTTTCTACAAATTTTTATCTTTGCTGAACTAACAGACTCACTAGAAGACTGAGCGGTCATCACAGCACTATAAAATTATTCCTGCCCCCTTCTCACCACCAAGTTACTGAAGGTCAATTTTAGCGGTTCCTTATACCAAGTTCATCACCCCCACGTATCACCTACCAAAAGACAGAAAGAAAAAAAGAAAAAAAACATGACTGGATGACCCAGGAAAAGCATCAAAACCAGGCATGGCAGGTATTTTGAAATTTTCAGGCCATGAATTTCAAACAAAATCGTTGATATACCAACGATCCTAACAGATAAAATAGCATGTGAGAAGACATGAATGATGTAAGCAGAGATAGAGGAATCTTAAGTAAGAACAAAGCAAAAGTGCTGGATATTAAAATATTGTAACCAAAATAAAGAATGTCCTTGTTAGGCTTATTAGAAGACAGGACACAAAGAAAGACTGTTGAGTTAAAGGATATTTCAATAAAATCCTTGAAAACTAAAATGCAAGAGTAACAAACTAAAGAAAATAGAACAAGATAAATAAGGATTGTGGTACAAATGGAAAAAGGTGGGACTTTACATGTAATGGGAATATCAAAGGGAAAAGAGAAAGGAATTGAAGAAAACATTTGAAACAATACTGAGAATTTTCCCCAAATTAATATCAGAACCATAGATCCATGAAGCTCAGCAAACAAGTAGGATAAATGTAAAAATAAATCAAAACACAGAAACCACTACACCCTACACATATTTTTAAACTATAGAAAATCAAAGATAAGGAAAAAATTTGAAAGAGGCCAGAGGAAAAATGGCAAATCATGCAAGCAAGAGGAGAGTAAAATAAATTAGTTTAAGTGTTGTGTTAAGGGAAGAAAAACCCACCAAACTACAATTCAGTACTCTGCCAAATTTTCTTTCAAAAATGAAAGAGAAATAGGCTTTCTCAAACAACAACAACCACAAAAAAATAAGGGAATCATTGCCAGCAGACCTGCTTGTAAGAACTGTTAAAAGCAATGTTTGAAAGAGAAGTAATATAGTTCAGAAACTGAATCTGCAAAAAGGAGAGTTCTGAAGAATAAATGAAAAGCAAAATTTTAAATTTTTCATATTTTAAAAGATTTTATTTATTTATACATACAAGAGGCTGCTGTGTAGGCCAGACATGCGGAGGTGAGAGGAGTCACCAGAGACAGAGTGGGGAGCAGAACAGGCTGACTGACTGAAATACACTGCTGAGGGGAACTGCGGCTGGGTCAGGAGAGGTCTGCTGGCCATGTGGGTCACCTCCCTAGCTGGAATGGAACTCATGCTGCAGTGGCTATCCATAGCTTCACAGTGATACCAAGGTTTTCAGGCCTCATCTCCCAATCTAGAACAGATCCCAGGCTGCAGTCACAGTGCTGAGTCCGGGCCACGATACCACCATGGGTTGGTGTCTGATGACGCCACAGCAGGAACTTCTCTAATGCTCAGGCATGCAAGCAAGAAGAGGCCAATTTGTTTAGAGAAAGAAGAAGTATATTTAAAAGAAAAAGAACAGAAATAAAGTGGACTCCCAGGTCTGTGAAACCAAGCCGGGGAGGGGCAAGGAAGCAGAAGTGGAGTCCATGGGCTCCTTTCCCTAGTCATTCTGAAGTTCCACCAGTGATTGTGATTGGTTAGTTCTCAGTGCCCAGAACTCTGTCTCTGTCCCAACCCCTGTCTTAGAGTCCTTTTTCTTTATCATCCTTGTCCAGAAATGTCCTGTTGCTCTTAGTTCTGAATGTTTGATTAGTCACCTCTGGAATTTGTTGCCTTTATCTCTAGAGCCTCCTTATTCCACCCAGGCTTTTCCTATTCTATTCTGACCTGAAGGGCTCTCTGCTTGCTCTATGCCTCAATAGTGCTGAGACTTAACCCCTTGTGCCACCAGGAAGGCCCTTTCATTTTTTTAATTGATCTAATAGATGACTGATGTTCAAAAGAATACCAATAGTGCATTCAGTTATATATATATGTGTGTACAACAAATATGTGTGTGAAATGAATGCTACCAGTTACAGGAGTGGGATAAAGACAATGGTTTTTTTTATTATTATTATTATAAGATGTTCATACTATCCATGAATCTGCATAGTGTTATTTGAAGTAAATTGGATTAGCTATAACAGTATAATGCAAACTCTTAAGGTAGCCATTAAAGAGTATAAAAAGTGAAGTATAACTGATATACAAAGAAAAGAAAGAAATCTCAACATTATTCATAAAATGAAATTTTGTTTAGCAGTCAAAGAAATGAACTAGAGTTATATGTATCAATACATATAGCAGTCAATATATGTATTCATACATATAGCAGAGTGATCTTCTTGGTCACAACATATGTTACCAAGTTGCATAATCTTTTTGTCCTTCAGTTTCTTCATCAAAGTATGGTGATGATAATGCTAACTGTCTCATAGACTTGCTGTGGCCACGGAATAAGTTGAGACATGTAAATGGTTTAGAACATCCTGATTTATAAAAGGCCTTTGAAAGTGTTTGTCCTGGCTATAATATAGGTCTCTCCAAGGGACAATGTTACAGTGTTGAACACTCTATGTTCAATATCTCCCAAAGTAGCTTATTGACTTTCTATAATCTCGGCAGATGTTACTCATCAGGATTTTCAAATGAGAGACTGAAATTCTCAAGAATTCCCTAAATCATTATTTATTATATGGTTTTCCTAATTTTTTATGTTGTTAAAATATTAATAACAAAAATTGAACCATTTCTATATGATAGGGTTATCTGAAAGTGTATCCAGCAAGTAATCATAGTAATAACAATAACTTTGTGTTTGTTATTGTTATCCACATGCTTCATTAGTGCTGAATGACAAATATATTTCAGCAATTTATAGTTATCTCTATTATAAACAGAAAATAATGATAAAGAAAAAGATTGATAATGTAATATTAACTTTAAATTTCCAAAAAGTCATTTCTATAAAAGATAATTAATATTCATATATAGAAAAATTGTTTTCATTTTGTTTTGATACTGGACGAAATCTTAAAGATGTATAAAAGCATCTTCAAGTTGGAGTCAGGGTAAATTATTAAATTGGAACTAATACCCTTTGTTTCCAAGGAAAATATTTTGTCTGTAAATACTTATTTACAGTAAACTGTGATTCATAACAAATATTCAACCACTGGAAAAGTTAATGAATATTATTGGGCAATTGGTGAAAAGGACAATATTTTAAGAATTTAAAATTTCCCTGTAAATTTAGAAGGAAAATTCTAAGTCACATTTATACATTTTCCTTCTTTCTAACATATTTAGAAGGCACTGTCTGACCTCATTTTGTTTCTTGTAGCCTTTTTCTAGCTTCATATTTTCTGATTGTAATCATAAACCAGTTAATGGTTTAATTACTTGATTCAGTAATGTCAACTTCCTTGTTTCTCTCTATATCTTGATTTAAAATTTTTTGATTAGGTGCCATTAGTCCACCTACTAATGTTTGAGAAATATTTATGTCATGAGAAACCTGTGTTTTATTATGCTATAAAGTGCAACCAGAAGCAAGTTTTAAGGCTTATGATGAAAAGAAAATAAATTCAGGCTCCTGAACAGTAAGACCTAAATATGTATTTTCATTTCTTTCTCTTTATGTAGAAAAATAGGTTGCTGATTTTAAAAATCAAAAAAATAAACAGCTACCTGGAGAGCTGCATTCAAGTTCTCGGAAAAATTCTGGTTTCTGCATCAGTCGTTGATTTTGAATAGTTACATAAGGTTGTTGAACATAACCTAAGCTTCTGATTTCTGGGCCCTAACCTTTCTCTTCCCTCCTATCTCCCTCTGGCTTTTGTTATCTCATACCAAATAGAAAGGCCGCTTCTCCCAGATGCAACTGACTAAGCTCGCTGTCATTCTGATCAAAGCTATACCATGTGGAAATTATTTGGCTATTTATCCAAATGCCGTGGAATAAGTGGAATGCCATCTGCACAGGGAATTTCACAGACTGTTGCTCTTACTTTGGCATTTCAACAATGCCACTAGCTGCTACTGTGGCATAAATGGGCTCCACCAGTTATGTACCCACACTTTCAATTTAAAAAAGTCTTAAACTTTTTAAAATTATTCCCCACGTGCCTAACAGTGCCTGAAATATGCTCTTCCCATTTCCGGCGTCAACTCAGCATTAATAAGTAACACTTATGATTAAGATTATTGGCCAGCTGGTGTAGAGTCCTGGGGGCGGGGAGGGGAGAAAAGGGGTGGGGGGAGGGGAAAGGGGGTGTATAAGAAAAGATGGTGCTGCATAAAGCAGAACTGAATTAGAAGCAAGCCACGGAGGTGGCTGAGGAAGGAGATTTAATATATAAAGTAAATGTAAATGGCGGAGGTAATAGTATTTGAGAATGACCGAAGAACATAGTTGGTGTTCTTTAAAGGGGGAATGTGGAGATGAATTTGGGGAAGACAGTAGTGATTCCAGCTGGTGTGGGAAAGTGGAGGATTTTGGAGAGATGTTCATTATTGTGGATTTTGTCCTGCGCTTAGTGAGAAGTCACTATTCTTCTTTGGAAATTGGCCTAGAGAAGAGGAAGAGATGTTGCAGGCAAACAAGTTAGGAAAGTATTCTAGAAAGGATGGTGACTAGGTCCAGGTGAGCCCAACAACTGAGAGAAAAGTCAAGAATAATTAACAAGTAGAATCCATGTAATGTGTTGGGATGTCATTGTGGAGATGAAGAAATTTATCAACGATGGTTCCTAACGTCTGACTTGAACTGGACAGAATAAATGTTATTTGCTGAGCTAGAAGGCAACAGAAGTGAAGGTGGCTAGCAAAGAATGAAACAGTCTTCACCTCAAAAGAAAAATCTGCTTTAAAAAATTCTGCATATATGGGTTCTCCCTAGTGGTGCAACAGGTTAAAGCACCGCATTATGAAGCTCTCCAAAGCCACCGCAGCACGAGTTTGATCCCCGCCCCGGAGGTGACCCACATGGCATGGCAGACTTCACCTGACCCACCCACTGTTCCCCTCAGGAGTGTACTTTTTCAATCTGCCTGCTCTGCTCCACATTCTGTCTCACCCACCACACCTTCGGCCTGTATCCCAGTTTTGTAAGGATAAATAAGTCTTTAAAAAAAATTCTGCTGTTCTACTGAAAAGTTACACTGGCAGGATCAGCAGCTGATCCAGAACGTAATTTTCAAGGACCAGGAGCAAGTGACTTGCATTAAGTCCAGGAGCGAGTGACTTGCATTAAGTCTTTAAAAGGATAAATCACCCTCTTGACAATTGAGATTTGAAAATAAGTATAGAATTCCAACCACGCACATAAACAATGACTTAAGTAAAGCTAAGTATCATTTTTTTTTTCAGCCATAGTATCATCAAGACAAGCAGGTACATCTTTCTGCACACTAAGTAGAAGCTAGAGTAACATATCTTAATTCAATCACAGCAGCTGGAAGCCACTTGCATTCCAGAACTTAATAACTGTTATTGCTTCAAGATGGAGTCCGTTTTATTTATTAACAAAGAGTTTTAAAGTTATTTAGTGCTTTCAAATACTTTTCTATACTCCACTCAAAATAAACATTTGTGATGTCATAGACCTAGGGGTTCTCAAACAGTACCATGCAGCGATGGCAATGATTGATTAGATATATGTATTGGTACCTCATAATTGCCAAACAAGCAGATCAGAAAGACCATCCAGGTAAGAGTAGGGCTTGGAAAATTAAAATGCTTATCAGGGTAAGACATGACACTTGACTGACTGAAGTGCTGAGTAGAGAATAAAATATACAAACAACGTTTACAATAAGTAATATATTTCCTCTGAGTTAATAAACATTAGTTATTGCTGAAGACTGCAGCATTATGGGATGTGTAGACTGCTTCAAAAAGAAAATAGCTACTCACTGCCTGTTTCCGCACAGGAACAAGGTCTCAGTTTGCCAACTGCTTTTATTTTACCTACATTGTTTTCTTCAGTCTCTTGATTTGTCATTGTCAATTAACTCAACTCTAAGGTAGAAACCAAGCTTATAATTGGCTATCAATTTGCAACTGTGATAGAAAAAAACCAAAAGCAACTGATATTTCCCATTCACACCTTAGTTGAAAAGGATGGTCTCTTGTGGTTGTGAATATCTTTGCTACCTGGCACTCCTACTTAAAGTTGGGAATCATTTTCCATGTGCCCCCTATAGAAGGAGATGCTAGAAAAACTATAACTTTGGAATGCATCATCTTCATAAGACACAGGCTGAAAAAATATCTGTGGCATTGTCAGTCTTTGTAAATGAAAGATAAGTGAGTCAATTTCACTTTTAAAATTGTACTTTAGCATTTGTTAGGCAATTGCACAAGACAAGACAAAATGGAAAATCTGATCCCTGCCCACAAGGCATGAAGTCTACACAAGGAAGACAAAACATTCTGGAAATAAAACTACCAGCAGGGAAAAGAGACATAACTAATGAAATAGTGGCGTGATTATTGTCTCTCTGCAATTACCAGGTGGTTCTGATACTTCAGCAGAGACTGATGACTCACAGTGAGGTTGACAGACTAGGGACACATACTCCAGGTTCTACATAGGTCTCATATGCTGTCATGCCTACTTCTGTCAACAAAATGCAGCATGTAAAACTAACTGACTTGAAAAGCACCGAAATAGTCCATAATGATAGTTGTCCTACATTTACACAATTGTCTTGACCTTTCCAGAAAATTAATAGCATTAAATTGCTTACTTCTTGCAGTTTCACCCCAATTTATTTTTTAAAGGATTTTTCAGTTGTTGTCTTTTTAAAAAAGACTTTAGTAGAGGATTAGGGAAAATAGATGGAAAACGTACACTGTGACCCATATAATATGATCCCAATTTTATTTTTTTTACAAACTTTATTCAGGCAAAGAAAAAGGTGGAAAAAAATAAACCCACATGAACAAGATATCCGTGGGTGGTTGTGTCTCAGGTGATTGTTATTGTAACATCAAAGAGAAAACCAACCTGCTTTTTCAAGTATCTACCACGGCAACAAACCCACCTGACACTACTGTGCCTAGCCGGAGATGAAATTTCAGAGTTTCCGTAATATTCTTCTGGTAATTCTTTGTTTTGGTTTGTTTTTTTGACTTTGTATATTTATTTATTTACTTTGTTCCACTTTTTTTTATTTTGTAACAGTTTATTTTTACATCATTTTGTACTTTTTTTTTTTCTCATCTCAATTGTAATCCCCATGTCTTCTGGTGATTCTTCAAGCGTAAAGATTTGATCCCTTTCTCTGGATAATAAATTGTCCCATCCAATCTATAAATCACACAGCTCCGGTCAAGTATACTATTAAAACTTCAAATTGTTACCAACTTAAGGATTTCTTTTCCTATAATGAGTAGTGCCGCTGCTCGCGTGATTGCGCTGTGGAGAAGGGGTAAGGTCCTAACCCTTGCATCTTCACTTCCTCCGCGACTTGCCCTGAAGTGCCTGGCCTCCTCAGGGTTGATTCAGATGATGCTGTGAAGAGGTTAAGTTACAACAAAAGCTTTTATGATGGCTTTATAACCGTAGGTTGGTGCCTCTGGCCATGGCAGTCCAGAGCTGTTTCTTTTATGGGACTCTTTTGCAAGATCGTGTGTGGGTGTCTCAGATTATTATACCGTGTCACGCCCCTACCACAGTGTCACGCCCCTACCAAACACTGACACCCCACCCCAACCTACTTTCAATAGTCCACTTTCAGGGTAGGCTCACATCGTCCCTGCATATTTTGACAGTCAATTTTAACACAATTACTTACAGTGAGGACCAAAGGGTCTGTATCTGGTCCACGAGAAACTTCTTTGTCCCGCCTTCAAAAGAAGCACACCTCACGCCCAGCGTTCCAAGAAGGCCTTTTACATTAGGACTGCTCCTGGGAAGAATCAGGTCTAAATTCTGCATTTATCAAACTCTGGGGGACAAATATCAAGTCCTCCAAGAAGATCTGAAACCCCTTATATCGCGTGGCTAAGGTGAGCTGGAAGCAAGTTAGCTCTTCCCAGCTCTTCAAGTAGGACAATACTCCTGGTCCTCCATCTTTTAGTGCATCCTGCGTCAACCTTCACATCTCACTTTAAAACACCTACTGTCGGCCCTCCCTGGTGGCGCAGTGGGTTAAAGCCCAACCCTGAGAAGCTGAAGCCACTTCCGCATGAGTTCAATTCCCGCCTGCCCCGGAGGAGACCACATGGCGTGGCAGACCTCTCCTGACCTGCCCGCTGCTCCCCTCAGCAGTGTACTTCACCAATCTGCCTGTTCTGCTCCCCACTCTGTCTCTGGTGAAGTCTCTCGCCGCCCCTGCACCTCTGGCCTGTACCCCAGTCTGTATGCATAAATAAATAAATCTTTAAAAAAAAAAAAACACCTACTGTCTTAGTATTCGCTTTAGTATTTCCACGAAAACTCAATGTTAAAAAGTGCCACTTTAACATATTACTGTAATATTTTGCTTTTTCTCCTTTTGCTAATTTTCCTCCATATACACGAATTCTTTAATTAGAAGAGAAAAGAAATCAAAACTTTTTAAGGGTTTCCTGTGTTAATTTTGTGGAAGCAATTTGGCAGTAGTCACCACTGTTTAAGAAAAATTTAAATATTTTAATTAAATCAGTCTTAGGACAATTCCTTGAAACTGTAGAACTATTTACAAAATCTTTTAGAATTTTGCCACATGTATAACCAGAAAAAAAAAAAAGCTCTATAATATTTCATAAGGCTCAGGTCAATGCTTTTTTCTCTGCCACTGATATTTCCTGTTGGAACTAAAGAGTCTGAGTGATTGCATTGGTGATTTAAGAAAAAGCCACCAAACTACCCATTTTTAAGTCTAGTACATCTCTGTCACACAAAGTCACAATTACCCAAGGTCAGAATCATAGCTCTTGGTCTAGAAACCAAGTGATTAGGGAAGTCAGAATTGATCAAACAAAATCTCCTATGAGGAATATATGTAATATGTATATGATATGTTCAAATCTCAGCAAGTTACTCTTTGCATGTTTCCTATCTGAACTGACTGTTTCAAAACACTTTGCCATTGAGTGGATAGATTTTAATGTTGCTTACTTCGTAGTCATCTGTTGATTTGGGATTCCCTTCACTGACTTAGAATTTTTATCTATGTAGAAAAGGAGTAGGTTATTTATTTAACTCTGGGGAAGTAAAATTTGGTCTTCTGCTTCCTTGACAAAACACCACTTTCCCCAGGGAAAAGGTTTGCCTTGCCTCTTTCTCACCGAAGTCCTACCCACCTCATCAAGCACTTACAGGTTGCCATTAATAGAGGTGGGCAGCCACCCCAACAGAATAGGTCTCAAAAACAGTCTAGAACCCACCTGTCCAAGGAAAAAAATATATAAACAAATAAATCAGAGGGGCAAGACCCAGAACATAAAAGTGGACAAAATGTGATAAGAAGTTTTTTAGTCCATAGCCTATAATTTTAAAAAGCCATTGATGAACTACCATTCTCTAACTTCAGAGACATTCATGTGGGCGTAGCGCTAATGCTAAAAAGAGCTCACAATTCCCCCCAAAAGACAGCATAGCACTAACTATCAGCAACTCATCTTAAAGAAAATCACTGAGTCTGGTAGAGGATCATTTAATAAATTGCAGCCCTCGTGCACTAAATGGTGCTTCTGTGCCTGGGGAAGTTAATTTTTTTCCAAAAGCTCAATAGACATCCACGATACAGCTACCCTGGTGGGATCTAGCCCAGAAACAATCTTGGATCCAATTCTTTCAAAGCATATATTTATTACAAGTCTACAGTGGAAATTACCAATCAGATCACAGAGAGCATACTATCGCTGAACTCCCAGAGAGCACAAATTAACTTAATACACAGTAGAAAGTAGCATGTGTCCAAAAGAAGAAAAGATGGAATATTATAAGAGTGGAGAGGAAAAGTAGAGAGTATTTCAGGGAGGGGTAACGGGGACAACTTCTGGGGATCCGAGTTGAGTCCAAAATGACAAGCACATGGCTGGAGGGAGATGATGGAGTAAAGCAGTCCAAGGAGCCAGCATCAACAGGGCTGAAGAACAGACAGGGCAGGAATTCTAGAAAGAAGAATCCGGCTGAGAGGAAGGTTGAGGTATGGACTTCTAAGGTTGAGGCCTTAAAAGTCTACCTAGGAGTTTAGAGGAGTTTTTGGTTTTTGGTTGGTTGGTTGGTTTTGGGGCTTTTATTTTTCTCCTGCTAGTGTGGCTGCCCTGGGAGTGCACATTTAGAGCTGTGCTTGAGGGAACAATGGAATGGAAATTGTAAAATGGATTAAGGGGCAGGACTAGAGTCAGTGAGAAATAAGAGTCATTGAAACAGTGACATCAGCAGGAAGCCGGTGGGGGGGAGGGGCGGAGCGGGGGCTTGGTGACCTCAGCAGGAACCTTTGGATGGACTGAACAGCAGGGGATTAAATATTGAAGATGAGTCAAGCTCTTCCACTAGTAAATATTGGAAAATAAAACGAGGCAGGCAAATGAGCTTTGGGAGAAAGATGATGTTGGTTCCTATAGATACATGTAAACCTTGAAGTGAAGGTGAAGGTTATCTGACAAGTATGAAGTTAGGCTCATGAATGATTGAAAGTGCCTTGCAACTCTCTGTCTCTCTCTCTCTCAACAAGCAAATTCTTTCTATTCTCTTGCTATACCTCCTACCTGCCCCAGACTCAGGATATACTCCACAAGGCACAATTTTCATTAAAACATAAATTCCACTATAGTTTTCTAAATAATAAATATCAGTTCTTTACCCATAAGTAAGTTAATTTATTTAAATAAATAACTCGAAACATTCAGAAGGTCACTTGAAATTCCATCCCCAGATGAAAGCACAGATGTGCCTAAGCTGCATGGATATGTGTCTAGATTGGAAGGTTTCAGGTAGGGTACGATTGTTAGATAAGTTTTTCATTTGGAGTAGCCATACAATCTGTTCATTATGAGAAAGAAATTCTTGTGCTCTTTGGTTATTTTAAAATTTGATCATTGTTGCTTTTACACATTACAGAGTTCACTCAAGATTAAAATCTATACCAAAATGAAAGAAACCTATTTAGCTATCTCTGAGACCACATTGCTGTCCTTTCTTTAATTAGTTATAATATGTATATAGGACATTCACTGTCAGGGAGCTGGCAGCTCTCATGGAACTCCAGGAAGTAAACAGGACTACTTTTAATCTCTGCTCTCAGATTCATAAACACGGACATCCAGTGGTTCATAATGAGCTCAAGGTCACCTGGTACATGAAAAAGCAGGTCTGGAAATCAAAGCCAGGATTTTGCAAACTGAAACTTTTACCTAAGGATGTAACACTCCACACAGATGTTCAGTCTTGCAGATCTGGCCCTGACAGGCTAGTTCAACCTCTTCATTTTACAAAGTGGTGACAAAGGGATTAAAAGATTTTATGGTCTGTGGGTCATGTGGATGGTTGATAGCTGATCTAGAGAGTTTTTAGCATGGTTTTAAAACTGGACAAGATACAGAATTTCCCAGTTACTGGGGGCTGGGGGGAGGTCTGAAGAGAGTTGTTTTTCAAAATGAAAAGGAAAGTTAATTAAAAATAAACTCTTATTGAGTCAAAAATTAGAGTTCATTAAAAATGAAGAAAAGATAGCCTATTTTTAACTTGATAAAAGCAATTTAACAGTGAACTCCATTTTTTAAGACTCAGTATCTATTACCTCAATGAGTTTTTAAATTAAGTTATTAAGTCAATACATGTTTTATGATTTCTAATTAACTTTACTTCTTAAACATTTGCATCAAGCTTTGCTATACATTTAAAACAGATTCTGTCACTGTGTGATAGGATTCTCTCTTTTTTTAACGTGTGTGTGAGGAGTGTGTATGGATGCTTGAAAGACCAGACATCAAAATACTAATCTTGGATGGTGAACTGCAGGCTATTTTTAGTGACCTTCTTCTTATCTATGCATGCTTATGTTTTTTCTTTTCTTGCAATAAATACCAATTTCTTACATAATGCAAAAAAAAAAAATTGTGAATGAATCAGTGATTCACCCAGCTTTGCGGGGTGGAAGAGGGGAGGTGGGGATCCATTTATTTTATTTTAAAGCAACAAGCTACTTGCTCGTTGTGGCATGCCTGCTTAAGATCCATTTCAACCCCCTTCTGGCACATCTTCCTCTACTGCAGTGTTGGCAAAGCTGAAAATTTTATTTTTAGACTCCTTTGCAGCTAGTTGCAGAGGAGATTTAGGTTCTGCCAGTCAGACTCCTTCATGCCAGCCTAGCATTTGAGAGTGAGCTTCCGGAGGAGCAAGGCAGGCTGTGGGTGCAGGTGGAGGCAGGGGGAGGCAGGGGGAGGGAAATTGAGGCAACGTCCTGGCCGCAGCTCCTGGAAGTCCTGGTGTATCCCGTGGAAGAGTCTGGAGCCCAGACTCATTCCTGGAAATTCCACCTACCACCTACTCGCCAGCTTTCCAGATACTATCGTATGCCACTTTAGAACTTAGTGCAATAAACCTATTCTGCTCACAATTAGCGATGACATTTCCATGGTTTGTGATGGGCAGCAACTGCTGATGCCACTGTGATGCTCTAACTGGAGCTGAGTTTATATGTTCTTGTATGTCCTCCTTCTGGTCCTCGAATTCTACCATTTGGTTTTCTTCCTCTATAGTTACAACAATACCTGCCTGTTGTAAAATTAAAGACTCCAGCAATATAAAAGTTCTACATTGAAGGATGAAAATCTGCCCTTGTGCTCTCTAGCCTGCATCCTGTAGGCCAGAAATTTGCTGTTAAGGTTGTTGTTTCACGTTCTTCCAGGTATTTTTATGTCTGTGCAAAGTATGAACACACAGAGAGGACTCTATTGTTTGTTATTTTTATTGTAATAACATAACAGTGTCTTTACATAAACACTACAACTTGATTTTTTTTTAAGATTTTTATTTATTTATGCATACAGAAATGGGGTACAAGCCAGAAGTACAGGGGTGGTGAGAGGATTCACCAGAGACAGAGTGGGGAGCAGAACAAGCAGCTCAAGGAAGCACACTGCTGAGGGGAGCAGTGGGGCGGGTCAGGAGAGGTCTGCCGCGCCATGTGGGTCACCTCTGGAGCCGGGGTTTGAACTAGCACTGAAGCAGCTATGACTAGCTTGTAGTGCTGCGTCCTTACCCTTTGTGCCACCAGGGAGGGCCTGGTTGATTTTTTTTTAATCTTGTCAGGTTTGTGTGTACTGAACTACCTGGTTCTTTTGAACTACGATGTATCATCCAAACTATGAAGAAACAAATATATTCCAACATTCCCCCATGAATGGACATGTTAATATTTTTAAACAATGCATTGTAACTCTTTTTGTGTAGTGTTTGGTTATTCCTTGAGATAAATTTTAAAATCCAAATGCAAAAAAAAGTTTAAATGTTAGCAGATTGCATTTAGCAGTGTTTTTAAAGAATAATGTCTGTTTTGCTTATTACTGTATCACTGGTGCTCAGAACAGCATCTGCCATGTAGAAGGCACAAAACAAATATGTGTGAAATGAATGCCAAATGAATGATCGAAAAGAGATTAGAAAATGCATTAATGCAATTCACCACATGCACAGATTAAAGGAGAAAAAAATAAATACATATACAAACATCATGATGGATGTCCTCATAAATTGGGTACATCTTTACATGCATTCCTGATTTTTAAGAAAAACTATCCATCAAAAAAATGGAAGAATTATCATTAACCTGATAAAGGCACTTATCAGAAACCAACAGCAAAATAAATTTCTAAACATTTATAAAAGAAAGAATAGCTACCTCTTTCAAGGACTCAGTTATGAATAAAAATAAACTCACAAGGCTGAGATAGGAAAGAAGCAAAAATATGAAAGTAAGATATAAAGTTTTAAAGACATGTAGACATCCACAAAGGAATACGAGGCAGCTCTAATCAAGAAGCAGATTAGTAGCCACACAGGTGCAGTGAGTTTACCCTGAAGAAGTTCATGGTCTGGGGCATACTATGGTGTCCTAGCAAGTATGGACTTGGCGTCCTAGGAAAGTAGGGCTGGCTGCAGTTTTCTGCCTCATCTCTAGCACTCTTGGCTTCATCAAGAGAAACAAACCCACACACCTCTCTTTCCCCTAATTCTCTGCTGTGTCTGTCCTAAATGCATTTAGAGCATTTAGAGAATGTGGACAAACCTGGAAAATGTTTGGTTAGCATCAGGAAATTGTGATATAAATTCAAATTAAGGAAACAATCAAACATCCCATAATTTGCCATTGTTACATAATTATTAAAAATATAGGTAGCTTTACTATTTACAATAAGGAAAATGTGGAACCAACCCAAATGCTCAAAGATAGATGACTGTATCAAGAAGATGTGGTATATATAAATTGTGGAATATTACTCAGCAATCAAAAAGGTAAACTCATGTCATTTGCGGCAACATGGATGTAGCAGGAAGGGATCATGCTTAGTGAAATAAGCCAGAAAGAAAAAGAAAAATACCAGATGGTTTTACTCATAGCAGGAACATAGGGAGCGGGGCGGGGGAGTAATCGTAATAAAGTAAAAATGAAAATCAACAAACAACTATAAACCAGACACATTCTACAGGGGTGGAGAGGAGAATAGGATCAAAACTGGGGCATGTGGGACTGTGGTGATGGCACATGGGTGAATTGATGGTGAGAAGTCCACAAGGATAGCAACCAAGATGAAAAAAAAAATGTACAAAATGAAAATTATATAATTTAAAAAATGTATAGGCAGCTTTATGTGTTCTTGTTTGGAGAGAGATCCCTCATTGAGATCCCTCAATGTGTTAATTGAGAGCAAGATGGTATTGTAGACATGATCATACATGCAGACATGATTTTTCATTCTAACAACTTCATCAAGATCGAATTTATGTGCCATCATCTTCCCTCTTTAATTTGTACAATATCATCATTTGAGTAATTCCTATTTGTGAAACTTTGTGATAAGCAATATACAAATGATATTTCTATTGAGCATAGTGACCCTCAGGTAGGTTCGATTAGACTTCTTCTTGCCAGATGAAAAGACCAAGACAAAGAAAAGTCAGGTGTCTAAATTTCATAGCAAGTAAACAGAAAAAGCAAGACTGGAACCCACTGTGCTATTTGAACCTGCAGCCATGTGCTGAAACAATGAGGACAGGCAAGTTTACTCCTCCAACCCCACCCCAGACTTGGTCAAAGAGAAGTATTTAAATATAGCACTGATGGTGACTTCCAACTGGCTGTTCACTGAACTGAAACATTTGTTCAAGTTTATCCTTGTTTCAGACCATTAAGTCAAATGAGTAACCCCATGAATACATATTTACATATGTGTATGTATGTGTGTATGTGTATATATAGCAGTGTGTGCGTATAGCAGCCTTTATAGTTTTGCAATAATTTTTTGATTTATAAGATTTATTTTTTAATTGAGACAACACTGCATTATAACATTTTATGAGTTTCAGATTTTCATCAACACCTGTATATACTACATTAAGTTCACAAAAGACCACCAGGGCATCCCTGGTGGCCAAAGGGTTAAGCCTCAATACTATCACCACTGTGGCTTGAATTTGACCCCCAGTCAGGGTACTAACCCATATATGGCACAGCAGATCTCTGCTGTCTCATCCTCTGCTCCCTCAGCAGTGTGTTTCAGTAGATCTGCCTGTTCTGCTCTCTGCTCTGTCTCTGGTGAATCCTCTCACCACAAGCACCTCTCTGCACCTAAGACCTACACCCCAGTTCTTTTATTCATAAATAAATAAATAATCTTTTTTTAAAATCACCACAAACACATAAGGACAAAACTCCAAATTTGCTGGCAACAGAGCATAGATTCACCTCCTTTTAGGCCAAGATAACGATTTCTTCATCATTGGAACATTAGCAAAATATCTATCAACATGTATACATGAGCAACAAACACAACAATGTTTGTAGAATAAATGATTGAAAAAACAAATGAAAGATGGAATTGAAATAGCTGGTGAACACAAAAATTGACAATATTCTCAGTCAAGTGAGAAAATCTCTATCCAAAAAATAATTAGTGGTGCCTTGAATATCACCAATGACATAAAAGTAAAGGACGATTCTATTTCACCATATTGACATTGAGCTTACTATGTTGTTTGAATTCTAGGATATTAGAATTCATTCCCAGGAGATACAGGAGATAGGTGATGTTCTTGTGATCTCACACAACATCATTAGGTCTCCCTTTGCCTATGTCTTAAATTGTTTAGCATGAAAAGTCTTCCTGATCTTGACCCAGAATCTGGCTTTCCTGTCCTAGTTCTCTTACGGGAAATCATGTAGAACAATCTAACCCAGCTGGCTCATGATGACCCATCAACTACTCAAAGATGTTTCCTTGTTCTTAATTCCATTTTTTCTGTTTTCCTCAAATATTGTTCCTTTCATTCCAGGAAAATGAAATGGAAATGAGTTCCATATACCATACATCTTATCGTTACTTTATAGAAAAATCTATTCAGGCTCAGAATATAAAAACAAGACTTTGTGGGCCCTCCCTGGTGGCACAGCGGGTTCAAGCACAGCACTAAGAATCTAAAGCCACTTCAGCATGAGTTCGTTACCTGCCCTGGCCCGGAGGTGACCACTTGGGGCAGCAGACCTCTCCTGAACAGCCCTCTGCTCCTCTCAGCAATGTGCTTGTCAGTCTGCCTGTTCTGCTCCCCACTGTCTCTGGTGAATCCTCTCACAGCCCCTGCCTCTAACCTGTTTCCCAGTTCTGTCTGCCTAAATAAATAAAAAAAAAAAAATCAAGATTTTGTTCTTTACAAGCACTTCCCCAAAGGATATAAAATCTTCTGAAAGAAGATTTTGGGGCGGAAGCACCATCTCAATCTCTGCTATTTGCTTTTGGTCAGGGCAGCAGAGGTGTGGGGTGACTTTAAGAAGGAGAAGGAAAGGAAAGGGAAGCTGTATGCTGACAAGTTAGCACACTACACAAAGGCTAGAAGCAAGGGGAACCCTAGCAGTACCCATCTGAAAGAGGGGGCAGGATTGTGCCGGGAGACTTATATGATCTCCGAGCAAGAGGATGTTGCCGTTTAATGGTGTCTCAGTAGCTGTCCAGGAGAATAAAACAGTAAGGACCTCCTTTAATTGACAATTTTATGTTTGTAAAAGTGTGCTACAGAGGTTTGTGGCTTGGGAATCTCTCCCATCCCCCCTGCAGAATGGTCTGCGCATCTCCTCTCTAAGAGGCAACTTGTCCTTTCTCCTCTCCTAAGACGAGAGGTTTCCCAGGCTCATGACTTTTAGAGCTGTTTTGCCCTCTGTGTCTTGCGCTCCCACTCAGCCTTCAGTCACAGGCAACTTTTAATGTTAAATGTGAGCAGAGTGTAGCTTCAATGCGTCACTACTAAATGAAAGCCCCATTTAAAAAAGAAAAAAAAATCTGTATATATTTATCTGACACTTTAAATTGAAATTGTTAAGAAATTACTTCTCTCTTTTCAGAAGTCATTTTTTGTCATTTAGTAATGAAGCATAATTGCACAAATCAATGTTAATTTATGACAATGAAACAATAAAATATTGATGAAATAAAAACCCCTAGACTTCCGTAATGAGAACAAGCATTTAAATCAATTCTTCACACTGCCACCAAAGCAATCTTTCCAACACACTAACCAGTTTGTACTTCTTGCTTAAAACACTTCACTAGCTTCCTGCCATTTGTAAAATAAAGTTCAAATTCATTAGTAACTTAAAATATTTCCCTCTTGGCTGACTCTTGCTTACTGCTCTTATTCCACCATTCAGATCTGATCTCCTGTTTTATTTTTTTAAAGATTTATTTATTTATGCATACAAGAACTGGGGTCCGGGACAGTGGTGTGGGAGGTGAGAGGATTCACCAGAGACAGAGTGGGGAGCAGAACAGGCAGATCAAGTAAAGTACACTGCTGAGGGGAGCAGCAGGGAGACAGGAGAGGTCTGCTGCTCCATGTGGCACCCTGGCCAGGACAAAATTCATACTACAATGACTGCCCATAGCTTCATAGTGCTAAGACTTTAACCCTTGCACCTCCAGGCAGACCCTGATCTCTTGTTTTAGACCAAACTATTTTAATTTTTCTCCAAATGCCCCATACTACGTCTCCTTGCTTACATGCTTATCATTCTAATGGAATTTCCTTCTACAACGTCCAGATTGTACGATCCCATTCATCCTTCCAATTCCAGCCCAGAGTTTACCTATGCCAGGAAATCATTGTTCTACTGCTCCACTGAATGAATTCATTACTCTTGCTTTCTCTGCTACCTCTGTACCTCATCCATATTTCTATAATTTTATTGTTTTATTTTATTTAACCACAATATTTTGTAGACTCTTTGGGAACAAACTAAATTTTTTGTCACAGCAGTCTATAAAAAATTTAAATTAGACAGCACAGTTTAGATTGTTAGATATGCAAGTACTTTTATATTTTTATAAACTCTAAAATGAATGTAAATACTAATACGCTGATGTTATATAACTCTGACTTTATTCTTACAGAAATCTTTCCAAATGAGCAGAACAGAATTTAATAGAAATGTTCAAATCAGAACTCAAGACTTTGACTCCTGTGTTGTCCATTCTACTACCTACTTGGACAATAAAACATTCATGCTCAGACATTCTTCTGCTGAAGTTCACCCCAGTGAGATCAAGCTCAAAATAATTATGAGGGAGGATAAAGTCAGACAAGAAAAAGTACATACCAAATGGTAAAATACCTATAATCTCTACAACAGTGGTTTCAACCAGGGGACATCTGGCAATGACTGGTGACATTTTGGGGTTGTTGCAATTGGAACAGGGGTGCTCCACACATCATAGAGAGTGGGGGTGATGATAACCTCCTTCAGTACAGATAGCAGCATTCACAACCGAAAATGACCTGGCACACATTGTCAGTAGTGCTGAGGTTCAGAAACTCTGCCTCAGAAAATGCAAACTAACCTTAAGTGACAGTGCTGAGGGCTGGAGTGGCAGGTGGAGGCAAAGAATGGATTCTAGAAAGCCACATGGAAATTTCCAAGGCAAATCAGTTCATTCACTACCTGGATTTTAGTGACCATTTTATGGATGTAAACATGCATAGTTAATTATTTGTTTATTATACCTCATTAAAGCTGAATTATTTTTCAGGTTAAAAATTAAATTGCAGGGCTCTCCCTGGTGGTGCAGCAGGTTAAAGCACTGCACTATGAAGCTCTCAGAAGCCACTGCAGCATGAGTTCTATCCCCAACAAGGGAGCTGACCCACATGGTGCAGTAGACCTCCCTGACCCACCTTCAGCAGTGTATTTCAGTACTGCCTGTTCTATTCACCACTCTGTCTCTGGTGAATCTTCTCACCCCCATACATCTAGCCTTTACCCCAGTTCTGTAAGCATAAATAAATAAATCTTAAAAAAAAAAATTAAATGACAAACACCAACCATGAAAAGTCCCAATAGTATAGCTCAACTGTCTCAACACTCTTCTTTACTCACAAGTATCACACTCATTTGAGAAAGTGTAATCTAGCTTAGAATGTCTTCATTTCTTAGATAATCAATGAGTTTCCCTTCCAACCTTAATCCTTGACAAAACATGAGCTCTTGCCAGTTCCAAAGGTGGATGAGAATTGAAAATAATACAGCAAAATTATAAAGGAGATCACAAGCCATAATGTGGAGAAGGTTAACATACAAGGCTCAGAGTGTTTATTTATATTTCAATCAAGCCAATGCAGAACAAAGACAATGAACACTGACCATTGTCTATCTGTCATGGAAGGAAATGTCTGCTGTGAAATGTTGAGTGGAGTAGCGGGCTCTGTGGGCCTCCTGAGACTTCTCAGCAGATGCCATGTGATCTTGACTTCCACCAGCACAACTGGTCAGTACAGGCACACTTAGACCCTAGGTGAAGGCTGACATTGCACCAGGACTGGGCTCTGGGACCAAAGGAAATATAGCAGGAATGATGAGTTGTCACCTCCAAGATTAACTATAAAAGGCACTTCCACTCATGTCTTGGCGGAAACTCTCTCTCCTCTCTCTCTGACACATCCTTGAGGTGAGCCAGCTGTTGTTTTTCATGACCAGCCCCACAGAGAACCCCAGGCAGTAAGGAACAGAGAGCAACCATTGGCCACATGCGTGAGGATCATGGAGTCCCAGCCATGCCATCAGCTGAGACAATGTAACTCCAACTTTGTGAGCAATTCTGAGCCAGAACCACCCAGCTAAACCATATGTAATTCCTGACCCTCACAAATAAAGTGAGGTAATAATAAGTGTTTGTTGTTTGAAACTATTAATTTGTGGGAAGGCTTGTTATACAAAGATCAGTGATTGATATACAAACCCACTCCTAAAACTTGGGAGTTAGGCATAAGCCCAGATTTGGTGTGTCAATGGACTTAGACACCCACATCCTGATGGAAGAGCCACATCAAGAAGGGCATCCCAGAGGCTCTCTGTTCCTTAGCTGATGAAAGAAAAGGAAGAAGAATGTGAGTTACACAGAGGAGCAGAGGTAGCCTAACCTGGCCTTTCTGGGTATCCATAATGAGCTGGATAAAGGAAGGGTGTCCTCCTGACCCAGGACACAAACCTGGAACTGTTTGGACAGAACAACATGGAGACCATGCCACAAAACTTCTTATTCACCTGTGCTAAGCAAACAGATTTGGAAGGGAGGCAACATGATTGACAAGTTAGCAAAGACTTGGTGTCAAACATCCTACTTAAAATCTGCACCATTAGACCCACAGTTTTAGATGGAAAATAAGGCATGATTTCCAGAAGATCAGGTTAAAATGCACATGCCACTGGAGAAGGAGCAAAGCCCTCTTCTATTAGTACTGATGTCAAAAGGAAGATTAATGACAAGGATTTAGTGTTTTTTAAATTT
>NW_004567103.1:15701688-15705108 GCF_000260355.1 Condylura cristata | reverse complement strand
GCTCCCTGCTCTGTCTCTGGTGAATCCTCTCACTGCCCCTTTACCTCTGGCCTGTACCCCAGTTCTGTATTCATAAATAAATAAAGCTTAAAAAAAAAAACTGCCACACCTCAGAAGCTGTTGATTAAAAGAATAAATAATATCAACAGTAACCACAATAAGACCACAAAAGAGGTCCTCAACCTAAGCTGCACATGGATATATACTTAGGAGGCTTAAATTCCTGGTGACCAGAACACATCTTTGGTCTATTACCTCAGTGTCTTTGAGGCTGAGAAGCAGATTGTTTTAAATCTTCCTGAATGGTTCCAATATGTAGCCACGTTTGAGAACAATTGAGCAGTCAGATATGAGACATCCAAGAAGAAAGCTAAAGAGCAAGGTAAGAAAGAAAAACAAACTGCAGAATTCAGCAAATTCGTCCTCCCCTTTCATGGGAATCACCTAAATGCTCTCGCTGCTGCTATTTACTTGACAACACAAACTCATCAATCTACCTCAGGATCGCACTCTTCGTTTCTCTCAGCACCAAGTGTTCTGTTGACATTTTCTGAATGTTAAATAATAACAATGGTTTGCTGTCAGTTTTTTCTTTCTATCATGACTATGAAGCTGGATATCAGGGGAGAGGCTTTGTTCAGCAAATTCCAATTATTTGGACATCACAGTGCTGGTGAAATCCGAGTTGACTGCAGACCCTAGGGCAGTGAAAATATAAGTGAAGTGTCAACAGCAGCCGGTCCTGGAGTGTCACCTTATTTACCCCACAGTTATGTCCTCGATTGGTTTTCAGAAAATCTGGCTGTTTCTCTTCTCCTCAGCCATCTTCCACTTTCTCAATGCTAACACATGGCCTGCACCCAAAATCCAGCAGGCTATCTGCCAGAGAGCCACACTCCTGCTCCTCTTCTTCTCAAGGTATTTCCAAGACCACCTGCTCTGAATGCTTTTGGTAGTTGTGAAAGGGACAGTGTGAAGTACACAAGGTCTGGGGACCCGTCCAGATGTTGATAAGGCAAAACCAATTAAGAATCAAAGCCTTAACAAAACTGCATTTCCAATGTCATACAAATTGACCTTTAATTGTGATAATTAAGACTCATTCTTCGTCCAAACTCTCAAGTGCCTATCTAGAATCTTTACATTATAAAATCTAAGATTCTGCTTTGTTTTAATAATATCTTTAGGCTTCCATTGGGAATCGCTTTGATACACAAAGATGTTAATTGGTGAACAAGAAAAGTCTTTGAAAGACTTCACGACCTACAGCTCTTCTATGAGAGAGTTAGATTATTTTTTAACATGTGAAAGAATATTTGAGCCTCATCTTCTTACAGAAAGCTATGGTAGCCATAATTCTATCGTCATGAGGCTGTCGTGCATTTTAGAATGGCAAACTAGAGACTCCTCCATCAGAGAGAGCATCCCAAGACAACTTAATGAGAAAATAAAGCAAAAGAAATGCAATTCTCTTGTGACTGCAAACAGCTTATTTAATGAATTACACAGTAGAGAAAAAAATGAAGATAATGCAAGCAAGATGCTGGCTCCTCAATTATGTCCTATATTTTTTGTTGTTTTGTGCACACACACACACACACACACACAAGGGTCCAAAGTTTCAAGATTGCTTTTGCCAGAGATCAAAGAAATGCAAATATAGCTTATTTTCTTAATAAAAAGGAATATTACCACAATAACACTGCATAGAACCCATTGCAAGAGTCAGTGGTGCATTAGGAAAGTGTTAATTTGGGGAGTGATTTTCTGTACCGGAAGTTCCTTATAAAAATTATTTGAACGAGAGAGAAGCAATTCATGCACAGCAAGAACTACTGCAATGAAGCCTTACTTGCTCAGTATCTGTCTCACATGTTTTCCTGATTGTTGGTACTGTGATACATACAAGCACAATGACAAATGCAAGGTTTTGATTTCAACACTGCTTGTATCTGCAAACAACTGGGGGAAACTAGACATCTATCAACAAGAAATATTCCAAATAAATTACGATGTGTTCGTTCTATTATATACTAGGCAGCTGTTAAAACAATGGTGTAATTTATAAAGTTTCCTTAACAAATACAGTTACATGAAAGTCAAATGGTGCTGCTTAGTATATGTAATATGCAATTATCTGTGACACAAAAAGGAGTTTTATGTGTAGGCATAATAATTTATGCATAAATACGCTAATAATTTTTTTAAAGCATAATTGTGGAATAGGGGACTGGGATGGTGGAAGGTGAACTTTTACACTTTTTGTTCTGTGTTTATATTGCAAGTACTTTTCTTTAAAATACCTTAACACAGATAGCATGGCATAAACATACACTTTCAATATTTTCGACTTATTCCTGTACCCTGGGAGGGTTAGTTAACATTTGAAGTGCCTTAATTAGGAATGCACACTTTAAAAGTTATTAATAATAATTAGAGCTTAAAAGTGCTAATCAAAATCCCACAAACCATGAACAGGCTATTTTAATGACATCATCAGTCTTGCTTTCTAATAGCAAAGGTCATGTCAGTTTTTATTTATGTGTTTAATACATATATATTGAGTAACTACATGTTAATAGGCAATTTTAGCACAGGGTCTATATCCATGAACAGTGATTTGTCCTCTGTAGACATCTAAGGCTTATAGAGCTATCTAGTATTGAGAGGCTTCATGGCTTTGATTTGTTTCCACCCGTGTTGTGTTTCCCCTTAAACACAAACTAGAGAAAAATATGAAATAAATGTTACAGACACTGAAAAACAGGAAGCTCAGAATAGTTAATGTAAGAGAAGGGAAACAAATAAAAAGAACCCTGGTTAATGCTCTGATATTTCCACCTAAAGTCACTTGCCAGAGAACAGCACAGAAACGGGACCCTAAGCAAACCATAGTGGTCTCACTGAAAAGAAGAAACAAAGATCAAATCTCAGGAAGGAAGTTGAAATATCTAGGGAGATTATAAGATAAGAGGGTGCTACATGGAGGAGCTCAAGAAATCTGTATAAGCATTCTTTGGAGTCAGAAAAACTACAGAACAATTAAGAATTGGACAATTATGAGGGCTCACAGGGTGCTGGGTGGCAGCCAAGTTCCAATGAGTCGACAAGGAGATTTGTTGTCACACAAGCCCATTCAATAGAGGCCTGAGAAGGGCCAGCTCACAAGGCTGAATTAGTTGAAGACTTACCCTAAAACATCTTAAGAGCAAATGCCAAAAGTATCACAGTATTTCAACTGCCAGGCAAAATGATATTCAACAGTATTTCTTAAAAGACATACAACAGGCCCTCCCTGGTGGCGCAGTGGGTTAAAGCACAGCATTAAGAAGCTAAAGCCACTTCCACATGAGTTCAATTCCCGCCTGCCCCGGAGGTGACCACATGGCGTGGCAGACCTCTCCTGACCCGCCCGCTGCT
>NW_004567103.1:15660511-15700703 GCF_000260355.1 Condylura cristata | reverse complement strand
AAAGAAAGAAAGAAATGGAAACTATAGCAAAGAACTAATAGGTGTGTCTAGAAATGAAAAGTACAGTGTCTGAAACAATAGATTCCCTGTGTTTCTTGGCAGATTAGACAGTACACTGACTTGAGGTTGTGACCAAAGCAGCCATCCAAGATGAAAGCATCAAAGTACAGCAAAGCAGAACAAAGTTAGGGTACAGTCATTAGTGGACAGTAACAAGAGTTCTGAATTATGGGAAATGAAAATATTGAAATTCAAGAATCTGCAGGAGTTAAAGAAAGAGACATTAAAGAAATAATAGTCAATTTTTTTTCACATTTGTTGAAAACAGTATTTTGAGAGTTCAATAATTCCACAAACCCCAAATAAGTGTGCCATACTCATATTTCTGAAAACCAGGGATAAAAAGACAAGTATTAAAAGCAAATACAGAAAAGAGATATATTATTTAAAGGAAAATAAAAAGGGAATTCCACTGACTATCATCAAAAATAATTCAAGCCAAAAGGTAATAGGGTTATTCACTTTAAAGAGATGAGGAAAAAACTATCAACTTCAAATTCCATTCCTAGTGAATTTACACTTTAAAGTGAAGGTTAATAAAGACTTTTATCAGACAACAAAAATGAGAGTCTCTAACAGACTTCTATCCCAAAGTGCTCAAGAAAGTTCTTCCAATTAAAATAGAAAGATGTGCCATAGAAACCCAAATCCCCCATAAAGGAAAGAAAGACCATGTTCATAAGTGTATTTTCTAATGTTTAAATTATTCAAATATAATTATAAATGTAGAATAGTTAGGGGCTTATATCATATAAAAAGTAGCAAAAGGGCCAGGACAGAGAAATGAAAGCATCGTGTTTGATGTTGATATATATGAAGTGGTATGGGGTTTTCGTGGTTTTTTTTTTTTATTATTTCTAATAAAGAGAGCACTCAGAGTTACTAAGTTTTTAAGCACACAGCCCCAAGGAACTGTAACAAAGAGATGACTCTCCATCAAGCGTTCAGAGCAAACTCCAGGACTGCTTTTGTACCTACTTGCTCATAACAGATTTTATATGTGTCAGAACTGGGTCTAAGACTTGTTTCCAGTGTAATATACTACCTGGAAAGGATGCTGTCAGGGAGGAAATCAAAGCAAAGTGACCATACAATTAATCATTCAAACCCGGACACTTGCAAGAGTATTGCACCACCTAGATGAATAGGACACCAGGATAATAGAGTCTGGTCAGAACAAGCTCAGTACTGGACACTACAGAAAACTTTTAAAGAGGCCCTCCCTGGTGGCACAATAGGTTAAAGCACAACACCATGAAGCTTGCTGCAGCCGATTCACTGCAAAATCGATCCCCAGCCAGGGAGCTGACCCACATGGCCTGGCAGACCTCTCCTGACCCACCGCTGCTCTTGTCAGCAGTGGACTTCATCCATCTGCCTGTCCTGCACACTGCTCTGCCTCTGGTGAATCCTCTCACCACTCCTGCACCTTTGGCCTATACCCTAGTTCTGTATGCATAAATAAAATCTTTAAAATAAAAAACTTTCAAAGAAAGACTTTTGACAGAACAAATGAGATAGGTCAGTAAGTTTGAATTTATATATGCATATATAGCTATATACCTATGTATCTATATCTAAGTACCTGTTTAAAGGTATATGTGCACACATGTACATACATGCAGGTGTCCTCTCTCATGTACACATATGTATGCACCTATATGCACATACGCCTTACAGGAACACTTATGTGTACATATGTGTCTGAGTCTACTGTACATGTATGTGCATTTAATGTTTGCACACTGTTTTGTGTGTGCATACAAGTAAGTGTGTTTGTTGTGTTAATTTTTCAAAATAAAAAAAAATCTACTGAGTTTTTTAAAAAACTTGATCATCCACATGATTTTTAAATAACTTGATTATCATTTCCAATATGTTGTCACCTAGGTGACAATTTAAGATGTTTTTGGTTGTGACTCTACTCAAAAGACTCAGGCACCCAAGAGCAAGATGAGGGACATTTTTAGGTAGAATAATCCTATTACTTGCATTATTTTCTTCCCTATAGAATCTAGTTCTCTAATAAAAGGCACAGATCTCAATGCTTTCTCAGAACCTTCAACGCAGAGGTGAAAGTGGTAAGTAAGAACATATTTAAAGGGCTGTCAAAGAAGGAGCTACACACACAATAAATGCATACGATGCTTCTGGGTGTTTGTTCTCTATGTTTCTGGCCCCAATTCTTCCTTTTTAATATAAAACTATTCCAAAAGGAATTTGTTCATGAGCATGAGCAACATGAAATTCTCTTCATTATAACTACATGAAACAGATCCCTTTAACTAGAATTCTCACAATCTTCCTTTTTGGTTTGTCTGTAGACTCTAAAATTTAGAAACAGCTGTCATAACAATCAGAATTTTGGCATGTAGTATTTAAGAGCTGAAAATCTCAAGTATTACCAATTGATTCTCTGTGTCTATTTTCTTTTTGGAAAGAAATCTAGCATCTCACAATTCCCGAAACCATTGCCAGTGGGCTTGAATCACAAGAGCTTCTGGGCATACATGTCAGTCAACACCCAAGTTTCCAAATGCAAGACGATGGCAGAGTCATCAGGAGAAAATATAGACTTGGTGTGACTTCACACTCGAGTGGCTTTTCAGTTTCTAGTTTGACAGTAAGTTAAAAGCAGTGAAAGTGAAGATGTGCAGCACAGAAAACACAAAACCACTCAACAGCTTAACGGCTGTGATTAAATCAATATTCATGCAAAGAACAGTTTTTAGAAATAGACTCTTCTGCCTATGAATGTAATGGAAAAAAATTCAAAAGCATTTTGCTCTTAATAGAAACTGGAATGAAGTTCACAGAATTATGATGTGGGGGGAGGCTTTGGTGAAAAGAATATTGAGTTTATTTCCTGATTTGTCAGTTTCTAACAGTATTTTGCATCCACTGCAGTTATTGTCCCCCCCCCCCTTTGTCATCAGACACCACCATCCTGAAGGGAAATCTGTGCATTGAATAAATGAGTAGATGTGAATGAGGGAGGGAGGGAGGGAGGGAGAGAGTCAAAGAACAACAAAACTTTAGGGGATTATGAACCAATGATTTGTTCTGCTCATCAATGCTGGATTTTGACTCAGATTCTACTCCATCCCCCAGAACCCCTTCTACTACCTCGCTTTTACAAGCTCTGCTTGTCTTTACTCCCTTTCCTTATTTTTTGTAGGGAGGGTCTTATATATTCCTTCTATCTTAGCTATGCAGAATTTACTTCATGATTAGAACGCGCCGTCATCACTATTTTATTCACTTTATCTCATCATTTCTTTTCCTTGCTCCTTTTCCTCCTCCCACCCCCTTCTCCCCATCGCCAGTCACCACTTTACTATGTTTAAAATATGCCTGCAAAATACAATCATTATGAACAATGAGATGGATGTGTATCCTCAAGGTATCTGTGTATTCTTTATAACATTTAACTAATGATAATAGATTTAAACCTCATTACCTGTTTAAACCCATTTTCCTTTCTTCCCAATGTTCTTGTTTTCTAAGTGCACTGTTATTTATTAATATAGTTGATTAATTCTGATCACAGTTTAATATTGACCATATGGTCAAACCACAGTTTAAGTCTGATTCTTAGAGGCCATCAGGGATCAACTATCAACGCACAGAAATAATGCCATGAACTTCCCTCAAATATACGTTTTCATGCATCTCTGCCGAAAGTCCTCTGAGGTATGCACACTGGAAATGGCTGGTGGAGTCCAAGGGAACCTCCTTATTTAACGTCATTGAGAACTACCAGGATACTCCCCAATGAAAGTAGATGAGAATTCCCTTTGCTCCACTCCTGCTCCTCTCCTCGCCCTTCTCACTTTTGATGTTTGGCAAAATTAGTGTTATTTGTAAATTTGCTTTGCAGCTCTTTAATTATTAAATTTCTCAGTATATACTTCTTAGCATTTGTTATCCCCTTCTCTAAATTGACCATTTTCATTATCTTTGCCCAGTTTTCCATTGGAATTATTTCCTTTCCCTCATTATTTATAGACCTTTCCTCAGTTTTCTAGGTATGTCTTCCTTCCTGTATTTTAGAAATTTCATCAACTGTCACATCTCAATTTATCATCACATTGAACTTGGCTATGGTAAACATTTTTAAACATTCTACCACACAAAACAATTGTGGTAAAAATCAAACACATTAGCTCTTCTTTCGCCTTTTAGAATAGATACTGAGGTATTAACATTACTCTTCACTTTTCCTTTATTCTTTCCAGTTTCTTAGCCTTTTCTTAAGCTTTCAAAGAAGGTTCTTCAATTTTATCATACAACTCACAAACTCTTATTTTAGTTGCATTCATTGTTCACTTCAACATATCCATTCAGTTATGTCAACAGCCCAAATTTCAACTGAAGACCGGAATCACCTGAACTGATGCCACATGGCATAAGAGAATCACCCTGGTGGACTCTGCCCAAATTCTTGACACACAAAATTGTAAGATATAGTAATTTTCTCAAAGATACTACTGAGTTTGGCACAATTTATTACATAACACATGATAACTAAAAATCACAAGAAGGTAGCAAATGACAGATGAGCAAATCCCAGTCTAGATTGAAAGGAAACTAAAAACAACTTCAATTACTTTAATCTAAACTTTAAAAAGAAGGTAAAATGTGGAGAAGCATTTCTCTGCTCTTTCTTCCCAATGGTGCCATAAGAGTCACAGCATCATAGAAATTTCTAGCTCCTGGGACCTTCCACATCACTAAACTCATCTGTGTGGACAATTTAGGGGGCACTTCTGTTCAGAGAGCTGTGGCCTGTTTATTAACTGAAGTAGCTGGCTTCATTATGAGTACATCAAAATGTGCTTGTGTTTGCACTTTGGAATCTCAGAGTGACTTTTAACATACCTTTTTTGATATGCTAAGAGCCTCTAATGAGGACAGAAATCATCAACTCAAAAAGACAGTAGGCTGCAGGAAGACAGACTTATTTGCTGTTAGTTGACAGCCCACACACAGGGGTCAAGCAACGGATCATCATTCATCACCAAGACTCACTGAACAAGACAACTCACCAGTGACCTTGAAGAAGATAAACATACCGGTCTTTAATTTCTGTCAATTACATAAAATTCAAAAAGCCAGTTTTCCAGTAAAAAATTACTGATGGCTCATGTGACAGGAGCAAGGGTGTGGAGTTATTAGATATTAAACCCCACCCCTGTACCACACTGAAAGAGCAGAGTCCATACACTTTTTCTTTTGTCCCTTCATTATAGTTTTCTCACCTATTAAAGTAAGAGAACACCCAATTCTCAGCTTCAGCCAAGCAAGAAACTTTATATGTAAAGTATCTTAATAAATGGTAGCTGTCTTTTATTATCACCATCATTATCATTAATAAGGGAGGAATGAATCTCACTCAGAACAAGACTAAAACCTAGACCGATCATGGAAAGAAAGTGTCTTGTCAAGATGTCACCCCAAACCAGTAAAATTGCAGATTAACAAATAACACCAGAAATACCACAGCTGAGTCACTTAGAGGCTTCAGACCAAAATCCAGGAAGTCAATTTAAGCAGTCCTCAAACTAAGTAAAGAGGATAAAGAGTTCAGCTAGACAACAAATTTTGGATGGGCTTAATCAATCCTCCACTCTGCATTTTTTTTTAAAGATTTATTTACTTATTCATATAGAACTGGAGTACAGGCCAGAGATGTGGAGGGTGAGAGGATTCACCAGAGACAGAGTGGGGAGCAGAATAGGCAGGTCAATGAAGTACACTGCTGAGGGGAGCAGCAGGCGGGTCAGGAGAGGTCTGCCACACCATGTGGTCACCTCTGGGACAGGAGGGAATCGAACTCATGTGGAAGTGGCTTTAGCTTCTTAGTGTTGTGCTTTAACCCGCTGTGCCACCAGGGAAGGCCCACTCTGCATTATTTTTAAAGGATGATGTGCCTTGATTAATGTCCAGTATGAAAGTCAAAAAGGAAAACTTTTGGTGAAGCACAATAAAAGTTAAGCAAGAGGAAGAGATGGTACATCAAGAACTGCTCTTAGACAGGGCACTCACTACTGGGAAAGACGGCATTGAGGAGGGGAGCAGGCTCCACCTACATCTTATGGGTTCCCTCTTCCTGTTTCTTCCTGCCCCTTCTCAGGAGCTCTAATGATCCGATCCTGCCTCTCAAGACCCTTGGCAGCACTGCTTCTTTGAGGGACCACTCTTAGGTGACTTGGTCCTGCGTCTGTACATAAAGGAACTGAGCACAGGAGAGATGATGGTCCTTCAGGCTGACCCTTGTGCAATGATTGATGGTGTCCAAACATAGAAACCAGCTTTCTTCCTTTAGTCACAAACAATGAGGTAAAATTCACATTCCGCAGGATCAGGTCAGATCTAGCGCTTCCCTCAGTTTACACCTTTGCTAGACTTCATGCATCCTTCTAGTTTCTACTCATAACAAGTCAAATACTTACACTTGAATTCCCATGTCAGACTTTGCCATTGCTAGCATGAGGCAATGAACCACTTTAATACTGACTGCAACTTCAAAAACAATGCATAAACCATTAAAGATACTCTCTATCTGCCTTCTAACATTTGTGGGTCCTATCAGTCAATGGTTTCTTTGTTTCAGTGGGTATGAAAATATAACTGTAGACTTGTGATATAACCACATCTTCCCAAATACAAATTATGTTATCGGTGATATACTGAATATTATCTATGTCTCACACTAAGAAGTTCACACACAAGTGAATCCTTTTGAAGCACTGGAACAAATTTGAGTTCCTCATTAGGATGGGCAAGAAACAAAGCCCGAAGTTGCTCATGTGAAACTACTCTGAACCAGAGAATTAGAGCATGTTCACTCCAGTTTTCCATTACAGACAAGATTTTACATTGTGATCAGCAAGATGAAAAAGGAAAATATTACCCTACACTTTAATCTATTTATTCTCCTATTTTATTAAGCCTTTATGTTGGGATGGCCCTGATCACGGGCTGTTGGAGGGCAGAACAGGCAGGGTCTTCAGGTGGGAGCGGCGTGGGTTAGCAGAGATTCCTAAAAGAGGGGGGAAGGGGAATGGCACGAGGAAGACACGGGAGTTGGAGTTGGATGCAAGTCTCTTCCTGCCTTGGTCTCAGCAGAACTTTATTTATACATTATGAGCAAGCAGTGGGATAACACTAGCATATGAACTGAGCAGAGAGACTTGCACCCAACACCGACTCCGTGTCTTCTTCGCCATTCCCCTTCCCCCCTTTTTTAGGAATCTCTGCTAACCCACACCGCTCCCACCTGAAGACCCTGCCTGTTCTGCCCTCCAACAGCCCGTGATCATGGCTGGTCCCTACACCTTTAGTTACATAAAATACTCTACTTGTACCAAGATTTGCCATCTGTTACTAAAAGTCTAATTAAAGTATTTGTTTTCTTTTTCCCTTCAATGACAAGCTCTTTTCTCACAGCTTCATATCCTCTTTCCTTTGGGTGTCTTCCACTTTCCTATAATGGGAGGCTGATGTCATCCTAAAAGACCATGCACTCTCTATTTTCAGAGGTTCTGTCACCAACACAGCTGCCTGGCCTCCTGTCGTTGCCCATCCCTGTCAGTTAATGCAGGAAACACAAATCTTCAGTGACATTATGCAAATGTATAACCTTCCCTGGAGATATTCTGCTTGTGTGCCAGAGTCTAGGTTGTATTAAAATAACCCACTGTCCACTTAGACTGCTATAACCTCCTCTAATGTGTGTCAGAAAGGCAAAGAGTTTCCTTTGCTACAGGAACCTACAATTTCTAGAATGGAGACGTATTCTATACCAAAGACCCCAAAGGAAAAGTGCCCTTAGAATTCCTTAATCCATGTCTTCTATAAATTCTCAACAGAAGTAGAATTTTAAACTCAATGCACATAATTGTTTGTCCTGGTTTTCCAAAAGGCAAAGGAGAGTTTTCATGGCCCTAGTCCTACCTTTCCAAAGGGAAAAATCCACTCTTCCCCTTTTAGTAAAATTGTCCTCTCCTCCCTTCTTTATTCTCCTGTCTGTCAGGTTCATCAGAACAAAATAACATTCCAAAATACCAAGGCATATAAAGTACTGCTATTTGAGCAGTCCATAGGTCTTGCATACCTGCCACTGCTCCTCACATCATTTAACCATCAGTTATCTCTAATCTTCCCCTTTAGCTGAACAAGTATTTCTTTTTTTTTTTAAGATGTATTTATTTATGCATACAGAACTGGTGTACAGGCCAGAGATGCAGGGGCAGTGAGAGGATTCACCAGAGACAGAGTGGGGAGCAGAACAGTCCGACTGACAAAGTACACTGCTGAGGGGAGCAGCAGGACGGTCAGGAGAGGTCTGCCGCGCCATGTAGGTCACCTCTGGGGTGGGGATCAAACTCATGCTGAAGTGGCTTTAGCTTCTTAGTGCTGTGCTTTAACCTACTGCACCACCAGGGAGTGCCACAAGTATTTCTTAACTATTAACTGTACTCAAACACTTAAGTTTTTAAGTCCAGTAAGTACAACATTGAATCACAAGGGGCCTGATCTCAGTGAGTTTACCAGCCAGTAGGGAAACTAAGACACAGGTACACAAATCAGTGAGAAATTTTGCATTGTGATAACTCAGAAGTACTTTAAGGAGAAGTTAACAATTATCAACAATAATAAAGAGGAAGTTACAGTCATTTTCCTCATGGCTGTTATAAAAGTTATCAAAAATTTAGTGTCACAAGGCTGGTTCTTCTAGAGGCCCCAGAGGAGACTCTAATCCTTGTTTCTGTCTGCCTCTCATGGCTCGATTGTCACTCCCGACTCATGCCTGCATTATTCCAACCTCTTCATATCACCTTTCCCCAGTATGATCCTCCTTGTAGAGGAGTCTTATGATTACATTGTATTCACTTAGGTAATAAAGAATAATCCCCCATCTCAAGATCCTTAGCAACATCTACAAAGCCCCTTTTTGATTTATAACCCCTCATATATTATCAGTGCTTTAATAATGGTGGCACTCCAAAAACAAAGCTGTGAGTTATATACAATTTCTACCCAACTAATAAATTAGTACTCAACCCAGTTCGTCCCATACCAGAGAGCACATAAGCGAGATAGCCTTTAGTCCACCTTAATTTTTAGCAAAAACTAACTCATTTATAAACTCTAGTACTCTTGTTAGTGACAAATGACCTAGGCCTGGGTTCACAATCCATTTTATCATAGACTTTATCATTTTATCATGTGTGACTTGACATTATTTTTGAGAACTGCTAGCCTGTTAAATGCAAACTAACGTGTTTGCAAAAAAAAAAAATCAATTTCATATGTTTGTGCCTTCAGTGGAAAAAAAAATGTGCTCAGCATAATAATCTGGATCATTACAGAGCATGCATTTGGAGAGCAGGGTCAGTGTATATTAATAAGCTTTATTATTTTCTATTTCCAAAAGTCACAGCATTTGTTTTACCTATGGGCCAGAATTTAATGAAAATATGAAATGTTATTATAAAAGTAAGTGCATGAGAAAATTCATTCATCATGCAGATCCTATGCAGATTTTAGAAATCTCATTATGATCTTAATACACAATTTCCAATGTTCCTCCTACCTCGTGATACACAGATTGAGGACAGCAAGGAAGAAGTGGCTTAAAGGATTCAGTAGCTTGAGTTGATAGTAAAGTTCAATATGAGTTAACAGTGGCAGAAAGTAACAAAAAAAATTCACACATTTGTTATTAGAAATGTAATACCTAGAAGAGGCTCTCTCCCACCTCTCAAACATGCCTGGATTCATATGTCATGTTAGATCTTGACTTCTAGATCTGAATGTGGACAAGCAGGAGGGGAAGGAACTTGAAATCTTCTCATAGAAAGAATTTCTTGAGGACATGATGCTAAGTGAGATAACCAACTACCAAAGGACAAAAATCTCAGAAAACACACAAATACTTAGAGCAATTAGATTTGTTGCAACAGAAAGGAGCAAGTCAGCCCAGGGCTTTCAGAAGAGGTTTGGGAAGTTGCTTAGTAGTTTTGTTTTATAAGATGATGAGTTTTGAAAATGGTCTCATAATAATATATGTTGTTAACACTATGGATTGTTCCATTAAAATCAGTTAAAATGGCAAATTTTATGTTGTGTGTAGTTTACTACAATTAAAAATATAAAAAGAAATGTGGGATGGACCTAGACTAGGAGGTATAATGCTTAGTGAAATCTGGCAGAGAGTGAATGACAAATACCATGATTTCATCCAGCGATGATACAAAACATAAGGAAATGCATGAATAAAGCAAACAAAGTTTTCAAATTACTGATTACCAGTGGGCAAGGGGGGTGGGGCTGTGAGTATAAATTGTTTGAAAGGGTTCAACTGTGTGGTGAAGAATGGAGTTTGACTTCTAATGTTAAACATTGGAACATGTTAATACAATAATGATTATAGCTGAAGCCTATATAGTGTCATAAACCAATGTTAGTTCAACAATTTTTTTTTTAATCTGAAAGAATGCAGACTGTATTATCAGGAAAATTGAAAGACTTTGGGCCAGAAGACAGAAAAAGGAAAATCAGTTAATGAAGAGTTACTACATAGAAAATAAACTTATGTTGTGACCTCAAGAAAAAGTCAGCACTGCCTAGTTTTAGTTACTGGACTACAGATTTTACTTCAAAATAAATAACAATAATTCAATAGTGAGAAAAGGAGAATATAATACTGAATAGCATGGCCGGCATTATCAGTCACCCTGGAATCATCCTGTCCCAGCAACTAGTTAATATTAAGACAGGTATGGCACTGCATGACAGGTCAGGTGTGATATGAAGAAGCACTGGGGAGGAAGCTGGAAGACTAGGTGTGGGTCCACGCTGCCATTTGTTAATGTTACTATCTGTATGTTACTATCCTTAACAATAAATGAAGGACTTGGAAGGACTTCCAGGTTAAAGGCACCTGAGATGGGCATATAACTCCAAGGGGCACAGGCTTCTATTCAGTCAAAGGATGTGGGAGGGATTCTATATAACTAAGTCAGAAACTAGGAAATGTGAGACAGGCAGACACATGGATCAGAGCAAAGGCAGACACGAAGGTGCTACTCTCTCCAATAAGAGAGAATCTCCAGAGTGAAAAGGATCTGGGAGCATCACATTATCAAGACAATTCTTAACATAAATCAGAGGAGTCAGACCTGAATGCTTGGCTGACCCTACATGTGAAACATCCCTGGGAGTCCCTGACACAGCAACACACAATAGATGAACTGGCCCAGATTGTGGCTTCACTGAGCAAATGCTTTTTCCTCCAGCTTCACTGTCCGCCATTCAAATGAAAGGTTAAGAGACCTCTAAGACTGGATGAAAAAGCAGATAAGCTATTTCAACTTATTTATAGAAAGAAAAGATAGGTGGAAGTATTGACAAAGTAGACAAAAGTATGGAAGCTGAGATCTTGACTTTGAACCAAAGGGATTCAGTGCAGTAGGAAGCTCATTGAGGCTCCAAGGTCAAGCACGGGACTGAGAGGAGAGGCAGCTAACAAGGGGACCAACAGGAAGTGTCTGTGCACTACAGAAATGTTGATTTGCTTTCCACTCACCACACCCCCATTGCTACATGTAGAATGTAGGTAGTTGTTACTTACCTCCAAGTTAACAAGAAAAAGCAAAGAGATCCTTGCTAGACAACTTTTGGTTTTTTAGACCTGGGAATAGCTAGGGTTGTTAATGAATAAATTAAAGCTTTTGAGGGGAGCCCTCCTGATTTTGACACTTAGCATTAATAGATTTCTCCTTCAAGTGAGAGGACCTCACCCTATCCATAGACATAGAGCTGTCCCCATTTGTGCTCTGTTCTAGAACTTGACCTAATCTCCCAAGTCTCTAGAGACTGAGAAAGCTCTGTAACAGTAAAGATGAAAACCAAAATAAATGGCCCCAGATAAAATAGAAGCTATTTTGAATTTTTAACAGTATTTGAGGATATTGCAGATAGAAAAGTGGAACAAAACTGGAAGTTTTAACATTTTTGGTAGTAAAACTGCAAGGACATTTTTTGCTATAATATTAAAAACAGAAACATTCCTGGGATCCAAATTTATATATTTTCTCTTCATCGTTGTTTTATGTTTCCTATAACTCTAGGAGATTTGCTAGATCTAGTCAAACTTGTCTCCATGTTAATTCCAAATAAATTTGTGGTGCCACTGAGATTATATTGGGGGGGAGGAGCCAGAAATATAACATTTAGAAAACAAAACACCTAAAAATTAATAATTTTGAAATAAAATTTCAATCAATAACTTGAAGGATAGGGACATCTTTCACCAAGTAAACTAAAAAAGACAAAGGAATGGAATTTTTCAGAAAGAGAATACATATATACATATATACATGTATATGGTCTGACTACTATCTTTAAAAACATGCCTGTACAACCTCAAACCTATGATATTGATTCAGGAAATCAAGGGTCAGACTCTGGTGACTGTCATTTTATGAGTACCTCATATGATTTTGATTTTAGTACTCTATCCAATTATTCGTAATTCTCTTCAGTTGGAAGTTTGGGTACAAGAAAACATTGAGAGGAGAAATAAATAGTTCAGCCTGGAAATTGAGTACTCTTCCCAAAAGCATTTCTTCCAAACTGTGTTCTTATATCCAATAAAATTTGCATTCATAGGGAAATATAAAAATTTATATTTCACCTCAGGTCTGAATAGTAGTTGTCCAATATCCTGCAGAATTTAACCTTTGCTTTTCTGATGAAGTTCTCCTTGCAAAAAATAGAAGATTTGAGAAATACTTATAAAATGCAGAGGTATAAGAAAAGGGCAAAATTTTGGAAAAAGCAAGATTTTGTGAAGTTTGACACCTGGAATAGGAAGATGTGGGCCTTCCCAGAAGGAAAGGAACAGGCGCACTGCCATTGAAGGCGATCTTATGAAGAGCTTGCTCACCCGGTGCTCAACAAAGCAAGGAAGAATTGGGCCTATCAAACTTGTCAAACTCTTTCCAAGACAAAATTGTAACCTCTTCCATTATGAGATATTGCTACCTAAATGAAATTCAGATTTTTCTTTTAATTCTGATTTCTCTTCAAGAAAATACTATAAAGGCAGTTGTATAAAAGTAAAGGGATTAAGCCCTCCCTGGTGGCACAGCGGGTTAAAGCACAGCCCTAAGAAGATAAAGTCACTTCAGCATGAGTTCGATTCCCTGTCCCAGAGGTGATCCACATGGTGCAGCAGACCTCTCCTGTCTTGCTTGCTGCTCCCCTCAGCAGTGTTATTCCTCAGTCAGCCTGTTCTGCTCCCCACACTGTCTCTGGTGAATCCTCTCACCATCTCTGTACCTCTGGCCTGTACCCCAGTTCTGTATGCATAAATAAATAAATCTTTAAAAAAAAAAGTGAAGGGGTTGTGGGGACTCAGTGGCTAACCATATGAAATTTTTCCTAAAAATATTAAACATCTTACACATACATCATTCATCTTACTGATGTAATATAAAATAACATCATTTTCCTGAATCTTGTAAGAAAAAGGAGAACAGTATCCCTTACCACACAGTATCTCAAAAATTAATTAAAATGATACACTGAAAAAAAAAAAAAAGAACAGGTCCATTAAAGAGCAGTTCTTTCTGTTGGATCATTTACACTGTATGTAGAAGTCATAATAAGGATTTGACTTATTTTGCCATTCTCTTTGCCCCTTCAGGATGGAGGAGGAAAACTTTCACTGATAGCTAAATAAACAGAAAAAAAGGGGATAAAATTATAGAATCTTGTAGATGGTGAAAAATAACAAAATTTTGGGAAGCTCTGTCTACCATCTTAGATTATACAATAAGAAAAAGGAACACCAGCTGTAAGATGAAATGAGGAATGTCATGTTCTACTCAATGTAAATAGTGTAGCAATATTTTTAGAACAGACTTGCCTCATACAATGAACTACTAAAATTTTATTTCAACATTTATTTTCCTCTACTTTTCCCATTAACTTGATATCAAGATTAGGTAAATGGGTCAGCTAAAAAAAGATCAGGGCACACCCTTGTGTCACAATGGACTATGAAGCTAGCTGTAGCCACTTCAGCATGAGATTGATTCCCCAGCTAGGGAGGTGACCCACATGGCAGACCTCTCCTGGCTTGCCCACTGCTCCCCTCAGCAGTATACTTCAGCGATCTCCCAGTTCTGCTCCCCACTCTATCTCTGGTGAATCCTCTCACCGCCCCTGCTCCTCTGGCCTGCACCCCAGTTCTATATGCATAAATAAATAAAACTTCTTAAAAAAAGTCAAAGATAAGTTAGAAAGTCAAAGATAAGTTAGAAAATAAGTTTGAAATTAATGAGAATGAAATCACAATGTAACAAAAACAAAAAATGCAACTAAGTAATTGTCTAGAGAAAATTTATAACTGCAAGTGTCTATATTAAAAAAAAAAGATTTTTGGATCAATAACCTAAATTTGGACCTGTGGATAGATTCATAGTGCTGTATTTTAACCCATTGTGCCACCAGGGATGCCTCTCTACCAAACATTTAAAGGTTTAACGCCAATCTTTCACCAACCCTACTAAAAAAAAAATAATAATACAGGAGGTGGAAAACTTCCCAATTTATTTCATGAGGCCAGAATTACCTGAGGCTAAAACCATTAACGACAAACATCACCAGAAAAGAAAATTAGAGTAACATTAGAGTAACATTCCCCATGAAGATAGTTGCAAAATTTATAAACACAGTAGTAGACATGAAACTGAGCAAAGGATTGTTTATCATGATTAAGTGGGATTATTCCAGGAATAAAAGGTTCTTGAAATATAGTAAAATCTATCAATGTAATGTACAATACTAATACACTAAAAGAACCCTATGATCATCTTAGTAGAGAAAAACATTTCAAAATATCCAGAACCTTTTCATTATAAAAACATTCAACAGCAAACTAGAAATAGATTAGAATTATTCTTAAAAACTAAATAACGGAGAGTCTTACCCCATGTGAATGACTGGAATTTGATATTCTTAAAATAGCACTGCTCCCCACTTTGTATACAGATTCAATGCACCCCCATCAAAATTCCAGTTGTTATCACTCCAAACATAGGCAAGATGATCTTAAAGTTGATATGGAAATACAACAACAGATACAGCATAATCATGCCTAAACAAAACGTTCTATATCCAGGCATTGAAACTTATCTAGCTGTGAAAAGGAATGAAGTACTGTTAAATGCTACAGTATGAATGAAACTTGAAATAATTATGTTAAGTGAAAAAAGTATCCCCAAAGGCCATGTATTATATAATTACTTTTATATAAAACAATCAGAATAGGCAAATCTTTAGAAACAGAAAGTAGATTACTATTTGCCAGGGGCGAGGCATGGGGCTAAATGGAGAGTGATTGCTTGAAACAGTAAAATTTCTTTCAAGGGTGATGAAAATGTTTTGAAATTACATGGTAATAATGGTTGCATCAATCTGTGCCTATTCTAAAACCCACTGAATAGAACACTTTAAAAGGGTGAATTTTATGGAATATGGTTTAAACTTCAATAAACATGTCATTAAATAGTAGTGAGCAATATGAGTATAAAAGCACAATTCAAATGAAGAAAACAAATTTCAGAGCTGTACTTAAATATGTCTGTTCACATAAAAACATTACTTTTCTTTATTTTAAGTCTTGATTATAAGTTAGTCATATTGTTGCAAAAATATTTATTTTTTCTATTTGATTTTAATTAGACTTACTAATTTGTTTCTTGGGAACTTCAGTAACACTTTGATTTTCCAAACAACAAGCATAAAGGAATTGATTTGCTTTGGTGTAATGTTTGGCCACCTACAACTTAACAACAACCAGAATATTAACTGAGGCTTTAAAGTTTCTTTCATTCTCCTTGCACGTAATGAGCATGTATATAGACATGTTTCTTTCACTGAAGCCACCAAATACGTGCCAGACCAAATCAACAACAAAACAAGAACCATGTTTAATGCTCACCCACAGAGACAAAGAGCTCTACAAACCACCTCTATTTCCATTTTGTTTAAAGTACAGAGTGGAAGATTACTTAGCAGGTGAATGAGGCGGCAGGAAGCTTGACTTCTTATTGCATGGCTTATTATTAAAACAGCAACAAAAATCCAAAATAAAAATAACTTATGCAAGACATAAGTTGACCTCTCTCATGAAAGAGAAGAAGGGTTGCAGTGGAGGACTAGTGTGGACTCTCCACAGTCATGAGGGAAACTGTAGATGGTAAAACAAAAGAAGACAAGAACTCATGCAACACTTTTTGTGACTGTCCATTGTCTCCTCCTAACACAAATAACCACAATAAATACAGTGAAATGTAGGTTTAAAAATTACCTATCTTTTAGGGAAGAAGGGAGAATGAGAAAGAAGAAGCAATAGCTACAAATCTCTACTATGAAGAATATTTATAGTACGTCAAAATTTCTTTCAGCGCTGGTCTAACTAAATTAAGAGTATAACCCATCTTTTCTTCTATTTTTACATATTTTTTTCTTCAGTCATTCATTTAACAAAAATGTTTTCCACAGCTGTGTATCAAATCCAAAAGCATCTGAAGCAATATACAAGATGCCATGACAATTTCTCACCCCACACAGAGATTTGCTCTGGATTGAAGATGGCTGTAAAGCCTTCAATTCTTCCTTCAGGTGTGGGTTCTATTTTCCCTCCCCTGGATTGGGGTTGGTCCTGAAGTGCCTCAGCCTGTGAATGCAGCACAGGTGATGTGTAACATCTAGGCTGGGTATGAAGAGATTTACATTTCTTCCTTCCCTGTTGGAAATACTACTGTCTTTTGCAACCTGGTTGGCATATTCTTAGAAGTCTGAACCAACTCCTCTAAGTCTGAGGAAAACCAAGATACAGGGAGTTTTCTGTAGCCAATTGCCAGATATTTGAGTGACATATATGGAAAGATCCAACCCAACCCAACCAAATCTAGAGAGTCTGCATGCCATGTAGAGCTGGTACTTAGCAGATACCAGGTAGGGCAGAACCATCAGGTAGTCCAATCAAGACACAGGTGGATGAAATGATATTGTTTTAAACCACTGTTCTGTTATACAGTGACAATCATATACTCCCTTGTCAGGTTGGTGAGAGACTTGATTTTATCTGACTTAGAGACTTAAAATATTTGTTGTTTTAAAAGCAACATTCATAAACTAGTTACATCATCAGGGAGCTCCAATTTTCTCTCATGAATCCAGGACTGTTATCTTCCCATCTTGAAATCCACACTGCCTTGACCAGGAAGAGACATAGTCATCATGTAAATATTTAAGAAATGATGTTTTTAGGCCTTTCCTGGTGGCTCAGCGGGCTAAAGCACAGCACTAAGAAGCTAAAGCCACTTCAGCATGAGTTCGATCCCCGCCCAGGAGGTGACCACATGGCTCCGCAGACCTCTCCTGACCCGCCCTCTGCTCCCCTCAGCAGTACATTTCGTGGATCTGCCTGCTCTGCTCCCCACTCTGTCTCTGGTGAATCCTCTCACTGCCCCTGCACCTCTGGTCTGTACCTCAGTTTTGTATGCATCAATAAATAAATCTTTAAAAAAAAAAGAAATGATGTTTTTAAAGAGATTCATTTATAATAAAAGTGGAGTATAAGAATAAAGATTTTTTTGTAACAGTATAAAAATCTCAATAACATTCTCCTGGAAATTATTTTTTGAATTTTAAAAAAGATTTTATTTATTTGTGCATATAGAACTGGGGTGCAGGCTAGAGGTGCAGGGACAGTGAAAGAATTCACCAGAGAACAGAGAGGGGAACAGAACAGACAGATCGATGAAGTACACTGCTGAGGCTGCACCACCAGGGAAGGCCCTATTTTGAGCATTTTAAGAAGAATGACATTTACGGGTGGAATGCTTTCCTTTGATAAATAAATAAATAAATAAAAGGAAATCGCTGTTGGTAATCTCTTATTTTGTTTGTCATATTGAATTGACCTTTGATTTCTCACTACTTTTTAGAACTTGTATATTATGTGGAGTTTTGCAATCCAGAGCCAAATTTTCTTTCTGCCATACTGTGGAAGCAAAATCCTTCACTAAAGACCCTATTTTAGATCCCTCTCCTGTGAATTTAATAGTCTATGCCATTTAAAGTCCCTTTCTAATTTTTGAAGGTGAAACTGAACTGATGCATGACTGAGAATCCAATGTAAAGATTAATCTTGATTGCAATTTATGATTCTCCTATACCACTGAGAGTATGTAATTATGAAGAATAGCTGAAGAAAATATTCTTTATGTTCTGTGAGATTAACAAAATCATGAGGCTTAGAAGTAAAACAACTTTATCCAAGAATATCTCTTTACTTAAGAGTGTAAATAATCTCTTTCATATTGTATGAAAGGACAATAAATAATCTCAAATATTATCAGAACTGCATATTGGCTATGTCTTGTTATACAGCAAAAGTAGTTCATGAATTTAATAGCAAGTAAGACATTTAGTACAGATTTTATTTGATAGATTTGATTACATGACAGATAAAATATTTCAAATCAATTTTCTAATATGATGGCATCATCACAGTTATTATTAATATAGTTAATCTGCATTTTGGAACTAGAGAGCTTTTGGAGATGCCACCTACTCCCAAAGATAAGATCTATTTGATGTTCAAAAATCTTGCCATTTATTCTGACAGTCAAAAACCTTATCTGCAAGGGCCTCCCTGGTGGAGCAAAGTGTTAAAACTCAGCACTACGCAGCTATCCGCAGCCACTGCAGCGTGAGTATGATCCCGGCCAGCATGAGTTTAATCCCATGGCGCAGCAGACCTCTCCTGTCTTGCCCATTGCTCCCCTCAGCAGTGTACTTTAGTAGATCCCCCGTTCTGCTCCCCACTCTGTCTCTGGTAAATCCTCTCACCCCCTGCATTGCCCTCCCCACCCCGGCAGTTACCCAGATTCTTGTATGCATAAATAAATAAACTAAATAAATCTTTAAAAGCCTTGTCTGCTTTGGTCAAATTCATTTATCAGTCTTTTTTTTTTTTAAAACTTGTTAGAATAAACCCTGAATGCAGACAAGCTAGTATTGTGTGAAAAGTATGGGAAAAGAATTCCTTATGTGGAGGAGGCTCTGACAATCTGCACCTTCATCACTTGAGGTTCAAAGCAACTCCCTGGCATAGCCAGCCAAAAAGCATCATTTTTGTAACACAGAGTGAGAAAATGAGGCTCTGACAGGCTTTACCAGGTTCATAGTTAGTAAATGGCCTACTGGAAACTCAATCCCAAACTTCTGACTCAGGCCTGATGTACTTGCTGCTCTATCATCTGCTTAAGACCACACAAAACACTTTAACACCAGGGATTGATAGCAGAACCTATGACTGCTGACTTAAAGAGGCAAGTGTAAATTTATTTTATGTTGTATTAGAAATTACAGAATATTGTAAAGGACAGGGACATAAAGTGTGGTTATTGTCAAAAAGGGCCTTTGCAAAAACAGCACCTCAGAAGAAAATATATTTCCTTCCCATGTGTCTTCTGATTCATGTCTGCTAAGTTTACCCAGAAAAAATAAATTTTTTACTACCATCTTCTCTGCTGAACCAATATTGCTACAGAAGAGCAAAATGCATGCTACTGTGCCTCATGAATCAAAAATATTGCTGCCTAATCCTGATTTCAGTCACCATGATGGGTAATGCTATAACGATGAAAGGAACCCTTGTTTCAAAAAAAAAAAAAAAAGAGTAATAATAATATTTTGAATATTATGTTCTTATAAAAGTAAATATAATTATTTGGTAAAATGTCCTGTGTGAAGACTGTTTCAGCAATGCTTGAACTCGCTCCGATATAGAAATGATTGACATCTTAAATTGAGATGTGAAAGTGTGTTCTGATATAAGAATGGTTGTCACCGATCTTATTATCAAGAGATAGTGATTTAATTTAATAAACCCTTGGCTTTTATGTGACAGGAATATGTAGCAGAGCGTCAAGAAATTGTACTGGCCCAATCATGCCTAGCAGTGATTTGAAATTAGGTAAAGCAGAAGCCTTCAAGCCATAGAGAGTACATCTACATAAATATCAGGAGTTTCTATGTAATTGCATCAGTTTATCTCCATAATGGCAAAAACCCAACAATTGAAGTCAGACAGAAGCCAGGAAACTCTACCAATGCCACAGTGAAACTGGCTGGACTCGTAATTTCAGGACCCACAGGTGCCGTCTTCCTCCAAGGGCAATGAAGAGTCTTAAACTTCCAGCATTAATGGCTCAGGGCTGGCTTTTTGTAATGACAATCTGGCAAGGTAAATTCTTCTCCAAAAATTTAAATGTTTCTTTTTCACTAGATGAGACCAATTTCACCTCATTTACACATGTCTGTTACCAATTGTACATTTACATATTAAGAATGAATCTTCCCTGAAATGGCCTCTCATAGTAGTAACAGAGTGGTCACCAGGAAAAGGGAAGGTTCTAGGTTCCCTGCCCCACCTAAAGGAGCTGAGCAAAGAAGAATCTGGAGGGGAGACTGAGGAGAGAGGATATAGGATGGAGAACCAGGAGACCTGAGGGAGGCACATAGAGCAAAGACACGTGAAGCAGAAGCTCTTGTTTCTTGCCTTTGAACTAGATGAAGCAGATGTGGGTGAGAGACCCGACGGGAGGTGAACTATGGCAGCATTTATCTTAATTTTGATTTTGTTCTTTTCCTCCCAAACTTGTTTGGCCATTTCTGACCCTTTTCTATGTTCCCTTGTCAGAAGGTGCTTTATTTAGCCTGTGGTGGTCTTCCAGGCCTTGCTTTGGGCCAATCCCTTTTGGGTGGACTTTTACCCACAAAGGGATGGGTAATGTTGGGTGTTTGTTTTAGAAACTATATTCTTTGTCTTTTCTGTATTGCACACTAACTGTATTAAAGGTGTTTTCCATTAAAGGTCTTATATGTTTTGTCTAGATGTAGCTAATGGCAGAATCTATTTAGAGTACGCAGGTTTGGGGGTTCAGGAGTGCCTCTCCCGGTGCTGTACCATTATGAAAGAGTAAAGTTTAATTTTTTTATCAGGGCAGAGGCAAAAGAGATGTATATAGACCACTGTCCTCTCTCAAAGGAATATTAAAATCACATAATCTCCCAATTTAAGGCACATGGTTGTGGAGGAGGAAACAATAGTTATCTTTTTCAGTCAGGCCACTTCCTAGCACTAGAAGTTTACCATTAATGGTGAACTTGGATGTTGTTTTTCATGGGTTGTATTTCTATCAGCTTGTATTGAGTTCTTGAATATTATTTTATCTAATCCACTAATTACATGCTTAAAAGACCTATTTACCTACTGTTCATTACCTCAGCTATCAAATATTGTCAACTGAATTTTCTAAGTAAAATTCAGTATCATAAAAGTACCTCTATGGTGCTTCCATTTCCTTGTTATCAATTCTTAGTTATGTACTTGGGATAACTGTATCTGCACTTGTCCTCAGATGAATTCAAGCTTTGTTTAATGACACCAAAATGCTAATTAATATCATCTGAATGTGTATACAAGGTTCAATTAGCTGTTGATTATGTAATTGTTTGAGCAATGAAGCTGCACATTGAAAGACTTTATCTTCCACTACAGATCAATAAGACTGAATCAACTATTTGTAGTCCAAGGGTCTAGTAATCCACTGAATCTGGTCAAGAAAGCACCAGTACAGAAGGGTCACTGCAGAGAATGAGTGTGCACTGGCTGATGACAGATGAACCTCTGAGGCCACCACGTTACAGCCTGTCATTATAGACTACCTCTGTCTATCTGCCCACTATCTTCTGGGTGAATGTTTGGTGATTTCGGTTTGTTTTTCCCTTGGGAGTAGGGGTAGGTTGAAAAAAAACAGTCATATTCTTTGGCATGCTCTCACTTAAGAGGTTGACTAAGGAAAGTACATGGGGGCAGGTAATTATTCCCTGTGGAAGTTAGGCTCATGCTGACTCTTCGGTATCACTCTGTTTAACCAAATTAAAGCAATTTCTGAAGACAGGGGTGTGACCTTTTTTAAAAAATGTATTTGCATGCTATTCTTTTGCCAGGCAAGGCCAAGCTATTTTTTTTTTAAATTGGTCTTAAAATTCTAATGTATGTATCAGAAAAATCTTACTCTCCTACTCATTCTGTCTGATTTTTCCTAGCTGGTGCTGCTTGAGCTTACTACAAAAAAGCATTCCAGTGCTCCCCAAGTTTTGCCATGGTTTGTTCTTTATAATACTGCTTCATGATCCTTCAAGACATTATTGTCCCCATTTTACAGATGAGCAAACTGAATGTCAGACATGAAGCTAGTACTTGTCACAATCCATCAAGTTAGCTGTACAGCTGTGCATTGTTATCCGCCATGATGCGGTCTCTCCCACACTACTTTTCAGAGTTCATTCTCTTTAGCATTGTTGCTTCAGTGAGCACAGGAGCTCATTCTTTGAACCAAAGACTCTTCTGAGGCCATAGGTGGGTTGGGAGAAGTTGTGACGGAATGGTTAATGATTCCACCTCTTGAGTCAGACTTTCTGGGTTCACCTCTCAGCAGGATCAGAACCATTTTTAAGATGTTGGCAAGTTAAACTCACAGGGTCGGTTTTCTCATCTTTAAAATTTGACAAAAATAGTACCAAAGGAAAAAGGCTGTTGTAAGGATTATTTAACATGTTTACAACAATGGAAGTAGCACCTGATGGAGTGGGTGTGCACCAGGAAAGCCTTTTATGCTCTGCAGCCCCAGATCTAAGGTACTTCCATGAATTAGTCCTGATTTCTTAAATAGCAGCCAAGCACAATGACCTTCACCAATAACTGGAGAAAGATTTTTGGTAACTTTTGATAACTTCATTGACTTGAAATAAGACAAATTCAGGGAGGGGAGAAGAGAGAAGAAAACCAATTAGTTAAAATAAATGAAAAAAGAAAAAAGAATATCCCAGGCAGGGAAGTAGATGAACTTCCAGAGACTTTATATAGACAATTCCAAGAATCCCGTGGCACATTTTTTCCTTCTGGATGACAAAACTAGAAAATAACTACAAAGCATCAAAGCTCAGGATTTTTTAGATTAAATGCCATTGAATGTCAATAAGGAGTAAAAATACAGCGCAAAGCAAAAGCATAATGCTATGGAGTAAAAGGATGCCTGGCAGAAGCAAAAAAAAGCAGAAGACAATGCAATCAGTCTTCCGTTCAAATGTAGGGCAGGGGTGGAGGCAGAGACATTTCTATTAAGGAAGCACCTACTAAAAATATCTGGTGACAGAACAGGCAAGAAGAAAACACCCAAGTTTAAAATGGAGAAGAAAGGAAAATTTAATAACCAGGACGAAAAAGTCTGGAGCCTTTAGAAAACTGTGAGGTAACATTTAAACAAGACAACTGAAGCAGCAAGCTATTTTTAGTGATCCTGACTATCACCTACAATGGAAATGATTTCTAACGAACAAAATTTTGCAAAAGGTTCAAAAGAAGAGAAGGAAATGGCCTTAATTTCAATTTCCTGTCACTAACCACAGTTGACAATTTTAGTAGGGACGATCCCATCAAGGTCATGTGCAACTTTTATATTCTTTTACATTCTATGGACTCCTTTCCTGAAAAAGTTAATATATAATATTTAAAGTATTCTCCAGCGATAACTACCTGGATATACTTCTATGAATTACCACCCAGAGCAGGCTCAGTGGTCTATTGCTCCTAATTCCACAAGGTAGCTATATTAAAAAAATTGAATGACTATATTTTTTTAAAGATGAAGTGTCACAAAACCACAAGTTTATCTTTCAGTAGATACTTAGTTTACATGCCAATTCTTAAGAAGTAGTAGTGTAATGTGAAAAAATATAAAGCAATTGTTATAGATGCTGTGTTTATTTTTTCTTTCTCCTTCCTCAAGTAATAAATTAATAAGTATTTTATATTGAAGCACCCAAAATGTCAGGTTAGTTGTCAACAATAGGCCTTATGGTTAGCAGCATCTTTAATTGATGCTCTTTTTGGTCTTTTGAAACGCCCCTCCCTCTACAGATTTCTTTCAGCTGCAATTAGCAGGCCTTAGCAAATACTACCTTTACTAAATAGGCTAGGAAGACAAGATTTGCACATTTCTCTGTACTGCCTAATACTAAGATTGGCCTTGAATACACTAAAGGTTTGTGATAGGGTAAGTGTTGCTGTTCCAGGCAAGGAATAATTCAGTCATTGAAAATCATCGAGTGTCCACATAGTATTCAGGAAAAAAGAAAACCAAAACGGTTTACTAAGTTGTTAGCAATTTACCCTGAGCCCAAATCAATGAGAACCTGCCCTAGTAAAGCATCACTCTGAGGACCAGATTACAAGAGTATGCCCAATTACTTCCAAGTGGCAGAAGCAATTCAAAGCACTGTTATTGTTTAGACACAAAAGCTAAGAATTCCAATTCTCATCATGAGTCCAGGCGTTAATGGCAATGCTCTGTCGCCTGCCCGTGTAACCCTGAGCACAGCCCGTGGTGGGTGACACTGACTTCGTGGGTGGAAGGAAGTCAAGTCCAGTGCCTGCAGAGGGGATGCAGACAAGGGTGAAGAGGCTGATTTCACCTTCATGACCACAATCCAGGGTAAACAACTTTTCCTAAGAATTCTTAACTGAGCCCAAATCAGGTGTGATGACAAAGTATTTTTCAGACAAAACATTGACAGATTGCATTCTTTCTCATGAAGTTTCAAATATGCTCCATCAAAATGTAAAAAAAAAAAAAAATCAGAAAACCCAGATCTGGGGAAAAAGTAAGTTGCTGGGTGAAAGCTGTACAGATCTCACCCGCAAGCAGTCCACGTGGAAGAGGCAGAGCCTGCAGGGATGTTTCCAAGAGAATGAAAACTCACCTATTATTCAAACAGACCTGTCTTTGAGAAAAATTATACTGGGAGGCCTTTGTCAAGGATGTCAGAAAGTAGTGAAGATGTCAATATAAGTTCAACAATTTAGCATAGATTATTTAAACTAATAAAAACTCAAGGAAAACAAAAAAGGGTTTGCAAAATAGGAAATGCAATCATGCAAACACTTGGAAGAGCGGTGAATATTTCCATAGTCATCATTGAGAAAAACCCAGAACTGTGATTTAAATTACATATTGGGAAGTCTGAGCAAAGGAAAGAAAGAATCTGAGAGACAAAATTGATCATTTACCATAAAGGAAAACCAGTAATTATCTAAGATAGAGGAAAGAAGCTGTATACATCTGCTTGTTCTATAGAAGGTAAATACCAAGGGAAACTAGTAAGTATACAAAGTAGTCCTCTGAGTAGCGCTTGCAAGAGAGATCCAGGAGGCTGATGCTTTTCAGTCTAAATTTTAGCATCATTTGACTTTTTAAAAATTATCTATATAGTTGTTACCAAATGGAAAATTTTTAAATACCAAGCTATTTTTAAAATCTTACATTCAAAAATACCTCCCTTCTAGTGACTTCGTCTAAATTCATAGAAAAACAACATGAATATTAAAAAGATGCATTTTAAAGGGTAAGTGAAGTAACCTGGATCACTTTACTGCTTAAATTATCTTAAGATTAAATTTGCTAACTTAGCAAATTAAACGCGGATAGCAAAAACTCATTTCCTATTCATGGTTTCAGTAATCTCCATTTCCCACTTCTGACTTGACTTCCAATTAAAGAAAAAAAAAGTCCCTAATAAAGTATTGATGAGATGCCATTCTCTTCTACTCAAGGGGAATTAAAAAATGGCTAGTGAATATCAAGGCAACTATTCATGTATTTGATCCTAAGAACGAATCCCAGTTACCTGTTCAAAAGTGCCTGATGGTGACCAGGGCAAACACACTTGCCTCTTCTGCTCAGCAGAGAGTCCGTGTGGGAGGCCACCTTCTCAAAGTGTACTGATGCAAAGTGCCCACCGCTGTGCAGGCCTCAGCGCTAGTGTAAACACTGCAGGACACAGAGATGGCCTGCATCAAGCCATGTTTGTGCAATCATCTGATGACCTGTTTGGCGCTCACACTGGAAGGCTCGCCAGGGCTGTGGCCAAATCTTTTCACTTTAGTTGTGCCAGAGCAGCTACAAAGCCTGAGAGCCAGTAGTTTCTCAATAAAATATTCCATGAATCAATGTTGAGTGAGCAAATCAGTATGAGAACTGTTTGACTTCCTCTTGAAACATAAAGCCACATCTACATTTTTAAAAGGATAAAATGCATTATGTATAATTGCTAGTGAATCTTTGCAAAGCCCTTTAAGTAAGAGGACATTGGTGAAAGTCAACTACCTGCTCTCGTGCTTATGTCACCAAAAAGGTCAGTAGAAAAAACCTTTACAATCTTCATTTACTTTTCAGAATGTACTAATCCTCTTATAAGTTAAACACTGTACATGTTAATTATTATTACCAGTCCAGAAAAAGATCCAATTTGCCATCAGATGTCATAACTAAGGGTTAGTACTCATCTAAAAAAAGAAAGTATGACTACAATTAAAAACGTATGTATCATCATATTGTATAACAAAGCCCATACATCTTGGGGAATCAAAATATATCACATACATAATATATAGTTACATCCAGACACACACCCACCCACACCTGCATAGCAATGTGTACTGAGCCAAATACTATTCCTACAGGGTATGACTACCTACCTCACAGGTAAATTTCCAACAATAAATGGTGCCAAAGCAGTGACTTGTAACTGCTTGAAATGGATTGAGAAAAATTTTAAGAACACTTATGGTCTGAAAATTAGGGTCACGGAAGCAGAAGTGGGACCACAGAACATACATTAACAGATGACACCTTCTTTCGAGATGCCCAAGCCCAGCTGGTAGGTTCATTCAGGTAGAAGTCACGTCATGGACTCTCATAAAGGCAAACGCTCACACTTCAGTTTCCTGAGAGGCCTGTGGCAGAACCCTAAGGCAGCATTTAACCTGAGCTCTGCCAATGAGCTACACGTGAGGTCTAGTTTTCTGGGCCTGTTTCATCATCCTAACCCGAGATTCTCACAGGCAAAGTGAGGCAGACTAGTGCTGCTACCAAAAGGCTGAATTCCTTTTTACTTTCCTGGTTAGTTTCTAACCATAGGTGCTAGATGTAAAATCGCCTCAACTCATGAAAATCCTCACTTAAGGCTCATTTTCCAACTTTTGTATTTTAAGGTAACTCTTAAGTCTCAATTAAATCTGTAGGGTATACCCTGCATTTTGTACGGATGATGTCAAGTGATGATGAAGCCTTTACCCTAAAGAAAATTTCCCATGTCCTCCACAGCCAAATGGATTGTAAAGATGTTAACCCATTTTATAATGAAAATCACCCAAGTATTGTACAAACATCCCAAGCCAGGTAGGTTCATCATCAGTGAGAGACTCTGAGAGCCCATGACATCATCCCCACAGGCAAAGGGAGACAAGCCAGCAGGAAGACAGCAACTTGGGCCCCGCCCTGCAAATCCCTGCACCTTCCTTGCTCTTAGCAGTTCTCTGATGCGCCCCACCAAATCTGCCATCAGCGCTCTACCCTGCGGCTCTGCTGTTACCTCTATATGCTCAGTCTCTGGCTCAGATGCGCCATGCCACACTCCAGGTGCCACCAGCACTCCAGGTGCACCAGGCACGCGTATAAGACCACAGGTGTCGATCACTGATGCTAATGGCAGGGGGGTGGAGTGGGGTGGGGCGACAACGGACCTGATCACTTCCATCTACCCTACACAGAAGTTTGGCTGCATAAATTATACATGAAGTAATTTCTGCAATGATTGACACACTTGATCATAACTCCCTCCTAATAAGTCATATTGTATTTGAAAATTATTAAGTACCATAAAGCAGCCAGTGTGCTTTAGAAATATTTCTACCCAAAATTAAAGGGCATTAGTGTTCAAAAGTAGCTTTTGCTAATTGAAAGATTCTCACAGGCCTTTCTCAGTCTGACTCCTCACTAGCACAGAACAAACCACTTTCAAAGACACAGAGAGATGGAAACAAAAATAACTTTAATGATTTATAGTAAACAAAAAGGAAGCTCGCATCTATGATTGAAAAAAGAAAACAATTACAAGTATATCTATACAGAAAAGTACAAATTTTCAGAGCTCCACATCAATCAACTGCTGTCAAAATAAATTATTAAGAAACCAATAATAAAACTGCTTAAGAGTGGGGGGACAAAATATGACAAAGCAGGAGGGGAACAAACAAATAACTGAAGTAAGTGAGCATCAACGCCCAGAGGTGATTTACAAAAAGGAATTTAAATCAGAAAAATAGACGCGCACCTGTCTAGGAAGGTGACCAATGAGGCAATAGAAAGTGACTAAAAGTCCATTATAAATCAAAAATGACAACCCAAAACCCAGAGTCTTAAATTATTTAATCCAAACATTATCTAACCCCTCCGTTCAGTTTGGGGCTGTGGTGTTCATCATTCTCCGGTAGACAGAAACGTGGGGCAAACACATTACCACTTAAAGAGAATGTATGTCTGCGAGCTAACTCACCCCTGAAGGTCAGGGTCAGCAGCATATTAACTTGCTCACATAATATATTTCTTGATATGAAAAAGTAACATGTCAAAGAAGGAAATAAGCTAAAATGAAGTCTGAAATAATAAGAATATCAAACTTTTTAAAAAGTGGATCTTTAAAAGTTCACCAAAGTTCACAGACTCTCCTTTCAAATGCTTCCTTATTTAACAAACTGTCTTCTTTGGCTCGGAGAAATCAAACTGCGTTCTCACAGTATCTCGCTTCTCGTGTCTTTATTATTGTAAGACCACTCCATTTCCAGGAAGACTTTTTAAAGAATTCTGCTTCGTAAAAAATGCTTTGATACCATCCACCAAAGAGAACACTGCGACAGCGGCAACCACCCGGGTGGGCTCAACCTCCGCCATTCTCGGCTCCTGCCCAGTCCTGCCCAGTCCTGCCCACCACACTGCAGCTGGCATGGTCTTGGCACTGTGAATTGTTTTCACTGAAAAATGAAATAATGAAAGTATATCTATACCGAAAAGTACAAGTTTCTAGAGCTTCGCATCAAAACTGCTGTCAAAATAAGTTATTTAAGAAATGAGTAATAAAACTCCTTAAGAGTGGGTGAACAAAACATGACAAAGCAGGAGGGGAACAAACAAAAAAAATTAAGTAAGTGAGCAGCAAGTCCTTCACTCCTACCTCCAGACTTGTTACGGCCTTTTGTACCAGATGGATAAAAAGTCTGCTCAACATTAAGTAATCCCAAACTTCTGCCTCCACAGCAATGCATGCATTTTTAAAATACTTGAAGAAAAATCAAACCTTCAAAAAATTACTTTAACAATACCTAGCAATGTCTACCAGAAAAAAACTGCTGCATAATTTAATGTATTAACATTCGGATGACAATTTGTTAGTCTGGTGAAACTTAGGAAATATTGATATAAAATTGTGTTAGAGAAAATGCTCCATGTATATATACATATAGCAAATAGCTAAAATCTGATAGGTAACACTACGGGTACACAATAAAAATATATGCCATGAGACCAAGGTTTTTTTTCACCAAAGAGTAACACAATCAAGGTTCAAATCATGATTGCCTGATGAATATACAAGCTAAAATTAAGGATGAAAATGTGGAACAGGTTTCCAAGTTAATTGTTAAGAAACTAAATACAGAAAAAGAGGAAGACAACTATACACAGGAGAATTTAACTCTGGGGGGTAACATTTAGACTGGTACTCAATTTTTACTACAAGAGACTGAGAATTATTTGACTTTACTAAAGAATGACAAGTACATCTGCTAGTGGCAGGTATGGATTTCTTTTCATCAAAGAGCATTAAACAGCTGAGACAATAATGATACCCCTTCCATATTGAACCAACAGTTCTGATGCCCTCTCATTAATCTTTGATAGCTGACAATTTGACTAGAAAGACATGATGAAACAAAACATAAGCCAGTTGTAAAGTCCTTCAAAGCAACTTCAGTAAACAGAATGAATTCCTAAGCTGACACAAAATTTACTTTTCAATTCAAAGAAAAAAAGTAATAGGAATGAGTCTACCTATTGTAAAAATGTGAAAGATTCAAACAGTGCAAATTTTGGGATCTCACAGTGAAGTTCAATTTGAACAATTCATCAGGTAAGGTATTCAGTTGTCAAGAGGGAGCAACTCAAAGGCCATCACACAGTCTATAAACCAGCTGGAAGGAGCAATCCAGACTTTGCCCTGACGGACCCTCTCTTGGCGATGATGAGACAAGTCCTCGTAGATGATGTACTGTGTGCAGAAGCGCTGGTCAGAGTCAGCTTTGGCATGGTAAGCCACTGTATTGATGGTCTGGGTCACATCGCTGTCAGGCTTGGGCTTTCGGCTGAGAACTTGGCCTCCTGCAGCACTGACAAGCTTGATAAGGTTGTCCTTTGGATGGTGTTTGTAGGTTCCCCCGAAGTAGAAGTAGCATCCATCAAATAGCTTTGGCAACTGAAATTATGCCCAAAAAATGCATCTTGAAAGTTAAGTCACAATATTTAAAAACATTGCATATGAATGAGGGAAATAAAAACAGCAGTTATGAGCTGTGAGAAGCTACTTAATGAGGTGATAGGTAGGACAAGCTGTATTTCAATACAACTATTTGGGTCAAGAAAAATACTAACGCAAATAAAGGTTTCACACATTTACAGTTTTTTCTGTTAAGACTCTGTCACCATGCCAGGTAATTTTTAGTCTCCTCACATTTTAAGTATGCTTTGTATGTAATTTTTTTAAAGCAAACAAAAACTGTTCATCAAGCTTCTTTTATCAGAATATTTAATCTTATTTGCTGAGATTTAAGCTGAAAAATTCCTAGGTAATCTGAAATATGCTCTGGGATACTAAGCAAAGTCGGAGGCAGCCTCCAGGGTTCCAGACACGTATTCCTGGGGGTGTAATATGTTCTGAAGCCACAGCTGGGGATCCAATTAGCTATGACACACAATTCTGTGAGCTGTATGGGGGGGAAAGCTTAACAATTCCCTTCTATAAAAATTATTTTTCTTCATCATTTCTAGTATACTTAAATATCAATAGGATAATGGAATATTATCCATTAAAACTGCAATATGTGGCAATAAAAACATACGGTAACGAAATCCAAACAGCAGCCATAAGTCTTCTTTCAAGGTACTTCCTGTATCTGAGCTTTATGGGAATGTTCAAAATGCCAAAAATCCATTAACAGTCTGAAATTATTACCTTTTACATTTTACTGCTTATATGATCATCTCTCAAAATCAAGTACTTGAAACAAGCACAATTAAAATCTTAATCAGTCACCTGTACTTGTTGAAAGGGCAGGAGAAATTTTTCCTGATGGTACAAGTAATGTTAAGTTATAAGAAGAACAATGAAAGAAAAATACCAGCTGTTCTCTATTAAGCCTGCTTCTCTTTGGTCCTTCAGGAATTTCATACTTTTCTTCCTGTTCACATTCTTTCCTTTGTAGACATGCTTTCACCCCTGACAAAAACAAGGACCAAAACAAAGAAAAGCATCAAGTGAGCACTACTTCTTTCTCATTGAATTAAACAATTTACCCAAATGATTTCACTTCTTTAGAGTTGTTTGAAGTATTATTCTGAAACAGAAACTTTTTTTTATACCAAAACAAAATACAGTAAAACTGGTTTTCCACATAAAGAAAATACAAGAATTCTTTCCTTCAAAGGACTAAGCAATGTTGTACCAAACAATTAACAAATTACAGGCCCTGGAAAAACCTAGGTGAATACACCATTTCACATACAAGAATAAAAATCTAAGTTTTACTTCAGCAGTTAATGAAATGAAGGTGAATTAAAAAGACCCTCCCTCCTTTACTTCATTCAGCACACTACTGTTTGACCTTGAGCTCATCAACCACAGCGCTCACCCTGATGGACTGGAAAGGTTCGGCATGTGTTTCAGTCTACAGCACCTCATTCAGCTGGTTGCACAGCAGCGGCTACGCAGCAGTGTTTGTTAAATAAAGCGAACCCAGTTTGGGACTTGACAGTATATAGCCTATAGATTATAGATGGGCAGAACTTTGCAGCAAACAGCCTTCTGCTACCTTCAAAAAGCCGTTTCATGGTTCCAGGTTAAAAAGCTCAAGTCATTGGCACTGGTGAGGGACACTCTACTCACTGGCTCCTCGGTAGCAAAAGCCTGAAAAAAAAATAATGTTCCCCGCAGGAATGCCAAAGACCAGTTTTGGATAGCAGGACACTGGCAACTTCTACATGTTGGTATACTGACTGTCACTTAAGGAGGAAGGCCATGATACATACATATCTATTTTATATCTATCCTGCTCTAAGTTTTTTAGTGCTATTTGTCATCAATATATCATGCCCTTGTTTTTATTTATTTAAGATTTATTTATTCATACAGAACTGGGCCAGAGATACGGAGGGTGAGAGAATTCACCAGAGACAGAGTGGGGAGCAGAACAGGCAAATCTATGAAGTACACTGCTGAGGGGAGCAGAGGGCAGGTCAGGAGAGGTCTGCCGCGCCATGTAGTCACCTCAGGGACAGGCAGGGATCAAACTCATGGGGAAATGGTTTTAGCTTCTTAGTGTTGTGCTTTAACCCGCTGCGCCACCAAGGAGGGCCTTATTTAAGATTTATTTATTTATGCATATGGAACTGGGGTATAGGCCAGAGGTGCAGGGTTAGTGAGAGGATTCACCAGAAGACAGGGCGGGGAGCAGAAGAGGCCAACTGAGAAAGTACACTGCTGAGGGGAGCAGTGAGCGGGTCTGCCACGCCACGTGGTTCACCTCCAGGGTGGGGATCGAATTCATGCGTAAGTGGCTTTAGCTTCTGAGTGCTGCACCACCAAGGAAGGATTCATGCTCTTGTTTTTGATGGTAGGTAACTAAATTTATATTGTGAACTCAAATTACTTAACTATTCCAAAAACTTGTGTTGGGATCATTGTTTGAACGCTTCTGTTTCTCTATCTGTGGGCAAAAAGAAAATGAAAAAAGGCACCTATTTCACAGGACTACTAAGGATAAAATGTAAAAAGCATTCTGGAAACTTAGTACAACACTAAATATGTTCAATATAAAACAAATAATTCACATAATTTCCTGTTCAAAATTATTTTGCTTAACAACCTGTTTGATCACTGGAGAAGCACCATAGAGATAGAAAACCGTATGTATTTTCCAGCTTTTTTTTTTTTTTAAAGATTTATTTGTGCATACAGAACTAGGGTACAGGCCAGAGGCTCAGGGGCAGCAAGAGGCTTCACCAGAGACAGAGTGGGGAGCAGAACAGGCAGATACACGAAGTACACTGCAGAGGGGAGCAGCGGGAGGGTCAGGAGAGGTTTGCCGCGCCATGTGGATCTCCTCCCGGGCAAGCGGTAATCGAACGCATGTGGAAGTGGCTTTAGCTTCTTAGTGCTGTGCTTTAACCCGCTGCGCCACCAGGGAGGGCCATATTCTCCAGCTTTTTAATACACTGTCCATGGAACAGAAACTTAACAGCAGAGGTTACTGGAAAAGTTGGGACAGCAATTCAGGTCTTCTTACTTGCTAAGTGTTGTTAATATAAAAGAAAAATATTCTTACAATATTTGCTATAGGTATAACCAGTACAGAATTCTATGCACACCAATTAAAATTATTACACAGTAACAGTCACAGTCCACACTCTGAACTGTTTTAGTTTTGAATATCAAAATGTTACAAGTAACACTTGAAATTCAATAGAAAATATTTATAACTGTTTACACCTAGGCTTTTGGTTGAAAATCAGACATATTTGCTAAAAATAAACTAATTAGCCATATTTTGAAAACTCTAGAAAAGTGCAATGACAAATCCTGCCCAGCTGATGCCTACTTAATTCAAGAGTAGAATGACTTAGGCCTCCCTGGTGGCGCTGGGGTTAAAATCTCAGCACTGTGAAGCTATAGCCAGCAACTGGGAACGTAAGTTTCATCCCTGGCCAGGGTGCTGACCAACATGTTGCAGAAAGACCTTGCCTGTCTCACCCACTGCTCCCCTCAGCAGTATATTTCAGTAGACTGCCATGTTCTGCTCCATACTCTGTCTCTGGTGAATCCTCTCACATACATCCTACCCCCCAGCCCCCCACATGTGGCCTACACCCAGTTCTTGAATACATAAATAAAAAAAAATAAATCTTAAAAAAAAAAAAAAAAGAGTAGAATGACCTAAAAGCTATTAGTAGATTCTGGAAACTGCATGTACCTGTAAATTTAACTCCTTCTGAGCCAACAGGTGATGTGATCTGACACAAGGAACACAATAGTCTCAGAACTGCATTTGATACACAATTAGATTCATTTGTGGATGAGAAATAAAAGGTCACTAGACCTATTAAAAATTATCAAGAATTGGGCCCTCCCTGGTGGCGCAGTGGGTTAAAGCACTGCACTGAGAAGCTAAAGCCACTTCCGCATGAGTTCGATTCCTGCCTGCCCCAGAGGTGACCACATGGCACAGCAGACCTCTCTTGACCCGCCTGCTGCTCCCCTTAGCAGTGTACTTCATAGATCTGCCTGTTCTGATCCCCACTCTGTCTCTGGTGAAGCCTCTCACCGCCTCTGAGCCTCTGGGCCTGTACCACAGCTCTGTATGTACAAATAAATAAATCTTAAAAAAAAAAAAAATTATCAAGAACAAAAACCATCAATGGAAAAATAAAGAAATTCAAGATTTTCCTAGAGTTCTTCTGTAAAAGTTTATTTTAGACTAACCCAGACTTTATGAAATATCATTTTTAACTTTCTTCTCTATTACCCCAAATGGACATATTAGTAAAATGTCATTTCTATACATGAGTGAATATTCAGAATTGGAAGGAAGAGAGAAGACAGGATTAAAAGCAGTGGTACTTTTTGAGGGGGAAAAAAATGTATGAGATCTACAGTCTTACTCTTTCAAAGTAATCCTATAATAGTTATAAATTTTTAAATATCTAGACTCAGAATTTAAGATGATAAAATTTTGGCAATCTAGTTTTATTTTATAATTTATAAAATCAAATGCAGAACATAAAATTGCAAAGGTCACCAAAAAACAAGTTAAATATTAGCATTTCTTAATACAGCAGCTCCACTCTGGTACTCTCTTTATCTCACATCTGTGAAGCATCTACTAAGTATAAGAGGAGTCACAGCCTCTGTCATTAAGCAGAGAAGTCTATTCAAAAAAATTTTTTTTAAATATTCCTGATATTTCCTGCCACATCCTATTTTAATTAATCTAGTCCTAAATTTTACTCAAAACTGAACTAGAATGCCTATCATACCTCTAAGTATGCAAGGTTAAATGATATAAAAACCTATTGCTTTATTTTCCATCAATAAATATTCAACTTTTAAATAGGTTTTGTAATTATGCCCATATTTTAAGGGTCCAAAGGTGATATTAAGACAATCCCAAGCCATAATACACAATGGCAAAGAAAAATTCCTACATCTGACATGAACTTGATGTGTCTTGAATTTTTGTTACAAAGTCAACTAAGGAACAAAGGTCAAGAACTACCGACAAACATGAAAAGAGTCATGTATTTCAGATTCTGCTTTTCCCTCAGTTCCAACTTAAAATGGCTAACCTTTTGCAGAATAGTGTTATGTGGGAGCATATCTGAATGTCAGAAAGATAATAAAAAAGAAAAATATTCCTTGATATTTATTTCAATGTTAAAAGCAAAATCATTTTCTTGAATGAAAATGTCTAAATGCAAAATATATTCTGAAAACAATGTAAGAACAATATTTTAAAGCTGGCAATCAAATATTTTGGAAGTATTATAGACCTAGGTTTATTTGAAATTGGCTTCAAAAACATGACAAATACTAGTAATGTGAGAAATGGTGCACAACCAGTTTTACTTTTATTTTAGGTACTGAAAAGATGTGAAGTGGAATTATTTAATAATTTTAAATAGTAAAACATCTTAAATAACACATCTAATATCATGACATTGTTTCACTATTGCACCCTTGGGCACAAACAAGTAGAATTTATCTACAAAACTCATTATTTTGCACATAAATTACTTTCATACTTTTTAAGCACCTATGTATGTGGCTCCCTTTGTATATTTCCAGTGATATTTTCAGAATATTCAAAAACAGGGTATGTAGATAAGTGACTATGTCAGTAGAGCAAAATTAAATACTGATCATTTAATACTCCTCTGGTATCTATGTTAACAAATGAATGGCTAATGTAAAATAATAATAATAATAAGCTGTGCCTGTACTGAATGTTTATCCATTTTATCAATTTGATTGAAAATTTTAAATGTTAAAAAATCAGGTGAAAATGTTATCTATTAATTTTGACAGTGTACTGGCATTAGTCAATCAACAGAATGTGTATGTAACAGATACTAGAATGTAATATGGCATCAGGAAAAATGACATGGTACATACCAAGATGGTAATGGGGAAGATGCCAATGCTTTCATAGTGTAAATAGGTCTCATGGCATAAAATTTTCATCTGTATAGCAGCTGTTCTTTAAAGTAGGAGGGAAAAAAATCTAACATCCTAATACGATTACTGAGCAGAATGAATACAACCTTCTGATAGTTTATCCAAGCAGGCAATCTGCTAACTCCCTGTGCCACCTAATAACAACAAAAGAATGCTAAGGAACGTCTAGATCCAGAACATGTTTGAATAATGACAGTGTTTTGTTAAAAGGCGTGGTTATAGCATTAAAAACTGAATCTTTTAAAAGCTGGGTTACAGCTGAAATGCTACAAGTCCCAATCAGACTACATAAAATGAGGAGCCTAGTGCTGTAGAATTAAGTTGTGTAGAATGAAACAAATAGGACAATGCACATTATACCTAAGGACACAAAAATTAGATGGCTGTGTTGGCCTAAACCAAATAAACTACATGCTCTGGCCCTGAGACAGGCTAGTTGAAACCTGTAACACTTCATCTAATCAATTCTTCATAAATAAGGAAACTTAAGTCCTCAGAGATTTAAGCTGCTTTTGCAGTAGCACCAGAAAGGTGAGAATTTAGATATCCTCCAACTCCTAGATCAGTTTTTAAAAATCTTCAAACTCTATTCTTTATCTTATTAAGAAAATTAACAATTTAAGTAAATGCCAAGTATCTCTACTCATATTTCATTTATTGTACCTCTCTTACAATAAATCACGCAAATATGACTAAGTAGGAGAGAAATAAGGCAAAAAGTACTAAATAGCAAAAATTTCTTACCAAACACTTAGTGTGAAGGAGTATGACGAGAATAATGCATTTGGCTTTGTATCCAGTGAGCGAAGACTTTATTCTTACAAATGCAAAATCCAACTCTTTAACTTGCAAGTTATAGAAAAAAATGTATTTCATTTTCAATAATTTTATCAACTTCTTAGTGAACTCTATTGAGATAAAAACTATCTGATTTACTAAACAAGAAGCAAGAATAAAATGCCTTAACTGGCCCTCCCTGGTGGCGCAGCGGGTTAAAACACAGCACTAAGAAGCTAAAGCCACTTCAGCATGAATTCGATTCCCGCCTGCCCCTGAGGTGACCACATGGCATGGCAGACCTCTCCTGACCCACCTGCTGCAAGCCTCAGCAGTGTACTTCCTCGATCTATCTGTTCTGCTCCCCGCTCTATGGTGAAGCTTCTCACCGTCCCTGAACCTCTGGCCTGTATCCCAGTTCTGTATGCACAAATAAATTTATAATAATAATAATAAAAATGCTTTAACCTTTCAGCAATTAGTGATATATTAATGCTATTAATGAAATGGCTGAATCTATAGTCAAAACACTACTTAATTAGTGAGCTTTAAAGACTAATGATATTTTAAGTTTTATTTACTCAAAAGTTAAGCAAACTTCAGTAAGAATTCTTCACCGTATTTTCCATGTTAAATAATCAGAACTTTCACAACTCTCCTAAACAAACTCACCTAAAATACAACATATACTATTATTGTTAATCTCTTTACATACATCAAAATCTCAAAATAGGTCATTTTCTACAAACTTAGATACAAATTAATCAAAATGTTTTACATCTGTAATACTACTTATAAAATTCATATTATTCCATCATCTTCCACTTAAATAGTTTAACAGAAAGGTGAACTCATAGTCTCTCTTTTGGGAGAGTAAGATGTATATGCAAGACCACTTGTTGGCTTTCTCAACTAATAGCTTCCAAACCGAAATGATTTCACATAAGTTGTGTCATCTATATAAAACACAGGAAATTCCTGTGTATGGCAAAATACATACTTTAAAATGTCAAACTACTAGCCTTACAAAATATTTATTACTCTTATCTCACCTTCCTCGTTTTTCATTATTAAATTTTAAGATTTTTGACTGCAGTTATCTATCATTTTGCAGAAACAAAGGAAGAAATACCTATTTTACTAAAATTAAAGAGATGCTTTTAGCCCAGATGTATTCATGATCATGTCTGCCATTCATGATCATGTCCTGATCAGGTAAGCTTTCATTCTGCTGATCTTACTACCTTTTTATATATAGGTAAACAGCCCAATTCTCAAAGTACTGCTATGCTCAAAGTCATTAGTCATTATGGTAGCACTTGAGTCTTAGCAATGCCTGGAATCTGCATACTAATGTAGCTTATGAATCTGAGCTACAATAACTTTTATAAAAGCTTGCATTATACATAAAGGTATTCCTTTATTCTAAATCTCTAGTAACCACTCATAAATGCATGTGCATTTTCACTTAACTGCATGCACGACTAATTCTTGAATCTATGTTTAGTCACTTTATGCTACTTTTAAGAAGGAAAAACAAAATCATACAAAAAGGAGTAGAAAAAACATTTCCTGAATTGACAGCACCACACAAATTGTTATATAATACAATGAAGACAAGAAAAAGTATTAAAATGGAGATCTATTAAATGTTCAAAGGGAGACTACCCTCCTAGGAAGATCGTGGAATTTGCTCCCTCTCTTCAAAAGCTAGAACAGTAAATAAATAACATATTGTTATTCTTCTGGAGATATGCTATTTGCAACTGAAATGGCACTGACAATCAGAAACAAAAATCACTCTCAGATAAAAGCAAATGTCCTAAAAAATGAAAACACAGATAATACAACATACTATAGGGCAAGACCAAAAGCCTACTGTTGGCAGAGTCAAACAACGCATTTATGGAACTGAAGGTGACAACACTTATTAGTAAAAGGAAGGCTGAAAAATGGACCTCCTTCTTCCATTCAAAATGAATCAAGTTGTGAAAACGAAAGAGACTGCTTTTAGATGCTTTTACATCAGGCTTTCTATCCACTTGGCTATAATATCACTAAACTAGAAAAAAAGGAATCATAAAGGAAATCTTTTGCAACAGTGAAAAAATAGAAAAATAATACTCACTTCAACTTCTGGAAAACTTGGTGACAGGTAAAAGAAATAAACCCAATATTATGAAATTCCACAGTTAAGAATAAAATACAATGAACTGAAAGCTAGACATGAAAATTAAAAGCTAAATGCTCTAGTGATGCCATCAAAAAACATCTAACTTCAGGAAATCACAGAAAGTACTGTCACAAATCATTACATTTGTGACTCCACACATATATCATTCAATAACTAGTTATTTCTAGCTTAAGCCAGTATTCGAATTAAAAAATTTATATATAAACACCTATTTCTTCATGGGACAGTACACTGCATTCATTTTACTTTTACTTAATTTAGCAAACTGAGAAGGTAAAATTCCACCACAAAAATATACTGCCTTATCATGAAACATTTTAGGCAAAATTTAGATCTCAGTCCCAAAACCCTATGTTATGAATATTATCATCAAAGTAATCCTCTTTGCAAATGTGGCTGAAGATCAAAATCAGTCTAATGTCTGAAGTTTTATAAAAAAAAAAGTTTTAATCATACTTGGTATTTCCTTTTAGTCACATATTTATACTTCAAATACTTACATAAAAATTTCCATTGTGGGAACAAAGAAAATTTGTTCAGCAAGTGGTGCTGGGAAAACTGGGAAGCTACATGCAAAAAAATGAAACTAGATCACTGCCTCAC
>NW_004567103.1:15655319-15659121 GCF_000260355.1 Condylura cristata | reverse complement strand
GGGAATGCACAGGACTATGGTGGTGGCACAGGGGTGATTTGGTGATGGGAAACCCGCGGGGATTACAATCGAGATGGAAAAAAAAATGTGCAAAATGATGTAAAAATAAACTTTGTAATAAAAAAAAAAGAAAAGCTGGTAGCTGAGCAGAGCACATGGCAAAAGTAGTAAAAGTTTGAAGCTAATAAAAAAAAAATTTCCATTGTGATTAGGGCAAGCACCATATCAAAATGTATTTGCTAAGTTTGCACAACAAGTATAAAAGGGTATAAAAGGTCCAGTGTGTCAGACTGGAGAAATAGGCACACACAGGTTCTCATTTCCCTAATTAAGACAGAAGCTTTTACCTATGTAAGTAATTTTTAGGAGACTGAAAGATACCTTCTCTTTATTAAAATAAAGGGAATACAAAATAGGACCACCGTTTGGAAAAGTTTGGCAGTTTCTTTCGGAACAATTTCACTCCTAGGTACTGATACTCAAAAGACTTGAAAATTTATTTTCACACCTGCATGTGAACGTTTATAGCAGCTTTAAAGTGAAAATTGAGAGCAATCAACTTGTCCCTCAAAAATGACTAGATAAACAAATTTTGGTACAATTATTCGGCAATAAAAATGTGGGATATTATTCAGTGATAAAAGGAAAATAAGCTATCCTGCGATAACAGAACATGAATGAACTTTAATTGCTTTTTGTTAGTTGAAAAAAAAATCTAGTCTGGGCTTCCATTGTGGCCTAGGGATTATGTCTCAGTGCTATCACTGGTAAGGCCTGAGTTTGATCCCTGGCCAAGGAACTAATCCACATATAGCACAGTAGACCTCTCCTGTCTCACCACTGCTCTTCTCAGCAGTGTATTTCAGATCTGCCTGTTCTCGCCATTCTTTCTCTGGTGAATTCCCTAACCCCCACACCTTCTCTGGCCTAACCACATTTCTTCTTTGCATTAACAAATAACTGTTTAAAAAAAAAAAACAAACTAGTCTGTATAGGCTAACACACTACTTGTTTCATTTATGACATTCCATAAAGAGAAAACAGCTATAGAGAAGAGAGGGTATCAAGATGAACCTAAGACTTCTTGCAGTACCAGAAAGCAAGAAAGCACCCAATCACTACTCCCCCAAAATACACAATTATGGAGTATATCAAAAGGCAAGAACACAAGGGTTAATTGAAAGAGCTTCCAATGGCAAACCTGGAAAGCTGTGAGCAAGAAAACAAAGTAGTATTAGACAATAATCTAAAGTATAAAACACATATTCATAAGCTCATGCTAATATAATTACACAAATAAATAAGTGGGAAAGAGGAAATAAATCTCCCATGTTAAAGAAAAAACAAACACCTCAATAATTCATGTAGACACTCCATCCTCCAACCTCAGAGGTAGAGCATAATTCCCCACTAATGATCTTGCGCTACAACCTAGGCCACCCATCCAAAGAGAGCACTATAAGGAGGGGGAGAGCAGAGTCTCTCACAGTGGAGACCTGACATGCTACTTCATCCAGTTGAAAAGGCTGACACCGGCAGAGCTCAGTCTTGTTCAGCACGCACCATTGATGTGACACGACCAGATGGCATGTTACCTCAGTCTTGTGAGAAAACTGTTAGACAAGTTCCAATTAAGGGACAGTCTACAGATACCTGCCTGCCAATATTCTCCAAAATTGCCAAGGCAGTTAAAAACAAAGTATGAGGAAACTTTGCAGCCAAGAAGGCCTGAAGGGGACATAAAAGCTGAATGTAATGGTATCTTGGATGTATCCTGAAACAGGAAAGGATACTAGGTGAAAATACAGTAAATCAGAACAAAGAACATTACTTCATTTTAATTAATAATGTATAAACAAATGGTGTATAAAATTAATTTATTAATTGTAGCAAATAAGCCACAGTAATGCAAGATGTTAACAGAAACGGGGCATGGAGTAAACGAAAATCTGCGATATCCTTTCATCTTCTCCGTCAATCTAAAATTTGCTGTTTAAAAATGGAGAAAAAACAGAACTTAAGAAGCTGAATTTCTTCCTAGAGAACTAGCATTCATTTAACAGTAACAGAGTATTTTTAAACTGGTATAAACAAACAGCCCTATACCCATCAATCCACTATTTTTCTTTGTTTCTTTGCTGTATGCATTTGCACATTAATATATTATTCAAAGGGACAATACTTAGCCTGTATATTCTTAAAATTTAAACAATCCTTTTTGTACTAAGTACTTCAATCTTAATCACATGAAAATATAAATTTATTCAGAAACTATCCTTAAGCATTCGGGCTTTTAAAAATTCTCTCATATTTAGGTTATTTCCTCTACTTGTTATTGAACGTATAACATTTTTTCCTATATCCTGTATTATTTACTTAAATATTCAGAAATGGGGCCACAATCCTATATTGCTTAATTACAGAAATTAGTGGCAAGAACTGCATCCTCAGGCAATTTCTGTTGTGTCCACAACACAGAGGCTCCCAAGACCACAAAAGAGCATGTGATCCATTGCTGACCACAGCATCATCATGTAACACCAGACATTATTAAATCAAAGGATAATTTTTTTCTTGAAGAATCTTTGGTAAAGGAATCTGTATGCAAAAAGTTGCTTAATCAATCTTATCTGATGACAGTATATTTATTTTTGATAATTAAGCTTGAATAAAATAAAAATTACATTTATTTTAAAAACTCCACAGCATTCTCAATATCCATTTTAATACATATGAAAACAAATCACAATGTGTGTTGGCCTATTAATTTGACTATGGGGTTATTTATAAAATAATGTGTAAAGACTGTCAGGTTTCCATACTTCGATCAAAAACAAAAAAACATCCATTTGGTTCTTCATCCTATAGATACAAGTCTAGTACAAAATATTTGGCATGTTCCTACAATAATTCCCTTAGGTAATGAAGACTTTCAAAATATCTACAGCAACAATTTCATTTAAACTGAGATGAGAGTGGTGGGAAGGAGAGATTATTAAAGAAAAGATGACAGCCATCTGTTCTCACCTTCACAATGAGAAATGAAAAGGCAGAATTAAATTTAAAAGAAAAAACTAGGGGAGGAAATTTCTAAAGCAATGTACGAAAGAAACAGGTCAATAAAAAATATTTTTGAAGGCTAATTTATGTGTTTAGAATGAGTTCCCTCTTACTCATCCTCTAAGAGATGAATAAAATGACTCATTCTAGTATTTTCTGTTCTTCCAATCTAGACACCTCTTTACCATACTTTACCTTATACAGGGAGAGTTACTAGTTACCTGTGTGGAACTAGTACCAAAACTCTGAGTAAATCCGTATCCAAGAAGACACAAATTTAACTTAATATCTGTTTCCTCCATTTCTCTAAAAGATGAATCTCAGACTGTAAAATATCTATGAAATAAGTATGACGAGACATAATGGGTATACAATAGTGTAATTACAGCCTGTTATATGACTTTATGCTAAGTCTATTAATTGTGACATTTTAAGGTACCTTACATATATAATATAGGAAAATAAAAGATTTATCAATTAAGATTAAATATTAAAAAAGAAAATCTTAGTTAAATTTGAATCCAGTGGATCTTTCTGTTAACGTGATCAGACTCCTTTTTGTTAATTTGTTAAATGAGATTTATAGAAAGTCAAGATAAAAGTTTTCTCTTGAATTCACCTGGCTAATGCAAAGTATCATCAAAAAAAAATTTAAATGGGCCCTGCCTGGTGGCGCAGCGGGTTAAAGCACAGCACTAAGAAGATTAAGCCACTTCCACATAAGTTAGATCCCCGCCTGCCC
>NW_004567103.1:15617583-15654639 GCF_000260355.1 Condylura cristata | reverse complement strand
AAAAAAAAAAAAAAAAGGTAGATGTCTCAACCCCTATATTAGAAAATATGGGTATTTCAATAAAAATTCCAACCATCCTTTATCCTAAAAGACTCATTGCTATTATTAGTGTACATTGTTCACTACCATGAGAATCACAAAAAAGCACACTATTCAGTTGGTTTGAGTCCATCAGTGATCCTATAAAAATGACACAACTCAGCCATTAAAGTGAGAAAAGTGGGCCCTACCTGGTGGCACAGCACTAAGAAGCTAAAACCACTTCAGCATGAATTCGATCCCCCTCCCCAGAGGTGATCCACATGGTGCTGCAGACCTCTCAGGACCCACCTGCTGCTCCCCTCAGCAGTGTACTTCATCTGCCAGCCTGTTCTGCTCCCCACTCTGTCTCTGGTGAATCTTCTCACCGCCCTGTCCTCTGGCCTGTACCCTAGTTTTGTATGCACAAATAAATAAATCTTTAAAAAAAAGAGAGAGAGAAAACTTCTACTTCTTGAGGAACGCAGATTTTATGGAAATGAATCAAGTAGTCTATACAGTAATCAGTTACAAGTTCGGCATATTCATAAGTACTAGACTCAAAGCCATGTCCTATAGTATTCAAAATTTCACTTGGCTTTTTTATTACTGAGACCTTACTGTTGTGAAAATCTATTCTTTCCTGTAACCGTGGCAAGGTTTTTGGCACAGATTCAATACAAAAACATCTAGAATCAGGGAACCATTTTATATCAAAATTTTAAACACTGAGGACCAACAGTACTTACTACAGATTAAAACAGAAAAAAAGACTAAAAAATTAAGAATGACACATAAAGAAAAAATTTATGTAAATGGCTAATCCGTTCAATTGCTTGTCATACTTCTTAAGCTGGTCATGACTGGCAGGAACTAGTTAACAGAGATTGATGAGAACAGATGGAATAGCATTAGTAGCCACAGTCACTTAGCTGGATCAGTGGAGACCAGCATAACAAGAAAAGTGGTAGCTGCATCTTAAAGGCACATGAATACCAACTACTAAAAGGAAACTTTCACAAAGCAAATTAACTTCAAACTGGAGATTAAATTATTAATATAACTAAGGTCTTGATAAATCAAGCATTTCTACCATAAAATCTTTAAAGCAGAAGCCATATTTTTTTAAAATTAATTCTAATACATCATGTTCTTCTTAAAAGTTTCATTAACTCATTTTTTTAACTTTTTAATTGAAATAATTACACAAGAAGGCTGCATAACTGCTGCACAATATCAAAACCAAGACTCAGACATTATTATAAACCACTTAGCTCATCCAGGGTTCATGAACTATATATGAGAAAGTGTATAGAGCTAAACAATTTTATTCGCATGTATAGATATGGATAATATAGTCATTACTAGGACCAAGAAATTCAACTGTGTCATCAAAAAATCCCCTATGTAACCACCTTACAGCATTAGCATTATTACAGCTAGCATTATTTTATAAAAAATTAGTTAACAAAAAGTGATTTCATTGTCCCATTTTTAACTGTTTTATCAAAAACAGACACATCTACTGAGGAGTAGGAAATAACCCTGTAGGAACTTACTTTCTTTTTTTATTTTTTTAAATATTATAATAGTTAATTTTTAGGTATTTTTGTGCATTTTCCATCTCAGTTGCAATCCCCTTGGGTTTCCCATCAGAAACTTTCTTTTATTTTGTTTTAAGTCCTCTATAAATCCAAGGCTTAAAAAAAGCAAACAAGAGGTCAGAATATGAAAGGAAATGTGGAAGGTGGTGACAATTGTCTACCAACAAAAAGAGGTTAGTGGGGCTACACAGCGGAAGTTCAGATAATGGCTGAATAGATGCCCCAAATTGAGTAAAACAAAGCAGCCCAAATTTTTTAACAACTTCCTAAAATAGACTGACTTATTTAAGAAAACAATGAGGTGTTAAACAAGTTTTTATAAATCATAAAGGGAAAGAAATAAAATATTACTCCACAGTCATGTATCTAAACATTGTTTTATTAAATTTGTCATTTCACAGTAATATAGATTGCTTAGGTTTACAAGTCTACTATAGAGTCCATTTTATTCTTATTAAAATAAGTGGTATCAGATAAAAATTTTAAAATCAGAACGTATCTTTGTACATTTACCTAGAATATTAAACAATACCATTAATAAGCTTTCTCAAAAAATGCAGTAACCAGTAATCACATCTAAGGAAATTAGTGTTAAGTTCCTTAAATAATTATTAGCAGACATGCACTATAAAAAAAAAAAATCAAGTTACTGTACTTAATTCATTTTGTAATTCTCCCAAATCCAATACTTACATTCAAATTTTAGGATCCAGCATCCACTGAGAATCCCAAGCATACATTTTAGGGTACTCTGAACTGTGTCACCAGGTACAATGACATGAGTTACTAGAAAAATAGAAAACACAGCAAGAGATGCGGAGATAAAGAAAAACATAATTATTTAATTAAGTTTATATTTTAAAAAGTATCTGAATTTCCTTCAAAGTCAACAATTTTTATAGTGAGGATATGTCTTTTTTATTTACTATCATTCTTTAACCTGGCCAAGTAGAAAAAACCATATCCCCAATCATATGTTACATTAGCAAACTTCATTTTTTTCAAATTACAACAAAGTAATTAAAAACATTATATTGCACTACAATTTGTCATTAACAAACTCACAAATCTGTTCTGATACACTGTTCTAAAAAATACATGTAAGGTTTAAACTTTACACTCCTAGCTAAAATTAAGCCTATAAGCAGTTCGTAACTATACAAACATTTTAGATTTCTTTTAAGGTTTAATAATATCTAAATGGCTAAAACATATATAAACTGTCAAAGAGAGTTTTACAAAGTAATTTCATATTTAAAGTTTTTTCATCAAGCACAAATAAAATTTCTCACCTGTACTGTCAAATTCAGCACATTTTTTAGCTTTAAGAATTGCTGCAAGCTCACTGAGCATTTTCTGTTGTTCAGAAGAAAGTCCACTACCTATAAGTACAAGAGGTCCATCCCTACGCTGACCAGTATTCACCTGTTAATAAAAAAGAAGATGCCACAATTTTTAACACAAACAGAAAATAGACTGAATTGGCCTTAGAAACTTGAAATTCACTGCTTAGCTTTACTCAATCTATTAAAAGTAATTCCCAGTAATATCCACTGAATCATCACGATGTAATTCACTTGATGTTCAAAGCATTTGAATAGTTATTTTTCTCTTTATCTCCTCTCCTATCACTAAAACACTACCTGTGACAGTTCTCTATAACTCAGGGCGCATCTTGTTTACTTGATTCTAAATGGAGTTTTGCTAGACCCAGTTCTATAAACAATAGCCTATTTTTCATCTGAACAACCCTAAGTATTCTTTCAAAATTATCAATTCCCTCTCTCTTCCATTAATTTACTTCCAGTGCAATTAAATTCAACTAAGCCTGTTTAAACTGAAAATATGTGAAAAATCAAAGGAATACAAACTTCTGTAATGCTACTGATCTCAAAAACAGAATCATTTTCATCATCAAAATCGCCACTTCTCTCAAAAATCAAGATGATGAAAACAGAGAAAAGAATATAGAAGCTTGATCAGATCTACCAATAGTCAACACAGTTCATGAAAAGGAAAGCAGTGCTCTAACAAAAAGTATTATTTTCATTCTAATAAAAGACTTTGAACTTATGCAGAAAAAAACAAAAATTTTAAAACTCACCATGGAATAGCATTTTAAGATTAAAAGCAGAGGATTCAGGGCCTCCCTGGTGGCACGGGATGGTAAAATCTCAGGTCTATACTGGCTAGGGAGCCACATGGTACAGCAAACCTCTCCTGTCTCGCTCCCTGCTCCCCTCTGTACTCTGAAGGGTACTTCAGTAGATCCACCTGTTCTGCATCCTATTCTGTCTCTGGTGAATCCTCTCATCCCCGCCTCTAGAATGCACCCCAATTCTTGTATGCATAAGTAAATAAAAATCTTTTAAAAATTAAACAAAAACAGAAGATTCACAGAATGACAGTACCTTCAATAGCACCAACAGAAATTTAATTAATGGAACAGAATGAGGGAGGCAAAAGCTAAGAGAGAAATAATGATCTAGGAAAGAAGAAAAGGTTAACCAGTATTATGTGCTAACGGATAAAATGTGAAACACATTACAGTAATTTCAAGACATAGGATCCTAACATGTGGGAGTGTGTATGTTATTCAGGACATCTGGGCTCTGAAGAACATTAGTAAAACACTAAAGGTTTGTTCACTGGTGTAATTCAGTAACTAAATTTTTTAAAGCTGACATTTAAATATTTATTTCACAAATGAAAGTGGTAAAAACTTATCCAGCCAGATGCATTATAATATTAACTGTATCTAAATCAACAATATCTAAATTGATGACAACTATATAAACATATCCATCTAAATAATTCACTCACTCAAAATACATTAAATGAGTCAACTGTGTATTAATCGCAAGTATGTATACATTTTTAAAAAAGATTTTTGTTTTAATATCAGTATTTAGCACTTAGAAGTTCAGTTCCCTGCATTAATTATTCCTCTAATGTTCAAGTTACAAAGGTTTTACTGGACACGATGACACACATCACATATTCCTATTTCTATTCTATTCCTTTCTTATTCATTAACGTATAATATCACATAACCACATCTAACCTAAATATCATAAATACAGCTTAACCTGAAAATATTTCTATGTACTTTATGGATTGTTCTATTACTATAATACTAAAAAATAGTATTTCAAAAATTCTTGTCAGTTATACAAATAAGTGCTATAAAAATAGTTTTCAGTGGAACATATTATATTTCAGCTCAAGTGAGTCTTTGCAAAAATAAAAGAATGAAAGATATCAATTTTAAATATAGCACATGATGCTATTTTCACCAAGGAAAACACCAAAGTAGGTCAAGCTTTTTCCTATCACTTTCTAAACTTTGTTAAAAAATAAAAACTGCAATAATTCCTTACAGTTAAGTAATGTTATTTAAAAAAAAAAAAATCTTAAAAGCAAACAGCTGCTAGAGTACTATGTCTGAGTTTGGGCTGAGCATTTGATGTGAATAAGCAGGTACCTCAAAAACATGAAATTCTAAGGACATTCAAAAAATATCCCAAAGAGTCAACAGCCTGTTCATAGAGACTAGACAACTGTGTACATTGGCAAACTCTTATTTAAAGAGTAAGCCTATATGAAACTTTTCCTTAGATAAATTGGTTATTATTAGTTTATCAAAATTAGTTTATCAGAAACAGGATTTAAAAACTATGGGGAAAATGCAAAAGATAAACATGCTGCTCAAAAGGATCCTGGCAGGGAAGTCCCAAATGAGCATCGTGAGCAGCGTTTGCAGTCCAGGAGCTTACAGGTTAGGCTGCTTCTCAGATTTAAAGCAGTGCTTTCCTGCCCTCCCTGGTGGCACAGTGGGTTGGTACACTGCACTGCAAAGCTAAGCCAAGCTGTGGCTTCAATCCCTGCCCTGGAGGTGACCCACATGGCACAGCAAACCTCTCCTGTCTCACCCGCTGTTCCCCTCAGCAATGTTCTTTGTGGATCTGCCTGTTCTGTTCCCCACTTTTCTAGTGAATCCTCTCACCACCCATTTCTGTATGAATAAATAAAATCTTACCAAAAAAAAAAAGCAGAGCTTTCCAACAGCCTATAATTCTCACGTGCAACCACAAAATGGCCTGGATGAACATACTAGGAATGAAAATGGAGGTTGTGGGGAACTGCTAAATGGGAAGTAAAAGGAGTCTAAGTCCCATCCACTGCTTAGCCTCCCCTTCTACGTGACAGTTTCCTTGAAGCAGTTCCCAAAACGTCATGATTTGAAGGATTTCAGACTCAGTTACCAAGCGCTTCCTGATTTCAAGTGTTTTATCAGTTTCAAGGACCCTCTAGGGCTCATTCATGCATTCAACACACACTTGTTGAGTGTCCACTATTTGTCAATGCTATTCTCAGAGCTGGGGCTGAACATAAAAGGAAAGTCTCTGACTCACATAGTGTATATTCTAGTTGTGAGAGGAAAAAACAAAAAAAGTAAAAATACATCATGTCAGCTGACAGTGGTATGCAAAATAAAAGCCAGTCGGCAGCCAACAAGCACTGGGAGGTGCTATGTGGCAGATGACAGCACAGTCCTTCTGGCAGGACCAACTGGAGAGTGTTTGAAGGGAGTTGGGGGAGTACCAGTGTAGACACCTGGTCCCTACCACTGTGCAAAGGGCACAGGTTGGTGGTTTCCAGACAGCAAGGCAGCCTATGTGCCTGAAAAAGAGTAAGGGAACCCGACAGTGACAAACATTCCAAAGCTTAATTTTTTTTCTTTTTTTTAAACAAAGCTTAAATTTTATGTACATAAAGAAATCACCTTTCCTGCTTTGATGAGGGGATGGTGTGATACATTTGTAGTGGGGTGGACCCTATACCACTAAAACAGAGCGTTGTAAACCAATGTTATTTTACCTCAATGATTTTTCAAGAAACAAGCTACTTTTTTTCACATTTTGGAGAGCTATCTTATAGTGGGAGTACCATTTAAGGGAAAGTTTTCTACTTTTGCAGCCCATAGCATCCTATTAGATCCCTTCTAAAATTTTCACCTGAAAGAGCTTTAACACCTTCTCTATCACCTTCTCTCCCCAATCTCTCCTGAAGTGAGCATCTTTTCTCATGATTGTACCATCCACTGCAAAGGCTTCTATTACACTTTTACTACATGTGTAATAACACTTTTGATATCTATATTCACCACAAAACTATAGGTTCCTGAGAAGCATTCTTGCCATTTTAGCTCTAGTTTATACCTTTCTCCTAAACTGCAGACTCACCTATCAACTGTCTATTTTAAGTCTTATAGATATAAAGTTGGCAGAGAGCTATTAATTTCTTTCTCCATGGGAGCAAAGGGCATCACCATGTACTCCGTTGCAACAGTTATACTAATTCTACTCCTTCCCATGTCACCATATATAATCCATCAGAAGTTCTGCTTGCATTAACTCAAAGCTCTATGCTATACTTCATAACATCGTAATCTCAATTGCAATTATTTTAATCCAGGTAATTATGGTATCTCTATTCTGTCACAATCAAACAGTTCTAAATAATCTCCACTTTTGCCCCCAGCCTGTAGAAGAACAAAGCTGCCAGAGTGAAATTTCTAAAGCATAAACCCAACCAAGTTCTAAAGCATAAATCATGTTATTCCCTTGCTTTCAATCCTCTCAATGATTTCCCATTATTCTTAGACTCTTCCTAGTCTCCAGAAATAATATTAGACTTTCTTTCAAACATGCCACACTCATTCAGAGGACCTGTATATTCGCCATTCATCTTGCTTAGAACACTGATCCTCCAAATACTCATCTACACCTCCTTTATCATTCAGGTTCAAATCACCCATTCTTTATAGGTTTTCCTTATCCCTTGCTAAAGCAGTCCCTTTTCTGGAACCCATCATTTCCCTCAATTACAATCTACATAATGTTCAAATCACTAAAACTGTCAATTTCTAAAATTATTTATACTTGTTTACATATGTCTAGCTTGTCCCTTTCCTCTCACTACATTGTAAACTCCTTAAAAATAAGAGTTTTATCACCCATATTTATTGTTGCCCAAAATACAGGAAGGGCCAATAAATATTTGCTGATAAACTTATTTAATTATGTGAATTCATGGTGGCTAAAACACAAGAAGTGTTCAATAATTGTTTGGTGAATGAAAGCAATTTGCTAACTGGAAATTTTTCCATTAGGTTCTTTTCATGACCAGTTTCAATAAAAGATATAAATTTCTCTAAGCTAAATCCATACTTACTACTGAGCTATGGCTAGTTGATGATTCATTCTTCCCTGGTAGTAGCAACAGCGATTTCATATCTTCACTGTCTGTATAATCCACAGGCCGCAGACCAAATATGTTACTGGTAAAACAAGTGCAGATGGGTTTAAGTAAATAAAATGTGTGACCTGGTTATTAACTAAGTAATATATTAGCAGAACAACTGTTTCAACCTCTTTAATAACACAATTTGAACTAAAATAAATGACTCACAATTCATATAAAGCATAAGGATCAAGTATCACAAGCTGCTAAATTCAAAGGGGAAAAAAGATGTAATATTTTAACCTGACACCAGACCATATAGGGGATATTTTTAATTGTATATATTGTTACTTACACATAAATGTTTTTACAACTCTACATTATTTTACATCCATATTTATATTTTAAAATCTGCCCTCCTAATCATTAATCACTATGGGTGAGTTATTTTCAAATGCAAATAAAAATAATTTACTATAGCTATTAAAGGCTATTATTGTCTCCATAAACAAATACAGAGTTAAAATTCACAAGGATAAGCAGATTCCACTAGAAGACAAATAATGCCAAATGACAAACAATTTAATTAGATAGTATACGGGGCACTTGTAACATTAATTTAACATGTATATATATAATCTCTACTAATCAGTCATTAAAGAACTGATTTGGTTCAGAGAACAAGTTGATGCTGATGTCTCAGCATATAATAATTCCCAAATCACAGAGTATTACTCTGCCAGAGATTTTATATAACTGTTATTTCAAAGGAGAAAGCAAAGAGAGAAAGGTTCCAATAACTTGATCAAGATCACACTTTCCTTGTTTATTCCAGCAATCTACAATGATATCTATCACTAGTCTTCAGTGATATCACTAGTTTATTCTGAATAAACTGTTAAGACTATACAACTTTTGTCTACTGCTACATTTATTTACAAATGGCTTCAAAATGATTTTATTATATTATACAATGGCAGGAAGCTTCTAAAGTGCACACTTCTTTATAATTTTTATGGCTTCTATTTTTTTTAAGATTTATTTATTTATGCATACAGAATTGGGTACAGGCCAAAGGTGCAGGAGCAATTAGAGGATTCACCAGAGACAGAGTGGGGAACAGAACAGGCAGAGCGGTGAAGTAGGAGAGCAGGGGGCAAGACAAGAGATGTCTGCTGAGCGATGTGGATCACCTCCCTTGCTGGATCAAACTTGTGTTGAAGGGGCTGCGGATAGCTTCATAGTGCTGCGCTTTAACCAGTTGAGCCACAGAGGGCTTTTTAGGCTTTTATAATGGGATAGCCATATAACGGCAATTAAAAGTTGATGTGTAAATGCAATGTGTTAAACAGGATTTAAAATGATAAGCATGGTATAAGATCTTTTTTTAAGTATTAAAACTGTACAGAAAAAGATCCAGAGCAAACAGTGAACCATTAGGGGAAGGTGCCAAATCTGTCTGATGCAATGCTGCATGGAGGACACGTGAGGGATTTCACCAATTGGATTTAGAGGCAAGATCACTAGTGACCTTGCAGAAAAACTGCCTGATGGCAGAAGAGGAAAAGAAAGCTTAGTAGTTTATGAAAAGAAGCAAAGCAAATGTTTCTCTAATAACTGCTATTCAAGAATATCAGATTCAGTCATTCTTCATGGGAAAGTGGTAGATAAATAAGGATCAAGTGATATTCTCAGATTCCCTTTAGGTTTGACTCCAATAATGCGTAACCCTCTTTTAGCAATTTTCTTTCTCCAGCCAAGGTATAATATAATCAATTATATTTCAGCTTTCTGAATTTCAACAAAGCAACACTGTTTTAGAATTTAGGCCTTCCCAAATTCCTCCTATGTATTTAGAGCAGACTGTCAGCATGCTGCAAAATTAACAGATCTCATCCTCTATACCTGATACATCAAATTTCATTCTCTAAATTAATAGAATAATCCCATATACCACATGAGCAGTCCCTTCAGACACCTATGCTATAAGCACAACAATCTAATACAGAAACTGAAGTTAAAGAACCAATATCTTACTTAGGTCTTAAACCAAGCACTAAAATGAATGAACAAAAATAGATAAACTACAAAACATGCCAAGAAAAAATCATGTTCATGCAAGAACTTTTTGCACAAAGACAAATGCAGATTTTAGACTTCAAAGAAATAAAACATAATGGTTCAATCTAGTGCACTTCAATGCACAGCATATATGAATAATTCAAAGTCCACTATGACATGAAAAAAAGTTAATGAAAGTACTTCCCAAAGTACTATCATCATCAGTTAGCCAAAAAATGATCAACTTATAAGTTAGATGTAAGTAAGTAACCAAGCAAGATGCTTTATTATCTAAATTGGATTTAGAGGCAAGATCACTAGTGACCTTGCAGAAAAACTGCCTGATGGCAGAAGAGGTGGCTTAACAGGTTAAAAGCACAGCACTGTGAAGCTGGCCACGGCCACTTCGGTGAAAGTTCAATCCCCACCCTAGAGGTGATTCATATGGCACAGCAGACCTCTCCTTTCTGGCCCGCTGCTCTCCTCAGCTGTGTACTTCATAGATCTGCCTGTTCTGCACCCCAGTCTGTGTCCAGTGAATCTTCTCAATACCCCTGCACCTCTAGCCTATACCCTAGTTATGTATGCATAAATAAATCTTTAAAAAAAAAAAAGAACTGTTTCATAAAATGACTATCAGTATTCTTACTATACAAAGTTTGTCATACGTAGTCTTTACACACGTGGACAGCCTCTGCTTATATACAACTCACTCAACATTCAGCTTTCCTATATTGTTAATGAAGTAGAAAATGACACATTGCAAGCGCTACAGATTAAGAGACAACTCATTAAATCTCAGTCCTATCTCACAGGTGATGGGTGTATTGTATATTGCCAAGTTTCTGCATGGTTCAATGAAATTTGGGACTAAATACAAGTTTTTAAATGCAATCCCTTTAGAAACTATAACAGAAGAAAGTAGGGCACATGTAAGATTTCTCCTTTATTATGTGGGCACAAAACATTTTCCCCGTAACAATGTGAACTGGCTAACACAGAATTAGCATGAAAACCAATCTGAAATGCACATAAATGTATTTACTCTTGAAAAAAAAAATCAGTAACAAATGGAAAGAAAATTTCACATCACAGGTACAAGGGAGTATCAGTGACTAATTACTAATGGGAGATGGTGATAAATCAGTTATTCTACATCACTACACAGAGAAAAAGTATTTTTTCCCAGTTCTGTTACAAGACAATAAACTCAAAATAAGTGGTTTTATTAGAATGGATTCTCAAGGGAGCTTAGAGTTATTTTTTTCCTAAGGTGTTCTTAAATTTAGCATGTTCTCTATTTTCTAACACTTTAACTTAATGTCTTAAAACTTAAAAGTAGATATTTTGGAAGGTCACATAAGACTCAGAAAACACTTTTACCTGTAACTATACTGAAGACAAATGCTCCTTCAATAGGTAAGTAGTATTTTTTTGATTATTCAAACATTTTACATGGTCACTAGCCCAGAAAATATCTTTTATTAATTTCCATTTCCATTTCTCATAACACAGTAAATTAGCAGATTTTACCAGTACTTCTTTAGTTGTGACATTAAATCATAATTTTGAAAATGTTTCATGTAAGACTTCAAGACATGATTAAAGACTTTTAATGTACTTTAAAATTCTGACATAAAATCTTGACAGATTAAATGCTCATAAATTATTGCTTTTTTTACTACTGAAAAACTAAGTATTATAGAATCACTACTACTACAGATTGGCAGAGTCTATATATGTTAATATACAGATTTCAAAACTAACAATCATTTAATCGCTTGTTTAACTCACAGAGTGAAGAATATGTCCCCATACTCTAAGGGAAAATGTTAGCAAGAGGACTTCTTAATCAGCTTGGCAAATATTCATTCACTCAGCCAACAACATTAAGAACTATTTTGGTCAATAAAGTACCTATAAGGTTAAAGAGAGTTTGTCTTCAGAGCTTAGCCGGGCAAAACTGAGGGAAGCAAACAGGTGGAAGGAACTTACAAGTCAGGTACAACTTGCTAGTTGTGAAAGGAGGGGGGAAAAAAGGAAAGAAGTAGAACAAGAGTATCCCAACAGAGAGAAAATTTTACATGAAGGCCTTAAAGTGATAGTGTGACACTTAGAAATAGAAAAATAGACAGACCAAAAAGAGATGTAAGAAGAGAAACGGCTGGAGTGGGGGTAGTGGGGGGGGGAGGGGTGTTCTGGATGCCACCATTTAGATTTTAAGCAGGAGGGACCACATCAATATGACAAGGCAGCTATGAGCTGGGGTTACAGGATCAGACTGCCTGAATTCACATATGATCTCTGCCACTCAGAAGTTGTTTGACTTTGGACAAGTTAATTAATGTCAAGTCTGTCTCTGCATCTATAAAATGGGGATAGTAATAACCTACTTTATAAGACTGTTGTGAGGACCAAATGAATTAGTACATCAAAGACATTTAAAATACTGCCTGGGAACTAGCTCAATTAATTGCTAGCTATTAATATCTTTAGATTTACATTTTCTGAAGACAGATAAAAATGAAGATAGGCCCTCCCGGGTTGGAGCGCTGTACTGTGAAGTTTAGCCGAGCTGTGGCAGCTTCAGTGGGAGTTCAATTCCAGCCTTGGAGGTGACCCCACATGGCACAGCAGACCTCTCCTGCCACTGCTCCCCTCAGCAGTGTACTTTATAGAACTGTCTGTTCTGGTTCCCCACTCTGTCTCTGGTGAAGTCTCTCACCGCCCTTGCACCTCTGGCTATACCCCATTTCTGTATGCATAAATAAGTATTTTTTTTAAAAATGAAGATAAGGGAACACAATACATCAGTATCCCTGCCTTTTATCTTCATTACCCCTAATTTTATGATATACTTCATGTATGCTTTGTAATTATAATTTGTATGTGTACCAAGGGAAAGTACAGAAACCTATTTATTAACAACATTAAAATGAGAGATTTACATTTTCCTGGATGGTTCAATGTAAAGATAAAAAGTATGAACTAGATAACTTTGAAAATCCTCTTCTTCACAAGTGTTCTCTTTGATCACTAAGACTGATAAAAAGGAAATACGTATTAAAGGTTAAACTGTGGTGCTTAATATTTCAGTTTCTCCCCCAAAAACGGAGTTTAGAGATAGTACAATCCTTCAATGTCCTTTTCCCTTCAAGGATGACAGAACTGACCTGAGAGGAGCTGCAACACTAATGAATGGGGGAAGGAGACAGGCAAACTTAAATTTGCACTTGCACACAAATGATCACAAATGAAATCCTTTATGAACACCTTATAATTGCAAACACACCGATTTTAATTTTTCAAGTCACTTGACTTGCTGTGAAGCAAGAAAAAGCACAGAAATTCAAAGGAGCAACATACTCTCTTTTTTAAAGCTATAAAACATAAAAGATCTCTGTTGCAAGGAGATTAATTTTTTTTTAATTAACTAGGGCAGTGGGACAATTAATAGGTCCAATGGTCCGTATGATATTTTCTAATTAAAAGTTAAACATCCTTCCACGAAAAACTGTTAATGGCAGAATAAGTATCAAATCATAAACTCTACCTAATTGTAAATAATATTCTCCACACATTCAAAATGGTCCTGATGTGACTAGAAGAGCCTCATTCTTAGGTTAACATTAGTATGCATAGAAGGCAGTAGAGAGAAAACAAGTTAGTGAGTTTTTGAACAGTTACCAACATAAATATTCTCAACAACAAAGTATAAAAAGATATGAACTTTTTCTTTTTATCTGAGGTTAAAATAGGATTTATTTCCCTCAGGGGTAATAGACTCTCATTTTAGCTCACCAGAGGTATATTTCGCATGCAAAATACAAGTAAATCAGAGTTAAATAAATTAATACTGTATTCAAATGCAAGACGCATTTTAAAATGCTAAAGTTTAATAGCAAAAGTTTAGAGTACATAATAAAATATTCTAGGCAAAATGTGACTTAAAAAATAGATAGGTATCAGATTAAAACTATATCAAAATAAAAGATAAAAGTCCCAAGTAGAAATGTGATCTTCTATATACATATTTCCTCTTTAATCATAAAGATTTAAGGTCCCAAATCCTCTTTAAAATTTATACTTGAAAATCACAGTGTTTATGGAAAAACACAGGATTACGAGAACTCTGTAATGAACCTTTGAAAGTTTGTTTTGTTTTGTTTTTAATTGAAAATGAAAATGTTAAATAGAGCCCTCCCTGGTAGTGCAAAGGTTTTTAAAGCAAAGTACTGTGAAGCTATCAACAATCATTGCAGCACAAGTTCATCCCCAACCAGAGAGCTGACCCCATGGCGTGGCAGACCTCTTGCATCCACCCACTGCTCCCCTCAGCAGTATATTTCTGTGGATCTGCCTGTTCAGCTCCCCACTCTCTCTCTGGTGAATCCTCTCACCCTGCACAACTCTGGCCTGTACCCCAGTTCTTGTATGCATAAATAAATTAATCTTAAAGAAAAGCAAAAAATAAAATGGTAAATAAAGTTCAACAGTGGTATTTTAAATTAGTACTCTAGTTGGTTAATTCCTAGTCACACATTATCATAAAAAGACTTCAAGATTTCCTTCTGTCTATATTCAGTAAGATAGTTTTAAATTCAATTAACTTTGTAGTATTATTCCATTCTTTTCTACCCCATCCTGGTCTACATAAATATGCAATGACTAATTCTACTACCAAGTTGCTGACTCTTCCCACTTTCTGGACTACAAAAAGGTTGTCATCTTTTTATCTTATAAATATATACTAAATTATTGAAGCTTTCCACCAATATTTAAAGTTCTGTGATCTTAGCACCACTCTATGACAATTTAGTAACAAAAGATACCAGAAAACAAAACTTGGTAAAGTGGATCCTCAGTCATATAAACAAGCTTTCTTCCCTTTCAAAGACATCCAAGAACAACTCAAAGGTGGGATTTCTTGTCCCAGCTTTTCTTCTCTCTCCTTGTGCTAAAATATATTATTTTTCTTTTTTGCAGTCAGCTTTATCCCCAATTGAAATAATTTTAAGTAAAATTCTTATAGTCACAGAAAAAGGCAAATGTTGACTATGAAGAATCTAAACTTGATTTAAGAACAGAGATCTTCTATGAACCACTCACTACCCCTAGTTTAGTGAAGAACAATGCATACAAGCTGATCTACATATCTACTTCAGCTTACAGAGCCTTGAAGTATATAGAAACACATCTTTTTAGTATTTAGTACAAAAGACTACCATTAACGCTTGGCTTAGAAGATAACCTGAGGTTTGATGGATTTGAGATACTCGACATATAATGTAGGAAATGTAATAGGGATGGTATTTCTTATTGATCTGGTCTCATTAGTGTGCACTAAGCTAAACATCAACATCATGATTTTCCTGGGCATCCTCTTAAAAATCACTGCCTCAGACAAAACTGCAAAATTGGTTAAGTTTTGTTTTCATAGTCTATACAGGGCAATTTAAGAGTAAATTTAATGGGATAACGGGAGATCTGAACAGGCCATCAGTCAGAAAACAGATAAAGCAACCAAGTGAAGAACAACTAAGATGAAACAGAAAGAAGGAATTTACGTAAAATAACTAGCAATTTGAAAAAGGTGTGATACTATTTAGCAATAGTTACCACACTATGATGTCCTGGATTAAATTTACCCCTGCATTTGCCCTATCTAGTATCATTTACAACCACCCCTAGCAAAGAAAATCTCCTTCCCAATACCCTATACTTATATCAACCAGCCATCCAATTCAGTAGCAGTTTGGCACATGTAGCTATTTAAATTACTTAATATAGAATCTATTTTAAAAGTTAATAACCGGTAGCAACTGCTACCTCTCAATAATTCAAGAACAAGAGATGGCTAGTGGCTACACTGGGCTAGAAGTATACATAACTCCTCACCCAGACTAGGTAAGCCTGTTTAAAACAACACGTCTCTCTCAAAAGGCACTTGAGAAGGCAGACTTGCTCACTGTCTCCATCCTTACCTTCTATATTAATAAGCTCCACAGTGTAGTGAAGAATCATGATGTACAAGCCACAAGATAGACTCTATGTTTTGCCTCATTAATCCTCTCTCTGTTCTGAAGAAATAGAAAAGCAGCAGGCATCACCCATGTTTTATAGGTGAGGGCATCAAGGCACAGAAATTAACCTGCCTGAGGCTATAAAGTCAATAAGAGAGTCACAAATAAAAGTTGGATTCCCTAACACCCTGACCAGTGCTCTGTTCATTAAAATAGTCGTGGCTGATTGAAGAACCCAACAATAGAAAACTATTCCGTGTCCTGACATAAGCAACCACTTTCTCTAGAAAACAGCTCTCAATACCCACAAGAGGATCCTATCTGTAAGGTATAGATACCTGAACTGTGTATGTATGTGTGTGTGTGTGTGTGTGTGCGCGCGCGCGCATATGTGTGTAAAAGCAGGGTGAAAAAAGCCAGAAAAATATGTACCCCTTGAACTTGACACAACATTCACACTCCTATCACATACTAAGAGATAAAGAATATTTGCATACCCAAATGAACAATAACAAGATACGGTACATTCCTGCATTATAAACTTGTGTTTTAATTATTTTGTATGGTTACCTATTAAAAAAAATAAAAACTACAACCAAGTTCTTACTCTCTAAGAAGAGTAAGGCTGACTTTTGTATAAACTAAGCTTACAGAAGTAATGAGAGCACAAAGAGACAAGTCTTACATTTTCATTTCACCTACCTCATTCACTGAAAAGAGTAAAATAGTATGTAGGGAGACATGAACCAATTTATAGATTAAATATAAAAAAATTCATGTATGGCATTTACTTGTGATACTCTTGACAATGGCAATTTTTAAATCCAGCTACTAGCATTCACTAATGTGTCTTTAAGCCCTGATGCTACAAAATAATTTACACAATGCCACATCTGAATGGTGTGAAAAACCTTAATAATTCAACTGCATTTGCTGCACAACTGAATTCTTTCATATTTTGATGATTATTACCCTAACTGCAGAAAAATAAAATGGAGTGCCATATTTGAAATAATTCTAAAGTATTCAGCAAGACAAAACAATCATTTCATGATACTAGTTCTCTTATTAATAAATCTAATCAACCTACAGAATATAAAAACTAAGTGAATTTTACCAGAAATTCAAAGCTTCCAAAAGTTAACTGTTTCTGAATTAGAAGAATGAATCCCTCTCAAATACTAAAGTATCATAAAGAAACAGAGCAAGAATGCTGATTTAAATCCAGAATATAGTGACCATCTCTCAACTAAGTTATGCAAGAAAAAAGAGACCAGCACAGGTAGTAAAGCCTTTGCTTCATCACAGACTCTGACTCAGAATATAAGTCAACAAAAAAAGCTTTTACTCAAACTACTTACACAGCACTCCTGGAGGCTCCATATGACAGTAAGAGCTTGACTATATCCACATGTCCATTCTTGGCTGCATCATGAAGTGGGGAGTCATTCTGATACCCGGTGGTATTCACCAGTGCCTTGTGCTGGAGCAGCAACTCCACAACCTTCAGGTGCCCATGATTGCAGGCTTCATGCTAATTACATGAAAAAAATAGGAGTGAGAAAAGTGGTGAGGAAGAGGATTGGGTAACATCACAGTAAAACTGCATTCAAAAAAATAAATGTGAACGTCAGATAGTAAACTGATTCTCACCTAATTATACATACAAATCATTAAGTCGCTGACAGAGTAAAATTCACATTTAATGATTTCTGTGACAAGATACAAAATGATCACAACCCATGGGGGTTAAAATGCTATCATTTGAGCTTGGGTCAAACAATTCTTTTTAAAGAAAATCTATCCTTAATCCAACTATTGCTTCTAAATTGTTGTACAATTAAGAAACTGAAAACAAGGAAACAAATAGAAAGTATTTAATGACCAGACCATCGGTGAAATTCCCCAATACCCAATAGCATTCCTAAATCAGGTGTTCAGCTATGCACTAAGTGGTACACTCAGATACCACCCAACAAAGTAAATATCCTAGGAGTTTATAAGGCAACCCTCTCTAGTTGCTGAAGCACTAGATTATTTGGCTGGTGTCAGTGATAAGTAACAGGGAGAAGGTGCACAGAAAGAACTTACTGAATGAATAGCATAACTAGAACAATGGGATGTTCAAAGATGACTCACATGCAAATCTTTCCTTATGTCTAATGAAGTAGCAATGCCACTGCTGTATTCAATTTCTTCATACTGTGATTTTAAAGTATATCTATTCAATTAATGATAAATGATGCTATTTTAAGCAAACAATTTAAGGCTTTCTCTAGGAGAAAAGAATTCATATAAGCAACGTCCTTTACATCACTCACACTCTTTACTACCCATATGACTTAATTTGGCAAGGAGATATCATTTATTTATAACTTTAAGCTTTATCTACACCTGCCTCATGAAAGCCTTACCTTAGGTGCTAAATTTACAGTTCATAAGATAAGGGCATCCACCTAAACCACTGCACTTCCTGTGGCTGCACTCAAATTACAAGCTGTTGTTTTAATGTAGCCAAAACAAATAGGACATGCTTCCACATATTTATTCTTTCTTTTTTCTAGACTATTCGTCACACTGCATTTTTAGTAGTAATAAACAAAAACTTTTTAAAAATGTTTAAGCAAAGATTTCTACTGCCTCTATAATTTGCAACTAAATAGAGCATAACTGAGAAGACAGAACCACAGGAAAAATCACTACTTTGTGACACATTCCTATACCCAGTTCCTCTCACCTTTTCCCCAAGAAAACTGGCTCCAATAATATGCACTGCTGTGGGATGACACCTACTATCACTTGTAGTAATGACCTCTCTCTATATTAACTAAATTCAGCAACATAATTTAACTAGATTCCTAAATCTAGTCTAAAGGTAGTCAATTTCTTGGTGGTCTTAAATGAAAAGCAAAATGAAACTGTTTTCTCTTAATTGGTGAAAATGTTAAGTTCTTCAGATCAAAAAGAGAATATGTACATGGCAAAGAATGAGACAAGATTAACTTTAAACTCTAGCAACTATAAAACATAAACAGAAAGAGAATAGAAAACTACCAAAGGTGTCCATCCAGCATGGTCTTTAACATTTGGGTCGCTTCCATTTTTTAAGAGGTATTCAACAGAAGGTGCATCGCCCTGGTGAATAATGAAAAAAAAAAAAAAAGAAATTAATCAATTTTTAAAAAGAAATAAATGATATTTAGTCGTCTTTTTAAGATTCTGTCTTTTGTAAGCTAGAATAAAATTTCAACATCTTTTCATATTTTATTGCTTGTATGATAATATTACCTATGTATGAATTGCTCTGAGTTGCAAGTGATGGAGCATTACAATCTAATTTGTGTTGTTAGAAAAGTGGTATCAAAATTTATTTCAAAATACCAAGTCAAAGACATCACAGAAAAAAGTTGACTGATCATGACTGTTTTTAAAAGTTCTCATTTGTGAAGAACATCTTTTATACATGTATGAAAATGATTTCTATTTGTCACTTAAAACAAAGCTACTCACTGAAGCCAATGTGACAAGTGTCTTCGAAACTTGCCTTACTGGTAGTGACTCTATCCTCAATACATTAGATTACTTGTTTAAAGATTTTTTCTAAGCAAAAGGAAAATTTATTTTCTCCATAAATAACTGACACAGCTTACTCTAAAAATGGCTGAATAAATAAAGGTTACATGACAATGTGTTCAATTAATTTGTAAAGTCCCTCTTAACGGAAAAGGAATCTTTTCCCTCCAACTACCAGTCCCAAAACTCTTTTGAAGTGCTTTTTTTCCTCTGTTGGCTAATAATCTAGAAATCACTAAGTCCCCTGAATAAAGTAACCTACAACATACATTTTTATGTTCCTAAATTAATAAAATGGCTTTAAATATCTAATGGATCTAAAAAATGATCATTTCAATTAAATTGTTCCAATAAAAAAATCATTTCCCATTGTACAAATTCTATGCCTCTAGAATTAACATGTATTTAACAACTTTTGCTCTATATTCAAGTCAGTCCCAACTGAGTTCAGGAACATCTGTCAAGATAAAAGTTGAATTTCTTAAAATTCCAACACTGGGGTAGATAAACTGTTATAATCAAACAGTCCTAACCAACATGAAAATAAACACAGAACATAAAAAATGAAAAATTTCCTCATGCTAATTCTACATGATAATCAAAAAAACATATAAACCTACAGAAGCTCATAAAAATAACAAGTACAATTGGAGAATGAAAGCGCCACATGCAGTCACACAGGAACAGTGACAATTTAGAGACTAAAAGCAGAACCTCTTCAGTTTGCTTACACAGTGGGGTTTTTTTTCTTTCATATCACATCTTCAAGTCATCATAGGTATCTTCTGCTAACAAATCCAGACCCTAAATGTATACAACTAATTTGTAAACTACTTGCTTTTTACATTAAATCTGCTTTTTCCACCCCAGTACTTAAGTTTGTCATATTTTCACCATTTTACTTTATGTAAATTTAATATCATGCACACAAATAAAATTATGCTAATTAGACAGGATCCAAAGTAACTGGGTAAGCTGAAACCAATATGAAGTTTCTGGGAAATAAATTAACTTCTGCTTCTGATTTCTTTAAAGTATTTCCTTCTCTAACATAGTATTTTCTCAGAAATAAGCATTCACTTTTAGGCCTCTCATGACTCAAATGAATAATTGCGATTTTTCTTAAACTACAGCAAGAAAAAATAAATCATCTAAGGAATGAAAAAAAAATCATCTAATGAATAACATTTACCAAGACTTACAAAAAAATATTAAGTGGATTCAGTATTTCTGAATTATAACTCAGGGGCTGAAAATAAGGGAGCCTGTATGTCAGAATTAATTTTCTTATTGCTAACCTTTCATGCAAAGGAAAGACCCTTCACACATTCGTGCATATTATAATGTAAATTAACTTTTCCAAAACATACAGGCAAAAACAACTTTTTCTTTATTATTAAGGTTAACTACTCTAAAGTATTATTATTAATAAACATCCTTACAAAAAACAGCACAGGGTACTACAATAAAATGCAGTAAGGATGACTTATGGTTAAGCAATTCCATATCAAATGAACTAACCACATATCTGAAACTTCTTTAACTACTAGATGTTGCTTAAAAATAATCGTGTCATCTGGAATAGCATTCCAAAACACATTAATTACTTTCCTGGCCTCTTTATCAGTGTTCACTGAATAAAATAATTTTGCAGATGGTTCTGACAACCTGGTCATCACAGTAATACCATTATTAAAACAGTGGGTGAGGCCCTCCCTGGTGGTGCAGCGGGTAAAAGCACAGCACTAAGAAGCTAAAGCCACTTCAGCATGAGTTCGATTCATACCTGTCCCAAAGGTGAACCACATGGCGCAGCAGACCTCTCCTGACCCGCCCACTGCTCCCCTCAGCAGTGTACTTCCATGATCTGCCTGTTCTGCTCCACACTCTGTCTCTGGTGAAGCCTCTCACCGCCCCTGAGCCTCTGGCCTGTAACCCGGTTCTGTATGCACAAATAGATAAATCTTTAAAAAAAAAAAAAAAAAAAAAAACTAGTGGATGATGGGGGGGGAATGACACTGACACCAAGAAGTGTTAACAAAAATTGAAAATCAGATGCCAGGTTTGAGTTCTTCGCTTTGTCAGAAAGCTAGTATGTTGAATATGTGGTAACATGCCTTTACACACAATATAACAGGACTGCCCCAAATGATGAATTACAAATTCAAACCCTGAAAAAGACTCCTTACAAAGAAATCTCTCTAACCAAGAGATCTACCTCCCCCTTGCTAAGGTAAAAATACCATGTCATGTAAGATGCCTTCAAAATAATTATCTATTATGTCTGTATCACAAATCTATTATGACATGCCACAGTCAAATCATTCCTTTACTTCATAGTATGGTCACTGCTGTGGCATAATTTATGAGTAATCACTGCCAATTTAAGAATCTATGCTAGAGAATTCTGAGGAGATTTACTTCGGGACCTACAAATTCTCAAGTAAGGTGACATAATCAAATAACAAATCAAAATGTACTTTATGTCTAGAAAAATGTCAAATAAACACAAAAATGTTTTTATTAAATAAGAATAAACAGTATTTTTCAGTGTTAGGCATAACACTTTCTCAAAACATCTTCTGGCAAGAGCCACGCTAAAAAATCCACAGCTGGTTCCTACTGGATACTTTTCATTTGTTTATGGCCATTTCCAAGTATAGCAATTGTCCAAATATGCATTCAATATAAAATCAGTCATTACTTGATTAAATTGATTGGTTTAATAACAATAGCACTGTACACAGAATGGCACAGTAAATTGTAAAATAATTAACATTCCTCTGCTTGAAGTCGCTGGCACAAATCTAGGTCCCACAATAACGAGAGACATGTCATGGTTCAAGAATTCTGGGACCCAAAGTCTGCCCCTATAAAAAAACCTATAGTTTTTTTTTAAAGATTTATTTATTTATGCATCCAGAACTGGGATACAGAGGCGGTGAGAGGATTCACCAGAGATACAGTGGGGAGCAGAACAGGCTGACTGACTAAGTACACTGCTGAGTGTACACTTCTGTGGGGGGGGGGGGTCAGGAGAAGTCTACCACACCATGTGGATCATCTCCAGGGCAAGTGGGGATCGAACTCACACTGAAGTGGGTTTAGTTACTTAGTGTTGTGCTTTAACCCACTGTGCAACCAAGGAGGGCCCAAAAGATCTATTAGTTTTAAGTAATACAGTTTTAAGTAACAGAGTTATAATGTTTTCCTACTCTTTCCTTTAATTTCACCCTGATCTCTCTTCACATAAAAAGGTTTTTCAGATAAAATTAATAGGATAATAATCAGTGCCCATATAAAGAAAAAAAGTGCCCCCTAATTCTTATGTTAGATATAGAGACTAGGTTGACAAAAACAATTACAGGAATAGTAATTAATAGAAGTTCCTTTTGTAGATTGAAAAAGGGATTTTTCCTTAAGGGCAGGGAAATGTCAATGCACTCGGTGTTGGTGTTTTCTGACTCCTAGTTCCTTAACATTAGATCCTTTAAGATGTATATTCATTGAGCTATTAACAAAGTGATTGCTTAAATTGTAATAGCTAACTGATCAACATAGAAACATTCTGTTTATTGATAACTGATCACTATAGGAATATTGTTTGATAAATGACATTCATAGGAATATTTTGCTTGATTACTGACCACCATAGGAATATTTTGTTAGACTGGTCACTTTAGGAACATTTTGTGTATTAATTGTACCTTTTATCAATGAATGATGAATATCACAGTCTCAATAAGAGATCATAAAGTCCTGAGCTGTCTTTAAGAAAATATGATGATTGTTATCTTTTGCTTTATGCACACACTGATGTAATCTCTCCACTTGCTTATACTGTATAAATAAAGACCTGCTGGGACAATCGGCAGAAGATGATTTCACTCTAATCAGGTGTCTGCGTCTCCTGATTTTCCTTACTCTCTCCTGTTTCCCCTTACCTTCTCTCCTTTTCTCTCTCTCACCTTCATCAATACCGTCCTTTCCTGTGGGAGACCCTCCCTACCTCAGCTGAAGCTGGTCTTCAGCAATCTTCCATTTATAACAACAACATGTTTCTATACATTCACATCAAAATACCAAGTATAAACAGAGAACCTAGCAGATCTTAATTTTGATCCTGGTTAAAGGAGAATGTTCACAACATCCCAGAATTATACTAATGAATATTCTGCTTAGTTTCCATAATATAATAAAAGTACAAATAAGAATTTCAAGAATAATTCTTCATAGGGATTGCATTCAAATGGTACGGAATATATGTAAAAACTAATTGGGTAGGCTTCATGATTCTGAAAGAAGAAAGATTTGAGAACTGACAACAGAAACAGTATTTCTGACAATATAGTAACTACAGTCAGGCAGTCCAAATATTAAGGCAGTCTGGATATTTAAGAAGAGTCTTCCATTGCCAAATTACAGAGGATACAAAGGTAAGTAAGACGACTGATGATGCTTTATATTTACCCAGAAAGAAGTCTTACTTCTATAAACGGATCCAAAAATTCCTGTTCCCATGTGAAACAAAAGTTTATAAAAGCAAAAGAATGAGGAAAAAATGGGCATCTACAGTAAAGGACTAGTTAAATAATGAAAGTTTATGGAAATCTAAACTTTAAAATTTGTATAGTTGACTACAACATGGAATGTGTTTGTTCCACATAAAGAAATTTGTGAAAGATATACAAAAGATATACAAAAAAGTAAGGAAAGTAGTTAACGGGAGGGTCTGGCAACTACAGGTGACTGGGAGCAGAAATGGAGTAAAGCTTTCCAACATAGATGCTGTTATTTGTTCTTATTTTTAAAACATAAAATTACTGCTTGTGGTCCTCCCTGGTGGTGCAGCAGGTTAAAACACAGAACTGAGAAGTTAAAGCCACTTCCACATAAGTTCCAGCATAAGTTCCATCCCCTCCTGCCCTGGAGATGATCCACATGGTGCCACAGACTTCTGACCTGCCGGCTGCTCCCATCAGCAGTGTACTTTGACCATCTTCCTGTTCTGCTCCCCACTCTGTCTCTGGTGAATCCTCTCACCAGCCCTGCACCTCTGGCCTGTATCCCAGTTCTGTATGAATAAATAAATCTTTAAAACAAAAAACTACTGCATATATTTTGAAATTTAAATTTAAATGAGGGGCCCTCCCTGGTGGTGTAACAGATTAGGACACAGCACTGCATGCTAGCTGCAGCCACTTCAGGGCAAGTTCGATCCCAGCCCTGGAGGTGACCCACATGGCTGGCAGACCTCTCGTCACCTGTCCGCTGCTCCCCTTAGAAGTGTACTTTGTCCATCTGCCTGTTCTGCTCCCCACTTTGTCTCTTTGTCCAACTGCCTGTTCTGCTCCCCACTTTGTCTCTGGTGAAGCCTCTCACCGCCCCTGCACCTCTGGCTTATTCCCCAGTTCTGTATGAATAAATAAATCTTTCAAAAAATTTAAATGAAGGGTAAAACTCCAGGTAATAAAATCTGAGGAGTCATAATTGAAAACTAAATGAACATAAATAAATGCAACCAAAATTATGAAAAGAATCTATGAATTCTGAAAAAGATTTATTAAGAAGGTAGGCTATGAGCTAGATTTTGAAAGGAACAAAGGGAAAAGATGCAAAGAATATGAAGCATAGAAAAGAATACATAAAAAATTATGGTTAACATTAATGAATATATGTGAATAACTCATAAGACTAAAGTCCCATGTGACAGGACAGAAGGGTTCAAATCATGCCTGGGTGGAAAATTCACTCATTTATTCGATAAATATCAGTAACATTCTACCATGTGCCAGGTAAAGTTCTAGATACCATAGATAAAACAGTGAACAAATGTAGTCTTGCTATCATTCTAAAGCCCAACAAGAAGCAAAGTGATCTATAACCATGTAAGGAAAATAATGGGAAGAAAAGCGAAAACCTGAGGACTGTTATTTTAGAACAATCAGGAAAAATATCTCTAAAGAGGTGGTATCTGAACAGAAGCCTGAAGGAGCTGTGTGAGGCACAGGATGAACTATGGATTTTATTTAAGTGTAGGGGAGCAGAAAAATAGAAAATTCCGACAGTTCAGATTATGCTGGCTGTCCTACATAGCACTGACTACCAGAGTGTAAAAGAAAGCAGGCATGTAGTCAGAAGTTACTTCAGTGGTATAGATGGAAGAATAACTAACCTCCCAGCCCCAGAACAGTCTGTATCCTAATCCCTAGAACTTGTAAATGTTATCTTACATGACGAAAAGAACTTAATGTCATTAAGGATAAAGACCTTGAGATGTGGACATTATCTTGCATCACTTGGTGGCCCCAGACTCAACCTATGAGTGAAAACATTTTCCTAGCTAGGCCCAAGAGACAGGCCACAAGAACTCCATTCATTGTTGCTGGTGTGAAGGACTGTGGAAGATTAAGGAATGGGACAGTCTCCAGAACCTGAGAACAACCCTCAGCTGTAAGATGGAAGAAAACAAGATGGAAGAAAACAAGATGGAAGAAAACAAGATCTCAGTTCAACAACTGTAAGAAATATGCAATTTCTGGAAACATGAATAAGCAAGAAAACAGGTTCTCTCTTAGAACCTCCCTCCAGAAAGTAATGCAGCTGACATAATGACTTTCTTCTGGTGAGACCCAAACTAGACTTCTAACTTACAGAACTACAAGGAAAGCAATGTGCTTGCTAGAAGTTGGTAAGTCTACATGCAGTAATGTATTATAACAGTAATAAGGCCCAAATTCAAGCAGTCCGGGCAGGAAAAACAAGTAGCTTCTACCAAATTAGCAGCTATGGAAAGATTCTGGCCAACAAAGTTGCTCAGAGGTAAGTCTGGGGCAAGATACTAAAGAATCTTCATGTCACCATGTTCGGAGATCATTCTGCAAAGTTGTGATCAGTCAGGGAAGCCATAGTCCAAGAGGTCTGAAAAAGAAAACTGTAGGTTTCTCTGCCGTATCTCAGTGCATATATCAGCCCACACAACACAAGTGTCCAATCTTAAACAAGGGAAACTGGAACTGTGAGTCTAGCAAGATGCTTAGGGCAAAGTAACAACATCTATCTTTTGATACAAAAACACTGGTACTGCCCTTTATTTGCTTTGCTGCCTGAAAGGTCATTAGATCTATATTAATTATTCAGTGGTAGTAACTCTTCTCTGCTCCTTCTTGCATTTTAATTTTAACCTCAGAGCTACCTCAATCCTTTGCTAAAGTAGAGGAGTCAAAATTACTAAGATAGCAGAATTAAATATTCACTTCTCTACTTTAGAAGGTATTCAATTCCAGGCTACAAACTAAAAAAAAAAAGACAAATGAAATGACTACTATTTATAAAAAGGTAAGTATAAATTCACTGATTTTTTTCTCCCAAGTATTCCCCAAGCATTTTTCCCAAGTAATATTAAAATCAACCTGGGGTGATTTAATACATTAAATTCACAATAAATTTTTAAAATACAATGCTACTGTTAGTGGTTTTAGAAATCCATTTACTTTTCTTAAATGTGCTGTTATCAGAACAGCCAGCTAGTGACAATAGTAGTATCTGAAAAGTTAAAAGAGAATCAAAATGTGTAATTCTAGTTCTGGCAAAATTCTAAGAAAACTGACAATAAGACAGAGCCTCAATGAAGCAATTGTGAATGTACAAATGGAGTAAAGCCACAAAGACAACATCACACCACCAATTTTTTGCTGCCTTAAGTCTCTACCGTGGATTTCCCATAGTCTAACTACAGTCTGTGGGCCAGACACCTGATGTTTCATATTGTTTATGGCTGCTTTTGTACTATGATGGCAGAGATGGGAGTAGTTAAAGAAACTACATGGCCTGTGGAGCTAAAAATATTTACTCTAATTGTTCCTTTAAACAAAAATTTTCCAAACCATAACCTAGGCACTATAGAGCAAAAGAAGTAGATATTTGCCCATGGTCTGAAAATAACACCCAGAAAGCAAATTGTAGAAACTAACGCACCCTATATTCTTATGTATCAGTCAGAAAAATGGACAAAAGAATAATTACTATGCTAGCAACAGGTGAAGCCTTAACAACATTATGTTGACTTACAAAAGCTTATATGTATTATATATTTTTATACTATGTATATGTATATTTTATACACAGATGACAAAAATTTTAATTTTCTAAGTTTAGCTTTGAAGATTCAAGCTAAAATGCAAGCAAACTACAAAAATTCAAGCATTCAAAAGATTTGTAATCACTAGCATAGTCATAGTGAAAGATCATCCCTTGTTGGCCTCACCTATAAAACATTACATTTGTCATTTATGAAGATAAAAAACTAACAGTTGGTAAAAGATCATTTTTGTTCTCTTCCCTTTCTCCACAGGAAAATATAAAAATCTCCTGCTCTGAATGTCTATTCTATGTTCTTTCCAGATGTTTTGTGTTGCTTACCAGTCTTATGACTTGGGGGTCTTCACGGGGTTCCCTCTAACCTCCCAACATTCTCTATCCATGCAAATGAGAGCGGAGGTCAAAAGCTTTGGTGATAACTGTTCTCTTTCCCAGGCAGTACATGTATCAATTTCAAAGATTAACCACCTCATGCTCACAAGTGAACAAGTTTCCTAAAAAATGAACACTGCCACACCCCAGGTGCTGAGACAATACATAAGAGATTCAACTCCAATGAATAGCGGGGGGAAAAAAGAAACGGCAGGCTGTAGAACACAGAGAAGCTTCTTTGTGATGAACCACAGGAGCCACTGGTAACAGTCATATTTCTAGGTTATTGGTGAAATGTAGCAACCACATCTTTCAACTAGCACATCAGGATTTTCAAACATACATAGAAGCTTGCTGCCCCTCACAATGCCTGAACTCTTATGCCAAGACGTATGGCCAGTACTGCCATGCAATTTATTGTATTCATAAAGAATGAAAAGAAAGGGTCAACAAATTGATGAAGCTTGAGAAAGTCTATTCTGGAAAACACAAAAACTAAAGCACTTAAAGCAGAAGCTAAACTACTGAAATGATCAGTTATCTCATGTAAGATCATGGCATGCAGGAGCCACCACTCACAGTCCCTATGAATTGTGTTTCTCTAGTTCAAAGTTACCGTGTGTGGTAAGTTAACTAGTAGTCATGTGATTTTCCACACTCTCCAAAGTAACTTTTATATTAGGTCTCATTCAGAAAATGCATTTCAGAGTAAGCATCCTACCTTAATAGAAGCAATATGGAGCAAAGTCTCTCCTCTGTGATTTCTCTTCACTGCCATAAGGTTACTTGGTGACAGCTTCATAGTTGAAGGGCTAGATATCATTCGTCTATAACTTGCACTATTCAGTGTAGAAGGTGGTGTGCCTGGCAAAAAGTTAATGGGTTCATTTATTACAGTGCTGTTTTTCCTTCTTGATTTGTCACCAATCTTAAGTCTGCTAGAAGGTGGTGAAGAACAGTCAGGCAATGGTATGTTTTCTGAGAGCACTGTCTGTTTAACAGAATTTCCACTAGTGCTTGGAATGCTGCTTCTACATCTCTTAGATATGGGACTGGAAAGCCTTCTGTTGCAAGATCCACGTCCATGTTTTCCATTACAATTTAAGGGCAAGGACTGCTTGGATGGAAGATCATTTTCACAGAGATTCTCCTCAGGAACTATTTTATTCTTACTCTCAATTTCTGGAGACACTATATGTTCAGCCAATGGTAAGGATATCTTTGTTAAGCTTTCAAAACCTTCAGACTCTATTACAGAACCACTTGCTAGCAAGTCTATTTCACCATTTCTTGGAGGGCTAGCGCTAAGAGATGCTTGGCTGGAGAAGGCGACCAGTTTTTTCTTGCACTCTTTAGACTCAAGTTCACAGTGTTCTGTTTCTGCCTCTAAATTCCATTCTTGGTGGATTTCAATTAAAGTTTTCTTTTTTTGTTTTTTTCCAGACCTTGTAGAAGTCTTTTTAGGTCTATCAGAAGTATTTGCTGGAGGAGTTGTAGAAACAAATTCATACAATGAGGCCTGCTGAGTATTTTCATTATTTACCATCTGAGGCTGGGTTTGTACCGAAATTTTACTCACAATATATCTGACCTTCTTACTTCGAGGGCTAAACCACATTTTTATTGAATTCTTCTTATTTTCTGCATCATTAAATAAGCTTTTCCTAGATGTATCTTCTTTCAAATCTGACAGAAAAAAGAAAATCCATTTTATGAACATAGCCTTTTCCCATGTTGAACTCTCAAAGAATTTTGTTGACAGTTCTCCTAAGATAAAGCAGCCTTTTATTTGTGTACCTTTCTCTCTATGAATTCCTTGCGAGTAGAAATTCACTCATTCAACAAATATTTACAGGATTCTACTCTATGTAGGCAACATTCTAGGGGCTGGAGATACAACAGAGAACAAAATACAGAACTTATATTCTACCAATGATAGAATATACAAACAAATTCGTAGGACATACATTATGATAAAACAAAATCCAACATCCATTCACGATTGTTGTAACATGCCCAGTACTTAGGGATAGGAAGGAACTTCGACTAATGTGTAATGTGAAATACACATTAAAAAAATACAACTAGTATCATGCTTAATTGTGAGAGACTGGGAACTATTATTTTGTTCCTACTATCAAGATCAAGGAAACATGTCTATTCTCATCACTCTTATTCAAAACGCTATTGAAAGTCCAGTCAGTAGGATGTAAGAAAAATATGTAGGGGGCCTCCCTGGTGGTGCAAGGGGTTAAGTCTCATCACTATGAAACTATTGGCAGTCAAGTTCTATCCCCAGCCAGGAAGCTTACCCACATGGCCCAGCAAACCTCTCCTGTCCTGCCCACTGCTCCCCCTCAGCAGTATATCTGTCAATCTGCCTGTTCTCTCCCCACTCTATCTCTGGTGAATTCTCTCACTGCCTCCCGCCTCGGACCTGAACCCCAGCTCTTATATGCATAAATAAATACATCTTTAAAAGAAATAGAAAAATATATAAAAGGCACATAGATTGTTGAGGAAGATATAGAACCGCAAGTATATACAATATAATTGACTATGCAGAATATCCAAGATAGTCTTTAACACTAAAAAACAAGTGACCTTAAAAAGGTCAGAAAATACAGTCAATATACCAACTTCAACTATACTTCTATATATGAATAAACATAAGTTAGAATTTTTTTAAAACGGTATATAATCACACCAAAAAACCATAGGAATAGTTCATTATAAACCCAATAAAATATGTACAAGTTATGTTTGCTGAAAATTAACAAAACATGTATGAAGGAAATTCTGCATGAACAGAAAGATATACTATGGTCATAAATCAGAATACTCAATCTGTTTAAAATGTCAATTCTCCCAACTGTTATCTATAGACTATCAACTATTCTCAATGAAAATCCAGCAGGCTTTATAAAACAGAGAAGCTAATTATGAAGTTTACATGAAAAAGCAAAGAAATTAAAATGGAAAGGCAAAAGACTAGAACCCAAAACTGAAGAACAAAGTTGGAGAACACACACTAATTTCAATGTATGTCAAGAAAAATGAATCCAAAGGATACAGTCACAATTCATTAAATACCATCTAATATACTCTCAAGTAATGTAAATCAAAAATTAATGAGAATCAACAAACTATGTACACAAACATACTAGAGTAAGCAAAAAGAATCAAGACACAAAAAAGTGCATTAAAATAGCTGAAATTAATCTAATATGTTAAATTTTAATGGCAAATATCCCAATGGGAAAAGGCGGCAGTTACTGGAAAAGGACAAGAAGGGTTTCTAGAATACTGTTTATTCTTCTGGGTGCATTCAGTTTATGAATATTCATCAAGCTACACATTTACACTTTAAAAAGAAATTTTCAAGAAAAACACATTAATGACCAGAAATTAAAACACAAAGATTCAGTTTTAAGAGTTTCTTTTTTAAAAAAGCCGCTGTCCCAAGATACATGTTGCATTTTGTACTAACACCTTGCTGTGTTAGCCAAGGTCATCAAGAAGTCTGAGGAAGCTTTTTGAGTTAAGATCTAAATGACAATAGGGAAGCAGCTATGTAAGGATCTAGGAAAGTATTTCCAAGCAAAAAGAAAAACAAATGCCAGTGTACTAAGAGATGGGAATAAATTTAGCACATTCGATGGACAAATAGTCAATGTAGCTAGAGCTTGGAGGACCGGAAAATGAAGTCAGACAGGTAAGTAGAAGTATTGTATAAAAACCTCAATATGAGGTATTTTTGTTTTTGCTCTTCATCCCATCAAACGGTTAAGTGAGGGGGCACAGTCAGTCCCTTGGTAGTTATACAATTGCCTGCCCTTTCTTTGTCACTTACAAGGAACTCAACATACAACCATATTAAGAATATGGCAATTTCAGTTCTACCCCGTGACCTCAGAAGGGGAAGACCTCTAGAAGTTGACTCAATCAAAAGTGATCAATGATTTTTCAAAACGTTTCCTATGTGACAAACATCTATAAAAAACAAAAATGACTGCTTGGAAAGCTTTGGAACTGGTGAAGATGTGGAGGTGCTGGGAAAGTGGAGCACCCAGAGAGGGCACACAGCTCTATGTTGTCTCCCAGATAGTTGCTCTTGTGTATCTTTCACCTTGGTACTTCCTGAGTTATGTCCTTTTCTATTGAATCAGTAAGCTAGTAAGTAAATGTTTTCCTGAATCCTGTGAGCCACTCTACTAATTAATCAAACCCAAGGAAACTGTGGAAACCTCCAATTTCAGGATTGTGGAAGCCTCCAATTTCAGTTGGTCAGAGCATGGGTTACAATCTTGACTTGTGATTGGCACCTGAGGTAGGAGAAAAGATAGAGGTAATCTCATGGGACTAAGCTGAACTGCAATACTATCTCCAAGTAGTATGAGAATTCAATTAACTGAAGGTTATCCAACTGGTGGCCTGAATGGCCTGATGTGTATAAAACCCACACATCTGGATAAGAATGAAGTAAGGAGAGCAGAGATATACAGAAGAATTTCTTTACATTATATATACTGTATTCTGTTTTATACCTAACAATCTTGTCCACTAACAGATGTTCAAGAAAAAGCTATTGAATTAATTTGGATAGACTTCCAGTTTTCTAGTTCTGGAAATAAACACTGCCAAATGTCTTTGTTTTCACCTTTAAGCCCATTCATATTCTCAACAATAAAATTCCCTTAAAATTCTCTCCCACCCTATTCATTCATAGAAGTAAAACCCACCAAAAGTTGTTAACACATAAGAGATGTTAAAAAAATTATTTGATAATTCTCTCAAAACTTAACAAAGCAAGTTAGAACTCATTTCAAGAACTGAAAGACAGCTTGAGTATCCTCCAATCCAATTCTCTCATTTTGAAAATCATGAATTAAAGAAAAGAGAGGAAGAGAGTCTGCTAACTCCCAATAAAGTGCTCTTTTCTCCACACAAATTGGTTTATCAGGAAGCCCTTTTGAGTATAAAAAGGACACAGGAAAGGCTGTGTAGCTAAAAAATTACCACCTGAAAACAGAATAGTGACTAGCAAATAACTTTATATTGACTGTCTTCATTATCCAAATTAAAGACAGTATATTAATAAACTCCTTTGACAAACTGAGACACTTGGAATATGTTCCTATTAAAAAAGAAAAAAGAAGCTGGCCCTCCCTGATGGCACAGCAGGTTGGAGCGTTGCAGTGTGAAGTCAAGCCAATCAAACCAAGGCCACGTCAGTGCAATTTAGATACCCGCCCCAGGAGGTGATCCACGTGGCATGGCATAGCAGACCCCTAATTTCTGGCCTGCTGCTCCCCTCAGCTGTGTACTTTGCCCATCTGCCTGTTCTGCTCTCTACTCTGTTTCTGATAATCCTCTCGCCACCTCTGCATCTCTGACCTGTAGCCCCATTTCTGTTTGTATAAATAAAATCTTTAAAAAAATTTTTTTTTAAAGGAAGCTACTGTAATTATGGTGTTTTCCCAGAGAAGTCACTTTGCATTCAAGATGAAGAGAGTACTATATAAAATGTTTCTTACATTACAGAACCTAAAGAAAAATGAATCAAGCTTTAAAACTAAGTTAATTTAAGAAGAAAGCCAATAGAGCTTGTCATAATGACTGGTAACAACTACAGCACATGAAATAAATGCATCTCATGTCATTAAGGTGTTATATAAAATTGTCACATGTGCTTATTATTGAGACATTTTAGTACTTTAATAAATATATTTCCTATTATTCCCAGGAATAAATTTATTTTCAACATTATCATGTCTTAAAATTTTAGAAATTATGATATATTATTTTGTATTCCTTTTATTGTTGGATATTTTATTCACACAGATCATTTTGTTTTATTACTTAAACAGTGTAAAATTACTAAATGCATCAGGTCTAGTAGACAAAAATCTCAAATCTGTAAAATTTCAACATTTCTTTTGCCTATATTTTGTACAAAATAAAACCTACTATATGATTTGTCAAATAAAAAACAGAACCATATAAATAGCAAGAAAATAAATTCTGAAGAACAAGTAATCATTTAACTCCAGAAAGTTTAGAGACATGATCCTTGCCTGTCGAGACTTCACCCTCTCCGCTCCAGTCCAAGCAGCAGCCCTGCCTCCTGGTGGAGATGGAAGCAAGGGACTGAAAAGAGCCAGAAAAGCCCAGTGGAGGCAGTGCTCCCACATTCCTTTAACACTCAGCTGAACATCACCTGGTCCATAAAGTGATATTAGACAAGATCCTGGAAATCAAAAGAAACATCCACTCACACAGAGACTTTATATCAAAATTCAACAAGGTCTTTTCTCACCAAGTCATTTCTGATATAATCTAAAATCAAGAGGGAAGGTCAAAATGAAGTGTTAATGGGATTACTTTGTAAGATGATTCAAAGGATTACAAAGATACAAAGGTTACTCCTCTGGTAGTCTATATAAAAACTTGTATTAGATGTCTATAACTGATTTTCAACACAGATGATGACACTTTCAATTGAAAACAAGTCAAATTCTAAAATCTTCAATATTTATAAAGCTTACAAAATGTAGATTTAGATAATGAATGGAAAATTAAGGCTTGTAGTTTGTAACAACATATGCAATAAACTGAAAACTCTATATCTAAATGGACAAAAAATTTCACTCTCAGGTGTAAACATTTCCTAACTTACAAAGGAATACAGAAAGTAAATAATCAAGTAATTATATGTGCAAAGTAATTTCACTAATCATCCAATAATAATAAAATCACCCAAGACTTTAATTATGTATCTTGTCCTAAGTAAGGACCTCCACAACAAAAATAGTTATAAATTCTGAATTTTAAACAGTATATCTAAGGCAAGACTGCAAAACACCACCACTGCAGGAACATAAATCATACCATTAACAACTACAACAGATTTTATGGGTGACTGCATCTAAGCATGATAAATTATTATATTCGTTTCACAAAGAAAATATTGTTCCTCCCTCTACATTTCTTAATGATGATATTTAAAAGAATTCTATTCTCTGAATTGAAATATTTCTAAATACATCCCAAAATATCAAGGAAGAGATACACATGTTGCTAAGGAATTGCTTAGCCAAGTTTTTTTCTTAAAATTTAATAAAAAACTAAAGGGGAAGCAATTAGAAAATGTGATTTAGCTATCATTAATCTACAAAGCATCATAATGATGTACATTGTGTGCCTTTCAAATTATTCTCTATTATAGGTTTCACTGCAGAAGTTGAGAATCTCTTTGACAAACTATTCCCTTATTAAAAATCAAAAGAAAGTGTTTTGCTACCATCTGTGCAACATTAACGCCTTCACTAAAGAATGATTATTTTGTAAGAAGTATTCAGTTCTGAAAAAAAAAAGTATTTAGTCCTATTTTTACAAAAAAAAAAAACAAACAGCAAACAGCTATTCAAACACTCATCTTCATCTATTATAGAGAAGTCACAGCACATAAGAAACACTATGTAATTCGCTAAAGACTAGCATCTCTCCTGAAAACAGAAACAGAAAAGGAAATTGTGATCTTATGAAAGCATAATCAAAGTATTTCTTTAATGCCAACATATGCTTCAAAGAAGATGACCAGCAGCTGCAAGGTCTGATTTAATATGATGAGGGGGGCAAGAAAAAATACAAACTTTTCAATTTAACTCCATTAGTAAAAAAAAGCCTATTACCTTGTGAAGAATATGGTAAAAATTATCCATAAATGGTTGTCAGAAAAATTTATGACAATCTCTTCTCTTAAAAGTACAATGAACTGAGAAATATCTGTTCAAGTATTTAGAAGCTCATTTTAGAAAGTATTACTATAAATCAGGCTTCTTTATCTCCAGTATACCAGATACTATGTCCATGATTTGACAAGTTCTTCCTAATTACCCACCTTCATTACAGTAATTATATATTTTATAATAAATGTAGGTAACAAGGTTCATTGGTAAGATAAAGTGTAACATACAGGGCGTTAAAAAAAAAAAAAAGAGAGGAAAGTGTGAGCTGTTCAACCATTTCACTTATTTCATCATCTTCAATGCTTGGTCATTTAACAGAACCAAAGGATGTTGGAGCTGGACCCTAGGGATCACTGAATATAACAGCATCAGTTTATAATGAGGTCCTTTTCCAACTTTCTTACTATAAAGATGGTATTTGTTCTCAACTATTAGTTCCTTCTACCTATCCACTTTATGTCCCTTTACTTCACAAGTACTTGATAGATAATAAAGTAAGAACTTCATAATATATACTGAATGGATTAAACTATAAGGAAACAAAGAGAAATACACCCTATAGTCCTCATAAGACTTTCAAAGCTAATTTGCTTTGGGGGATCTCAAGAGGAAAAGCTGATAATATTAATAGAGCTTACAATCAGTAGAAAGGTTCTGTACATAGAAATTAAAGGTCTGGTTAGATTAACCTAAATTCATTATCCTCTTCTATAAAAGGAGCAGAGGATGCTATCATTAAAATTGTTGCTAAATTGTTGAAACCAAAACTTAGGAATTTTTTTTAAATAGTTTTAATCTAGTCTTTTGGATCTGAATTAATTTTAGCACTGCCAATTTTTCCTCCAACTCAATTCAACAAATCCCATAAATACCTTTATTGAGGTCCCAGATCTCATCTACAGAATATAGGGACTAAGGTCATCGTCCAACTTCTAAGATTCTGTTCATATGTTATGATCAGAGTGAAACTTCAATTCATTTAAAAAGAAGCATGATGAAGTCAGCAATGCTAAACTCTGATCACAAAGTAATATTACTCGTTATAAAAAGAAAAATGGACACAAAATGACCTTTGGAAAATTAATCACCATAGTCCTGTCACCAAAATCTACAGCATTCTGAAAGGTCTCAGGTTCCATATAAAACCTTTTCCTACACCCACGAATTTTCCTAGATGCATTTCTTATTGGCGAAATATTCATGGTTCACAAAAAAAAAAAAAAAAAAAAACAAACTGATGATTCGAAAACCAACAAAAAAATCAAAAATACAGTTTACTGCAGCACTGTAATATTTTTAGAATTGGAA